>NC_142205.1:36705869-37011521 GCF_049639895.1 Pseudopodoces humilis
CTGACAAATAGGCAGTGACACTCTTCCATCACACCTCAGAACATCGTCTGGATGTTCTGGACATTGGCAGGATTACACCCTGGTGAGGAGAGACAGACACCTGAGAGGCTGTAAGACTGAGCAACAGAGAGGAAGAGAGTGTCTGCAGCTATCTCAGCAACTAATCAAAAACCAAATTCATCCACAAATGAATAAGAGGGAAAACTGGAATGCTCTATGCAATTGGGATATTTACCACAGCTGGAAGTAATATATTACAAAAACCTTAAAGGACATGGCTTACCATTCCTGTTTGTTCTGACACTAGATTCATAGGAATACCACACAATATGTTAGTCTTACATTACTCGTGGGACCACAGACATGCAAAATGGACCTGAGATTTTCATGGTGGCATTAAAACTGGTTTTTTGTAATTTCTTGCAGTAAAAATGGTGCTCTTTATTCCCCTTCCTTCTGTATCACTGCTGGATTATCAGTGATATGAAAGTCAGTGTTTTTCAGGCAACTGGAGCTTTTCTGGGCTGAAGTAGAAGAACACAACAGGAAAAGTGGTGCCGACAATCTACTGAATTTACAAGATCCACTCTTCAATTTGTAACATGGGTTTGAAGCTTATTTCTTACAGTGTCGCATATTTAGAAATTATGCACAAAATTAAATACAAAAAAGGGTAAACTAGAATAGTTTAAGAATAGTAACACCATAAGATAAAATCTCAAGGGTGAGAACTCATTAAATCCAAATTTATGGATATAAGTTAAGGTTGTTAGATTGATATCTGTTCCACAATATCTAACAATTTCCAAATGTTCCCAGTCCAATTGTTAACAACCTACTGTACAGTAATCTCAGTAGGCTGAGGAAGAAATAAAAAGCTATAACTAAAATTTAAAGAACTTAATTCAATACCAATTTAACCACAAATCTGCTTGCTTAGCCTAAAATTGCCATTATCTACCTATTTATTTAAAACCTGAATATATGAACTGAAAATACTGAATAAGAATGAAAAGTCCATCTTTGATAGAATTAAGACTAAATTATTACCTCCTTCAAGCAGAGAATACAAGAGACACGTGTTTATACTCTTTTCTATAAAAAGGTGAGTTGTTGAGTTTCACACAAGCAGATAAAGGCAAGAAGTTACATTTCCTTTGCAGGCAGGGCTCTCTTTCCTTCAGGATCACTCCATTTCTTTTGCCTTGCTATGGAATTCAAGCAGAGCTTCCCAGCTCTGTGACCATCCTGATGCACTGCATCTTCCAGGAAACAGCAGTGACACTGGTTCCACTTGCCCTGCAACAGGAAGGGTGTCCACCAGCTGGGGTTCCTGGCCACAGGAACAGGAGGTTGCACCAAAGACCCCTCCAAGCCAGGGCAGCATTTTTAACTGTGTCTGCAAATCTCCATGAAAGAAGTGGAAAGAATAGGGATGTACATCTGGTAGCGGTTTTTAATTACCTTCCAGCCTCCAACCAGTACAAGGGTTTCCTGAGCCAGATGTATCTTTTAAAGTATGTAACCACCATTAGCATTTGTCTCCTCCAAAAATCGGCCCAGCTTTCACTTGACCCATTGTGAGTTTTAGCACCTTCAGTGAACACAGGATCAGCAAACACAGAAGTATCTCTACAAGCCCCTGAATGAAAAAGTTAATGTGTGCTTCTCAGATCTATACCCCTTCCCCATGGAAAAGGTTTCAAGGCAAGAAAACAGAAAACTGAACTTGAATAAATAAAAAACTTGATGCTCAGGAAAGAGTACAAGAAGTTTACTTTGAATTCTGAGTGTTAATTTGAAGGAGTTTAGAAACAGGCCTTAAATATTTTATTCTCCAAATGTTGTATCCACAAGGCCTGATACTTTTTTATTACTATTGGTATTGCTTAACAATTTGACTTCTTAAACACAGAGAACACTAACCTGTCTCTCTTCACAGCAATTTTCAGGTTTTTTGGTACTTTAATATTTTCTGCCCATTTTTCACAATATTTAGAATTAGATATATAACTCAAATTAGTTTTCCATTTCTTCCTTCCCATTTTATCCATAACAAAATGCTGCAAATTATGTGACTTTTATCTATTTTCTAAAACATATTTTTACTACCATAATCTTACTATGGAAAACTTTGTCTTTTTTTTTTCCCTTAATAAAATGCCTTTTCCCCTCTCAGGAGACAAGACTTATGTAGTGATTCACTGCTGATTTGACCGTATTTTCCTTACCCAGAACATGTGTATCATCTCTTTATGGACCTATTTGCCATGCAAAGCAATACATTCTCTCATTTTCCCCACCTTGCAGATGTTTCTGGAGCAAATTATATCCACTAATATTCTAATCATGCGAATTATCCCACTGAGTGTCTCATATGCCAATTGAGACACTGTTGTGATCATTAATTAAGATTTCAGCTCTTCCTGTTTATTTCCCTTCTCAAATTAGTGCAGAAACAATTAAAATGTTTGGTGGATTGACATTCTATTATTGTGTTTGTCCTTCTTATAACCTTCTTAAAATCATGCCTAAACTCAATAATTTTTAAGTCATCTTCCCACTAATCATTGTATGTAGACATCTCTGAATATTTGGAATCTCTTTTGATTCTAGTTTAAACATTTTGTCATTAGTGAGTGACCAAGACTGTTTCTCAAAATGTATAGCAGAACTATATTTTACGGGTCAATTTCAATAAAGAAATTACAACAGGTCACGGAATTATTCCACTGCTCAAAATAATTATAGTATCAGGTCACTTTCCAGTTTCCTCTTCTCTCCTATCCATGCACATGCAAGTACAAATACAGTACAAACTGTGTCAACTATTGATTTGGTAAGGTTTCCTGTATAAACATCGCTTAATTCCTAGGAATTAGGAAATAAAACTTGGGAAATTCCTTTGTGTACTAACAACCAGATATCTCTCACTGAATATATCTGCTTGAACTAAATTCAACTTCACTATGTTATGGTGCATATTACTAGTTCTCATATATGCACTTATTTTTTTAAGTGTCAAGCTGCTCTTACTGAAGCTAAGAACTTTTAAATTTTTCTTCCTTGAGAAAAGTGAAAACAACTGTAAGAGCAGCCTGAAAAGATATGAACAATTGAAATCACTGCAGCTGTCCCATTTCAGCTCTGCTTACAGCCCATTGTATGGTGTTGCTGGCACAGTTTCTGCCCCAACACCAGGCAGATTTCATCTTGGTTACAAAGGCAAAAATTCAAACTTGACACTTTGGTTAGATCTTAAATTTCTACAGATATACATCCAAAGAACCCAAGAAATGTGCAGAGTACTCTTTGATTGCTTAACAGCAATCAGTGTCATGGAAAGAATTACCATGTACCAAGGCTTACTATTAGATTACTACACTGTTTTGTGAGCACTGTCACAATAATGCTATATTAGGCTACAATTTCAGTTATATTTTCAGCAAAAAATTATTTCTTTGTATAAAGCACTCTCTCCTGTACTTCTCCAAGGATGGCTTCAAACATCAGACCTTAGGTGGCAGTTAGCTATTTCATTCAATTGGTTCCAAAACACAAAGCTTTCAATTGTTGTCTCCACCTAACATCAAGTACATCAATTATTCATTCCCAATCTTTAGCCGTACTTCTGCAATTCTAAGGATTTTTACACAGCATACTGAGGAGCAAGTACTTGAGAATTTGTCCTAAAAAGTATCATCTTCTCAGTCATCTCCAAGGCAAACTCAAGTTCAACCAACTGTTCATATATTTTACCCTTTCTCTCAGGTTTGTGCTACAGTGCTCATGTCACATACTTTTGAAATTCATGACAATTGCAGTTCTCAGGTCTATTGATAAATATGAAACAGAATCAAAGCACTCTCCTCTTCAGCAAATTCTAGGGCCACCTGATGGTTCCAGAGTATTCAGTGCTCTATATCTGCATTCAACATGAAGAAAAGTAACAATAAGTGTATATTTACACAGCATTTGCTCTTAATGCTGTCACTGCTTACTACAGCATGTAGTAAACCAAAATGAAAAGCAAGAAGTACTCTAAAATACTTTCTGAAGAAGAAAGTATTCTAAATGGCCTCCACCTCCTATTTTACAGCAAGTTGTACAGTAAAACAGTATGTTGTGTTTAGCACCAGTAACTAGAGTTGTAAGAGTTACACTAAAACTACTTAGTTTTCCATTACCAGAGTTTTAAAAAAATTGAGTGTTGAATTAGGAAGAAAAAATGTTATCTGACATATCCATCAGCACAGAAATCAATATTGGTATTTTTTTTAATTTCACTAGAGCTTATGCATTGAAGACCAGGCAGAGGGTGGAGTAGGGGTTGGAACCTCTTCTTTGTAGAGTGCTCTGGGACAAACTCTGCTGTTAGAATACATACAATGCTAATTATTAGATATTATTAGATATAATAAAAACTATATTATTAAAATAAATATAAAACATATGCAAATAATTTCTGAACCAAGACAAGCAATTTTCAGAGTTACTTTTTTTTAAACAGATGCCACATTTTTCTGTTTTTAATCACACTCTTGGAATAAGTGGCATTTTGAAGTGTGGCATCATGGTTGAGCATTTCCACTCTATATTAATATTTGTTAAAAAGGAAAGCCAAAACCCTATAATATTTCGTATTTTAAAAATATTTGGAAGACAATTTTAAAAATTCATTTAATTATTTACCTACTCTTTAAGCAATTAAAGTTTTGTTCAGATCACAGTTTCTAGTTGTTAGTGACCAGACACAACAGCATCTGTTTTATTGCAACCAAAACCATCAAGCACTTTTTTATTATCTGTTCCATTCAATTATCTGTCCTGGACATCTCATTGGAATCCATCCAGAGACTAATTTCTGCAAGGTGTTGAATTCTTTGCAAAAAATGCTGAGTGTCCTGAGATCTTATTAGTGAAACTGAGAGTCCTCAATGCCCTGAAGAATTAGGCCAAAATTCAAATTTTGTTTCATTATCAACCTCACAGCTCTTCAGCTGGTTTACACAGGCTCCAATGGTTATTGCTCTAGTCAAGTCTGGTTTTCCCAGAGCAGTTTTGAGAATTGGAGATGGAACACAGAAATCAACATTTTTTTTTTAGAGGGAGGCAATAACCTGCTGTGAAGATGCAAAGATGCCCTTTACCCTCCAGTAATAAACACATACATTTCTTACTGAATTTGTGACTGGTATCGATCCAGAGACTTTGTCTGTGCTAATCTACATGGAAGATGTCTGGGAGGTCACACAAAACACCATTTCCTTCTGTGGGAATCTGCCATCACTCTCAACGTTCTCAGCGCTGCCAAGTGTTTGATCTATAAACCTATATTTATGCCGGCAGTTCACACTCACACTGAAAATCTGCAAATCATTTTTCCCAGCAGTCTTCAGTACGTTAATTTGCAACACAGTTGGCAGAACCTATAGTAAACAGAGTAGTCATCCAGTTTCCTTCAAAGTTTGTTTCACTGGCAGTGAGCACACTGTTTGCTTTAAATCTGTCTACTTTATTCTCAGAAATAAAAATATGATAATTAAAAAAAAAAACATTCACAATTGCTTTCTGTCATTGTCTGCAGAATTTTCAGTCAAAAAAATCAGAGTTTTTTTTTCCTCCCTTAATATTAGCCTGTCTCTCCCTTCTAAACCAAGCTTAGTTCTTGACCATAACAAACAGGTCTGAAAGTAATGGGTAAAAGATATACTGAAAAAGAGCCAAATGGATAACACATCTTTCAAGAATTCTTTAAAATTAGCAAAAACTATTATAGGGAATGTTTAGAGGAGGAATATTTTTCAAGGAATATTTACATATGCTACTATAAAAGTTAGCATAAGATATGGAATAGCTAAATATTTGCATCCTGTGTGGGTTCTCTACCTTTCACTGCTTCCATCTTCTTCTGAATATGTAGAGATCCTAGCAAGCTCCTTAATCAAATAAGTATTTGATCTTCTGATAGTTTTAATTAAGAGGGTAACAAACCTAAAGCTTGTGTAGGAAGTCCTTGAAATAGTTAGCCCAAAACTAGTGAACAAGCCTGAAAGAACTCCAGGAAATACAGGGCATTTAGGCAGCAGACCAAGAAAATGAGGAATGTAGAAAAATGTTCTCAGCTATGGAACAAAACCTCCCAAGTAGAGTTGAAAATGAAGAAATAAGCAGAAAACAGGTCCAGGTTACTGAGAACAGCAAATGGGGTGAAAAAAAGCTTGGAAAACCCTGGAAGACCACTAGGTTTAGTCAAGGAACTGAAAACTATGAACTATTAATTCTGTCATTTGTTGGGAGTGCTCCAGTAAGTCAGCTTCCTCAGGCAAAAAAGAAAGATGGATCTCTGCATGAGCAGAAGGATAGCAGGCAGAGGTTGCCAGCTTAGGAAGACCTATCACTTGTGTTTTGTCATTTTGCCAGTTCTTACACAGGACTTAAACTGGAACCAGTTTCAAGCAGAATGGGTTTCATGCTTTCTCTGTCATAATCATGATATGACAGAGACAGGGGAAACCACATCAAACCACATGTGGGTTTATTTCTGGGAATCGCAAGACCTTCTATTGACCTTCGTTCTTCTGAATAATAAACAAAATTTACTCATTTGTATGGAGGTGTTTGCCACAATCTTGTATTTTTGGTCCTCAGTAGGGTATAGCATAGTAAGTTCACAGGAAGGAGACAGGAAAAGAATATTTAAATAATTTGGAAAATGCTGCAGTCAATAAATTATACTTTTGTTCTTCCCTAGTGAATTTCTCCCACCTTGACATGCTTGACAACTATGCATTAGTTTAAAATTCCAATTTGTAAAACTGGCAGGTTGAAAAAAATTCTAAAACGTGCTTGTTCACTGGGGTAGAAATCTTGAACTGAATGTGCCAGATTCACAGCAGAAGTGGTTTTTGGATGAATGCTGATCTCTGACCTTGTCATGTAATCTCTGCTGAAATCAGTGAAATGTGCATTTACTAAGACGCAAAGAAATCAGTTAAAACATAGCATCCTTATCAGATATTGGAATTAAAATAGCTGCATCAAATCAAACATCCACTTTATTTTTATCTGCCTTAGGTTGTCCTTGATACTTCTGAAGCTCAGTCCAGCTGAGATCACTGGATCCAAAAATTCTTGGTGTTCTTTAAAAGCTCTGTGTCCCCTTACAGACCCTCTCTGAGTCATATGAGGTAGGGAAGATACATTCTTGCCATCACTAAAGCAGTAGAAAATACTACAGTAGAAGGAGGTTGAACACAGACTGTGTCTAATTTAGCAAGTAGCATGGTACAATAGCAGTGAAATTTGTGGTGAATCATTCACTACAGAAGACCAGAAGTCCATGTTCTATATATATATATAAGTATTTGAAAGGATCATAGGTGACTAACTCCCCTTTGCTCCTGTGAGCCAGTGCCCATTAGGAGTCAGAGCTCATTAGCTGAGCTCTAACTGCACCTCTTACCAATTCAGGGCCATCAGGAAAGAATTGAGTTAGAGCACTCTGAAAACACTTGGAGGTGAACTGAAATACAATTATAAGAAGACTCCTTATCTAATATTAAACACTAAAGTGGACACAGTTTTAGATATCCTAGACTGTACTTAAGATCCCTCTGACAAATCATAACTTTTTCATAAAATTCACAATAGTAGCACATGATGGCAGGAATGGATTAGGGCAGCTAGACAACAAAAAACCCTGCCCCAAGCCAGCAGGATAATCCACAGAAAAGACAGTCTTATGTCTGTAAAAAACCCTCTGTGATCACACTGTTCATGAATACACAGAGAATTTTCTGGAATATAAATCTAAAACCTCTAGAAGCTAAGAACATTCAAAACAACACTGTTACACAGCCATACTCATAGACTACTTGCTTCAGAGTTGTAGAGATACAGTTAGTTTTTTCTTTCCTTGTCTGCATAAAAGGAAATGTCAAAAATAGAGTGCAATTTGTTCTTTGAATGTGTTTATCTTCTTATCTATTATACAGGCACATAATCAGATGGAAGCCACAGTCAGAGTGAAGTTTCAAATGCAATGTTTTACCCATTCTGTTTCAGAAATGCTTTACTTTTTATTAGAGATTTTTGTGTATTGCCACAATGATTTAGGGGTGGCTTTTTTTTTTGGCCTGTTTTAATTTTGTTTGTTTTCTTGTGTGCAGAATTTGGGGCTTTATCTCAAATTCTTCGCCTGCTAGTTCATCTGGGAAAAAGTTGTTTGACCTTTCTCTACGTAAATATGTATCTAAAAACCTTATGAAATTTATGACTATTAAAAAAGTCAGTTATTACTAAAATCACAAAAACGTTGACTGGAAATACTATTAACAAAAATTGAGCTATAAAAGCTATGGTAATCTTGTCTGGTAAATTCAGAGCATATTATAAACCGCTTTAATTTGAAACATCTGACCTATCACAGAGATGAAAACAAGATCCTTTGAAAAATGAATAATTTAAAAAAATCAATATTTATTTTCATGTGGGAAGATACCTTTGGAAAAGCAGAAATACTAATGGATAATTTATTAGAAGCATCATTTCTACTCCCACCCTAAAATGCATTTAAGCTGTTCTGAGAGGCTGATTCCACCCTGGCTTACTCACAGCAAGGATGGAAAACAACTTTGGGGTTAAACCATCAGGAGGCTGGAGAGGAGAAAGAAAAAAAATGCAAGTAATTGTCTTGCAGATCAAACAGTAACTGAATAAAATCACTAGGGAAAAAACCAAACAACCCAAACCCCAACAACCTGAAAGTTTCATAATAATGGCTAATAAAACTTTTATTAAAAAGGTAGGTGGTCTTTACATATTATTAATTTTAACCTCTTTGCTAACAGTATGAAGTATAGAAAAATGTTATTTTCATGTAGATGAGATTACTGTGAGGTTTCTGCAATATCAGCAGGTAAAATTTACTTCCATGTAAGTCAAACCATGAAAAACTCAAATTTAAATCTAATGGAAACACTGAAGGATTGCATTTATTTTCCCTGATGAAGTGACTATGAGTCTGCATCTTAAGATAGTCACAAAATTATTAAATTCCAGATCAAATACAACCCAAAATGTTTCTATTTTAAATTAGAATGTGAAGGAGACAAGAGGGGCAGAGACATGCTTCTTAAATATTAAATAATCCTTCAGCACCCTCTAAAGAGGCTTCTGATAAAATGCTGCAGATTAAGTCTAGCTATAGATAAGAATCTGGGTTTCTGGATCTACTCTGAGTTACACTTGTTCAATGTATTAACCACTTTCATGAATACTAATAGAATTCATGGTGATATAAGCAGGTCAGAGTACAGAAATCTACAAAAGTGTAGGATTCATTAGAAATACTAGTAAAGCAAATTAAGCCATAAAATACAGCTATTGATAAAGATATGAAAGACTTCAGAACAAATTTTTAATAAAATAGTAGAAATTAGAACAGCAGTCTTTTATATGCCAGAAATTAAGAAAAATAAGA
This sequence comes from Pseudopodoces humilis, assembly GCF_049639895.1. Classification (NCBI taxonomy): domain Eukaryota; kingdom Metazoa; phylum Chordata; class Aves; order Passeriformes; family Paridae; genus Pseudopodoces; species Pseudopodoces humilis. The sequence goes on from NC_142205.1 coordinate 36,715,354, forward strand.
TTCAAATGAATGGGTATGGAAACAGTGACTTTTCAAGAAGAACTACCGTGTCATCAAACAAGTCTGTACCACAAAACACTGGTGGCACCACATTAAAATCATGTTTTCTATTTCAATTTCTTCTTACCAAAAAAGAAATGGGAGCATGTAGAAAGTAGACATTATAAGATGGCAAGGGCTTTTTTCTATGAAGCAGAAAAAATTATTGTATGAAACATAGAAGCAAACTTATCCCCACTGTATACTTGGAGAGGAGATTCCACCTGGAATGAAATAGTATGTCAAAGGCTTTCAACTAGTAAGATTTATTAAACTGCAAAACTATTTTGCAGTCCTTAAACTACTCGGATAGATAAAAAGGAGACACAAAAACACAGTATACACTAGAGAAAAGTTCTTTGATGATAAAAAGAGAAACTAGGAAGAAGATTTTGCACTTATGAATGAAAACTGAATATGACCCAGCTCTTTTGCCTGGCTTAGTTTCTAAAGCAAGTGTTTACTTACAAGTACTTGGAAAAGTAGCTTTCAGTCATGCATACAGAGTTTAGGTTCATATATCCAAAATCTAAGTGAAGCAGTTAGCAATGGGAAGTGGTCATCAGTTTTTGCATTTAAGCAACCTCAGTAGGAATTCAAATTAAATTCAATAGCTGAGAAAAATAAGTGCAGGAGGGTCACCTCTTTGTGTCAATTTGTCTGGCAGTTCATTCATTCCTGGGTCATACTTTATGTGGCACACCTAATTTCTGCAAAGAGAAAAGCCTTTAATTATCTGGCAATATAAAGAGTGGAAAAAATCTTTCTAAAGCTGGCAAGAAACTCAGTTTTGCAGTGCTTGTAGTACTCCACTCTCCTTGCTGATAAGTGAAAAGGCTTCCAAGCAAACATCATGTAATGTACATAACTGCAATTGTCATTTTCTCTGATAACACATTTAGCTTGTCTTACCTGACAGTTACATCTCATTATTATTTGAGAAAAATGCTGATTTTTGCAAAAAAACCCTGGCAAGATTCCACAGGATGTCATTTAGTCATCAAACTTCATTCCACAGTATGTCATGTCTCAGCACGTGGGGATTATTTTTCATGACATTTTTCATTTTGCACTCATACAAAATGAAGATTTTTCCTCCCCTTATGGATAGGGAGTGTTTTTTACTAGAACAGGTTTTTCAGTTTTTGTATTTTTTTTTTTTAATTTGGACAGGAAAGGTACATGCTTTCATTAATAATTCGATCTTATTTTTCTTTGACAGATGCAATTCTGAGATGCCTAAAAAGCTGCCCTGTCTGAAAGCATAATCACTGAAAGATGCTTATTCTTCATAATTTGGAAAGCTTACTAAAAGGTCCTATAAATCATCTATTTTAAGAGTTCAAACTTCATTTATTGTAGTGTGTCATTTTGCATCTGTGTGTTATTACTTCCTCTATGGTATACAGCATAAGCCTGATATGTGAAAGATTTCATAACTCTGTATTACTGTAGGATTGATTTTAAAAGAATTTATTAAAATATAGTGTTAAGTTTATGTCCTCAGATATCTACTGTATATTGATAGAAAAGCAGGCTTTTTTAATATATTATCACAAATTTTACTCTAATAAAATTAAATATTAACAATTTATTTTTTAAAACTTTATTTTACAGCAATTTCAGAGTCAAACAACAAACACCAGGAGATGATAGAATCCAGAGTGCCCTCTGCATGCACACAATTTGTAGTTGAAACCTTACTGATGTTATCCATTATAACTTTCCCTGCAGGATCCTGAAGGGTAAATGAACTATTATTCATTAGATCCTGAGATGACATCACAGCTCCTTCACCTGGCTCTGCCACTCCTATGGAGTTCCCACCACGTACAGAAGTCCCCATAGCTCTTACGGCATTCCTCCTCCTTCTTCCCTTCTGCCTCTGCAGAATGTCATTAATTCAATCCCTCACCTGCTGCAGTGTCTGTTATCAAGCACAGCAGAAAAAGCTGGGAATTTATGCCAGTTCCTCCCCTTCCCAGCCTTCATTTTAAATGAGCAACTCTTTTACACACTTGTGAAGTGCAATATCCCATCAGTTAATTAACACTGTAAACCCAACGACTGTTCCCTTTCCTTAGACCATGTTTAAATGTCAAGCCAGCTATATTATTTCTCTTCATTTTGTTGTGTGCCTTTTTGGTCATGCTGGACTCAGTAAAAGGCAGAAAGTTGCTCAGGTGGCTGGAGAACCATTGTTCACATTCAGCTGCTGAATAAAAATCAGTGAAGTACTTTAGGATTAGTGGCTATCTTTCAGCAGCGTTCAAGTGCAAGCAAACATATTTTTAATGTTTTTAAATGTGTTACTGTTTTAATGTTTTTAATGTGTTACTGGCACACAATGCATATACATTCACTCTTCACTTATTATCCCTGGAGATTACTGCCAATTTTTTCTTTCTAGAAGTCTTCTTCTACTTCATCTTGGAAAACACATGCAGTGATAAGAGGTTCATGGAAAACCCATGCATTTCCAATCTTCATTTCCCTGATGGCAAGCCTCTAGCATGATGATGCATTCTTCTTACTAAACACATTAACTTCTCCTATTTTTATTTGCAAAAATGCAGCAGGACCAGTGACAGACCCAATGATTAAGGCAACAGATTAAAAAAAATAAACCTTCTCCTTAATTCTCATAAATTTTGGTGCCCTTGGTATAGCATAAAAAATTAGAAAAATAAATTCCATTGAAATTCACTCTGAGTGGATTTCAGACAACTCTCTAATGAACTGATTTAAGCATAGATAAAATCTAATTTAAGCACCATTAAAGACTGGGCATATGTACACCCAAGAGAAATTTGGGGATTTTGTATGGGGAAAAACATCTTATATAGAGAAAAATATTCACTGTGATTGCTCCAAATCCAGATGAACATTTACTATTCAGCATGCTGTAGTCAAATTTTCCTATACAAATAATATGTGAGCCCAGTTGACTACAACAAAAAACACCGCGAACAATGACAGAAACTCTTTTCCCTAATGTATGACTTCTTTTAGCCATCCCTCTAATCCTGAGTTGATTTAATTTTTGCTGGTTTTGACACAGCTAGTTTCCCAACCATCCTAATGCAGATCACAATTTTGCTTTTCATTTGTTAGGAGTGGCATTTTGTTTTTCATCTACTGCAGATAAAAGATGCTAGCACAGTGAATTCAGCCTTTACACCTGCCATGACACTAAAATGTCTCACCAAATTACTTCACGTGTCTAAGTGCAGGTTGTCGTGGTTTAACTCCAGCTGGCAACTAAGCACCACATAACCACTTGCTCAGTCCCCCCTGCTGGGACTGGGGAGAGAAATGGAAGAGTAAAACTTGGGGGTTGAATTCATTCCTTCCCATGGGCAGGCAGATGTTCAGCCATCCCCAGGAAAGCAGTATCATCATGTGTAACAGCTGCTTAGGAAGACAAACACCATTGCTCCAAACATCCTTCCTTCCTACTTCTTTCCCCTAGTTTATACGCTAGTCATAATCCCACATGCTCTGGAATATCCCTGTGGCCAGTTGTTTTCAGCTGTCCTGTCCTGTGTCCCTCCCAACTCCAGGACCAGAGAAACCAGTGAAAGAGAGTTCCCAGTACAAACAGGTAGGAAGGCTAATACAGCAATCTTTACAGCTCTGTTAATCATAAATCTGCACCTTGACAATGCGATGACCACAACACCAATAGAGAACAGGGTTAAAAAAGCAGATCGAATCCAACACAATGAACCTTTCCCACAAAAACATGCTTGAAGGTGGTGAAAAGAAAAATGTTCCCCAAGTAGTGCAGCAATAGAACTGCTCAGAACTAAGAATTTTACCCTCTATGTTTTAAGTATCAGCAGATCCCATCATTTATTGCACATTAATGTCTATTTTGGAGTGGAACTTTATAACTTTATTTAGTCTATGCTAAACAGTAAATGTATATTACTTACTAGTGTAATTACTACTGTAAGTATACTTCACTACTTTTAGCTGCTCAGATGCAAAATATATTCAGGTAATTGTGAACAAGAGAACTTTCTTTTTCATTTAAAGAGACAGGAGCCACCATTTCTTTTAACTGCAGTCTTGATCATAAACCAGCCATAGCTTTGTCTTTTTGAAAGCAGGTTAAACAACGCTACCCAGTAAAGCCACCTGGGAGGGGAAACCTGTGAAAAAACCCTATTTCTCTATAACAGACCAGAGTTTCTATAAATTATGGAAAAAGTCCTGCTCCTTACATCTTCAGTAGCACCATAAAGAAATTAAAGTAGAAGCTGGTCCACTGTAATTATGACCGCTAAGTATAAAAGTAAAAGGATTACACTACTCAAGTGTATTTAAATTTAGTGATGGTTCTTCAGCTGATGAAAGCTTTTAATATATATTCATTTTTCAGCACTTATGATTGGAAAAGGAAAAAAAATAATACTAATTACTGGTAAATAATAAAACCAGATAAATACTTTATCTACATTTTCCAGAACAATATCTAGTCCCCTCAGTTTTATTTCCTTGAATACAGAGGGAACAGAGTAAGATTGTCTTCAAACTTTTTGTTATGGAGAAAATCAAACCACAGTACATAGACTAGTCTTAAATACTAAAATTAAAAACAAAAAATATTTCCTCTCATTTACAGTAACAGAGAAGACCATATGTACTCTCTGTTATTTACACAAGTATAACTTTTGTTGGATTCCACAAAAGCAATTAATCAAAAAAAAATAATCCTTCAGGTAGAAAACAATCAATAGATACTTTTTAGATTTCTACACAGATCAGTATAGGATTTTGTTATTGTGGGATTTGTGAGGTTTTTAATCAATAAAGCTGAGCAGCAGATTAGAATTTTTGTGAGTGTTCTTCTGCATCATGGGACAGTGTTCATTTAATATAGCCCACAAGTAATATTTTTCTTGATTCATTTGGATAAACCTTAGTGAAAAAAAAAAAACTAAAATAGTTGTAAAAAGAGTTCTCTCAGAAGTCAGACCAATGAGAATTTCCATTTTCTGAACAAGAATCTTGTAAGCATTAATACAAATAAGAACAACCAGAACTTAAGTTTGCTGTATATCAGGCTAATTTCTATTTCTTTTTCATGGCTATAACAGATGAAAAGGATGCAGCTGAGATAGTAGAAATTTCCCTTAAGCCAGTTAACATTCTTATGTATGACTTATGGTAATGTGGAATTTTTCTTATGGAAAAACCTGTAAATTATTTCTAAGAAAAGAGAATGTAATAAAAGTGAAATGAAAAATGCAAAAAGTCAAAGAGAAAAGAAGGGCTCTCTCTTCTAAGTTAAGGCATTCAGGTCTACAATCACTGCCTTTCTTATTTTCCAGGCAAATAGTCTATACAATAGTTTGTTTCATAAAAATGTTATCCCATACATTCCCCTGAAACAAAATCTCAATTGCTCTATTTCCTGAGAAGCAAGAACTTATCTATGTTGAAGTGTAATAATTTGTTCTGAAAAAATTGAAGAGGAGCATCAGCTATTTACTGGATTCTGTTAGGGCTTAAGAAATGCTGAAACTCCTCTCTCTACAACCAAAGAGAAATTTTAAACTCATCAAGAAAGCATCTAAATACTTTAAAATAGCCCTAAGTCACAGTATCAATAAATTTAATATTTCTGAATAGCAATTTTGGACTTGAAAGCCTAAAGCCGACTTTAAAGCACCTAAATTCTTTACTACCTTTTACTTTCAGTCTCACCTGTTGCCAGTGAAATTTAGACTAAGTCTGTCAAACTCTGAAGACCTGAACAAATACCTTTAAGAATAAGGAACTATGCCACCTTTTAATGAGCGATAAAAATGCTGTAGATCATATGTACGAAGTCCCTTTTCTAATATTAAATATATTGATATCCTCTTCACCGTTTGACTGACTTCAGTGGTCTGGCTGGGTCTGGCCATTTTCAAGTGAAAAGTTTCATTTCATTCATTTATCCTTTCATCAATACAGGTTTTATTTATAAACAATCAAAACCAGAAAAAACAGTGCATGCAACAAATATTGTTTCTATTAACTTCTTTCCAACACTGCAAACAAATATGTTTGAGATCACTGTTTCCCACACCAATTTACTTCAGATCATGCACCACTTAGACCACATCTTCCTTTTGTAAATGGGAAAGCGTTTACTTGCACTGTAAATCTATGTGTATACACATTCCAAACCAGCATGGCCAGGCCCTTACCACAATGCACTGAGCTAGAAATGTACTAGAAATATCCCAAAAAGGAAATGCCACTGTTTGAAAGTGACACCTGTCCAGGTTAATATGTGTCATCATTAAGTGGTTGCAGAACTAGTAAGGACAATGATGTGTATCCTCAGTCATTATTCCTTCCCAATTTACAGAGCAGTTTTGACAGAATTTACAATAAAGGTCTAATTATTTCCTCGAACAGAGTCCAAGGAGTTATCTCTGTTCATATATAGTGGAGATTTAGTATTTAACTACCTTTTTCCTTGGTGACAGCATAAGTACCAAGAACAATGGAAAAGATATGAACAGAATTACTAAAGCAAAGCTAATTATTCCAGAATCTGTCTCAGATTCACAGGTTGAATAATTTTAATGTTGATTATTACAATATTTTTTTTTCATTGTTTTGCCCCTGATGAGTTTAGCAGGAGATAAAATAAAGTCAGCTCAACAAACTGAGACACTCAAGTCTGGTTCCTTTATATTCTAAAGTGTTAGTGGGACAAGTTAACATTCCATCTCAGAAATAGTATTCACATGTCTGCTTTTCATCTGCTGAGACTCTCATTTGCATCTCCGTAGCCCAGTTTCAAAATGCCACACCAAAAATACTCAATTTACTCATTTTGCAGAATAGTGCATCTGAAGAAGGAAAACTGAATTTAAATTAAGTGAAAGTTGAAGCTGCTTTGGTTAACTAAACAGAATAAATGGCTTGAAAAGAAAGGCCACAGAACAAACAAACTCTGCATCTTAGGTTTTCCAAGGACTAAGAAAACAGTCATTGGAATGAGATTATATGATGATTAAAAGGGATAAGATCCAGAAAAAAACTTTGTAAAACCAGGAAGGAATTGTTAAAAGATGGGGTCAAACTTTCCCTACCTTTTAAGGACCATCTAAAGATCCTTAGCACAGATTTTCTCTGCTATTAATAAATTTCTTTCAGAGTAATATATTCTGAAATTTTGGCTGTGACTTTTAGACTGAAATATTAATTCTTAAATAATTTTCAAAGAATGCACAAATCATGCCCAAATAATAAAATGTAGAATTATTGTGAGAAAGAAAACATCCTCCTGATCAGATCTGGTCTAAGGTAGTAAGGAAACAGACAAAAATTCCATATTTTCTGCTGTTTAAAACCAGCCTAACAAAGCAAAAGTAAGTGCTCTGTAGGAAACAAACTCATAGCTGCACATGTGACCTGGTACAACTTTCTCATAAATAAAAAAGTGAATTGTTTGTACATGTAATTACTGTCTGTATTAACAAATGCTAGACATCCTTGCATAGCCCAAGTGACAGAAAAAAGCCATAAAACAATCATTAAACAAGGCACTGTCATCAATCATTATGCAGAGTAACTGAGAGCAATTTACTTATCTTTCATAAAGAGAATAGAAAAAAAAAAAATCAGTGAAAATTAAGGCAAACAACCAGGCTAGTTTGATCTGTGGCCTTTTAAAGTAAACACTGCAAAAGGTCAGAAAAAAAGAAGGAAATTCATTAAAATAAGGCATTACAAAAAATTGGGACCTGAACAGGTGACAGGGACACCATTTAATTTTAATCTCTTCAAGATATTTTCTGAAATAACAACTTTCCAAAGTACCTAAAATTTCCAATCCATGCACTGTTTCAACTTCTAGTCCCTCATTCTTCTTAATGTGGCTATTTTTCCTTTTAGAATTCTGCTCTTATATATTTCACTTCAAGTTTTTCCAGTTATAATCTCTGGATTGACTGAGACTATGCTTGAGATCACAGAACAATTCCAAGCAATCATAGTCAAAGGGATAGAGATTAGGAAGGAAAGGTGAAGGTGTTCTCAACTGCTCCCTCTCCTCCCCTACAATTCACAAGCTGCCACATACGGGGCGTAGGTTCAACAAAAGTTCTTATTCAGTAATTTTACCATATGTTCTTCAACAGGGGCTGTCCAAACTTGCACTGTCATACATGAAAGTAAGAGACACCAAGGGAATCATCACTTTGTTATTAATAAAGAAGCTAAGAATTGGTTCAGTGCTTTGGCAATTGCAGGAAAGACCATTTGAACTCAAGTTGTGCAAACAGACACACTCACATATTGTTCTGACTTCTGAATTGGAATCTTTTAGCTACCCTTAATAGGGTATCCAGGCTTTTCTCATGGTATTAATAAATGAGATCTATTTCTTTTTCTCCTTTTTTAAAAAATTCAGTCCAAAACCCCTACCTGGTTTCTTCTCTCTTTCATATCTTCAGATATTCTGCATGGTTGTGTAGTAGCTGTCAGACTTCAGGAGTTGGGATGAAAGATACCAAAAAACTAGGACATTATGCTTTGCAGCACGAAGAGCACTGAATCCTGCAGGATGCCAGATGCTTCAGGATCCCATCAGCTCCCAAAGGGTAGCACTTTACAAGTTTGGGCCTCAACAGATTTTACTTCTTACTCATACGAGGAGTGAAAGATCAAGTTTACAGAAGATATATGCTATAAATAGTCCCATTTTATAAAATTATATTTTTTGAAACAAAGTAAAGTTCCTGACTGAGATTTATATAAGATGTCAACATGTTCCATTTATATGGCTTTTATGAAATACATGTTTATTTAAACAGATGAACCTTTTGGTTACTTTCATGTGTTGTCTTAGGTGATGTAAATTGTATTGGTTTCATTGACAGTTCTTTCATGTCTCTCCCTAGAGACTACAAAACTCCCTGTGAAGGAAGAATAGCCTTTGCTGAGAAAGTTTTTTAATATTTACATTAAGGAAAACAATTTGCAGGAGTGCTGTCATTTTAATTAGGATTATATTTTTATTTGTTTTTATTTCACTTCAACAACTATTCAATGCTAAAAATCTTTATAAATAAATATTTTAAACACATACACTGTCTTCTTGAAACTTATACTGTCACTAAAGATGAATGTCAGCAGTCAATGTTTCTGTTTGAGCAACAGATGAAATATTCCATGCTTGCTTTTTCTTCAGACAAAAAAATACAATAAATTTATTTTATTAAGCATCACCTGCAGCATAGTCAAATATTTATGTGCAATGCTTTGCTTACCTGGGTTTTACACAAGGATACCATATGACTGATGTAATGTTTTAAGTAACCTTTGGTTTTTAAATTCCATAAAAACCTCAATCTATACATATATAAATTACACAAATTTATGATGAATCCATGAGACAACAAGCTTTTCAGGTCACTCATAATTAGAACTAATTAAAATGTGCCAAAGAAAGGATAGAAATTTATCACTGCTCATTAAACCTGTAAAGACTGTGTTAATTAGATGTCAGACTCAGTAATTCACATAAATATTTACTGCCAGTCTAAATTTACTGAAAGAAATAAACACATTTATAGCCACTGCAACAAAAAGGAGATAGGTACTGTTGAATTGAAAGGGTTAAAAGCTTTCTATACTACAAATCTCATTCTTACATGCCTTTTTATTGTGAAACAATACATGTGAATTCTTCTGCTAATTTCCCCCCAAACTTAAATATTCCTTTGATAAAAGCAAAAGGTTACATCCCAGCATATTTTTTTCTAACTTCCTACTTTCAAATATTGCTTACATGAATTGTCATACATTAGTTTGCAAGAATTAATTGAGAGTAAATATTTATTAATTGTTACTATACTATTGCATCACCTGTGTTCTTACTGAAGAACATGATATTGTTTTATCACCTGCTACAACCAGGAAAGGATTCCATTGTGCTCCCCAAAATTTATAACTAAAGCCTTTAGTGGCTCAACTGATCCTTTCCACAGAACATCTCAGAAGTCAAACCAATTTAATATAAGCCACTGAATGCACTGATTAATTTGAAAGCAAATAATGAATTCAACACATAATAGTAAGTCAGAATGCAATAACAGACTGTGCTATTACAGATTAGCTGCACGTAGAACTTGGAACTACAACTTCTCTGGATTTCATAGAGCTTCTAATCACTGAGAAGTGGAATGAATGTATGTTGGAAAAAACTGAGGATATTCACTTGTGGATTTCTAAAGGAGGAAATAGTGTCATCTGGTTCTTTCTCATTTGAATAATTCAGCTGGCAAAAAGGGATGTTTAGATAAGCACAACTCCCAGGACCAAGGTCTAGTAACCTTGGTTAACCTCAAGCCTTCATAAAGCAAAGAAACTACAACTAGTTGTAGTTTCAGGCATTAATTTATAGCATCATATAGTCATTTAGGTTGGAAAATACCTCCAAAATCATTGAGTCCAGCTGCTAACCCATCACTGTGCTCACCACTAAGCCACATCACTAAGTGCCACATTTACAAAAGTTTTAGGTACCTCCAGGGATGGTAACTCAACCACTTTCCCAGGCAGTCTGTTCCAGTGTTGGACAATCCTTTTGGTGAGGAAATGTTTTCCTTTTATCCAAGCTAACCTTCCTCTGGTGCAGAATGAAGTAATTTCCACTTGACTTATCACTTGTTACTTGGAAGGAGAGACTGACCCTCACCTTGCTGCAATCTCCTTTCAGGTAGATGTAAAATGCAATAAGGTCTCCCCTCAGCCTCCTCTAATTCAGTCAGATTTTCTTCTGCCTACAGGCCCAATTAATACCCCAAAAATCTTCTCATCCTGAAAGAAGCTGATTTAGTTGCCTCCCTTCCCCCACCTTCTCCCAAAATCCCCACCTAATCAAAATACCCAAAACATTGTGGGTTACTCGAAATATCAAGCTGCCACTTCTCAACAAACCAAACCAAAAAGCCAAAAACCACATAAAATTGTGAAGTAATGGTGTCATCAGGTTTAAATAACACATCTGTTCCACTCCCCACCCACAAAGTATACTTGACTTATGTCTTCCCATCCTTTCCACAACTTTTCTCTTCATCTGTGCTGTGACAGTGACAGATGCTTTTTTTTGAGTTGATTTCAGCTGATTGTTTGTGAGAGGCAAAGCACCCACAGATGTCAGCTGTTGTTCTATCAGACTTCCTGAGACAATCAGATAAATTTGGAATAGACAGTGAAAGTTAAACCATGAATACATTTAGAAGAATGCTAGAAATAGTACAAAACTATTCTTTCCAGTGTGAATGCAGGATATTTTATCACAGCAGCAGCACAATGACATCCCCAGTCAAAAAGACACACAGACAGCTCTCATTTTGTCTGTCATATTCTCAGCTTTTGTAAATCAAATGACTGTTTGTAACAAAAACTGAACCTCAGTAAAACTGCAGTGAAACAATGAAAGCAGCCCTTTCTTTGATGATCACCACTCAGAGCTCATGACAGCTGACAAAAGAATTAGCCAGACAAATTCCAGCCCTTGACTGTGCAGAGACACTGATGAAGATACAGGACATAATGCAAATGTCATTTGCATTATGGAAGTGGAAAGCAAGAGCAATAATATTTTTTTTAACGTTTTCCTCTATACCTTAAGCACAGAGAATTTGATAGTCCTTGGCAATTTGTTATATAATGTAAAAGTATAGTCTTTTTATTATTTTACAGTTAATCCTCTACCAACTGATGTTACAGCATTGCAAGCATCATAACCATTTAAAGTATGTGGACCTTGTAAAAATTTAACACAGTAACATTAGTAGTACATGCCATTATGGCAAACATGAGCACTGGATAACATAAAAATGTCCAGTTAGAGAAGAATAAAACACTACTGTTCACTATGAATTTATCTGTGAAAGATAGACTTTAAAAAAAAATAAAAGAGGTATATAGATTTTATGGTTACTAAAATTATTTAAAATCTGAGAAGAACAGACAATGCAAACATGCAAAGGAGATTAAAATGCTGAATACAGGCAATACTGGAAATTTTTATGTGAGCGTGAACCAGAAAAATCTGCAAGGAACTGCCTGTTGATGATGTTCTTTTCAGAGAGAAAATAGGAGGAGACATTTCTGGAAAAGGATGTAAATCATGAAAGGCAATTGACCTGAATCCCAAAGATATCTTCCAGTGGGCATGGCTTTGTCTATACCTCTTTACATCTGTTATCCAAATTGCAGGGTACTTGTTTTGAGATCTTCAACACAGAGAATGTTCAGATACTGTGTGTCACTGAAATGTTGATCTGTAAACTGGTGAACACTGGAAAAGGGGAGTAAAAGCAAAAACAGCTTGCAAATACCTAAGTGAGCAGACAGGGAATCATCGCTAAGAACTCAGATCAACTTGATTACTAATCATGAAAAAATAGGAGATCAAACGTGCCAGAGGAGTAAAAGATAAAAAAACATTGGCCATAATAAAAACTCAAACAAGATGTCTAAAAGTATTGGAATTTTTTCCCAAAATACTTTGCATGTTTTTTTTCAGTCTCTCACTTTCTCCCCCTTCCCCCACTAAAGCACTCAAATCCTATAACATGGTGGAATTTGAGGGAAAAAAAACACACCAAAACTAGTCAACAGTCTCAAAGCAGTCAAAACTGCCTTTAAACCTTCACCCTTTCATCAAAAGTGTTTTCTTTCAGGAAAATTATCCTGATACTTCTTGCTTGCATCTCTTCATGATCTCTTTGCTCTTTTAATTTTGTGCTTTGCCACACAGACAGTCAAGGAGAACCTAGAATCACCATGCTCAGCTTTCTTGTAAAAAACGATGTCATGAGGTTTAATACACTTTTTGTAACAATGCAAAAACATGCTCTTTACCTTGTGAAGATTTCTTTTTTTAACTGATGATGTTTCAGTCAATCTCTGCACATCATGTTCTCCCACCACCAAGAATGGGAGGGAAGCACTAATAAAATATGAGTTTAAAACAATAAAATAAAGAAAACTAAAACCAAGCTCTGGTCCTAGAAAACAAGAAATGTGTAGATATTGCTTCAAACCTTAAAACTTTTAATAATAATTCATTGTATTTTTTCTGTTTCATTAAAACAGAGCAAATAAATCAGGTGGGGTTTTTTCAGTATTACCTGTAAAATCACTTGCTCTGCTTAGTAAGAACAATAAATTTTCATTATCTCATGAGAGTACTTAAGTTTATAAAGTGATTTTTCATTATATTTTCACAAGCTGAGTGGTTTAAGTATAAAGCCATTTTTATATGTTTCAGCTAATGCAAGATAGTAGACTCCAGTATTAAACAAAGAAACAAAACCCCCACAACAGAAACCACAGGAAATCAGTGTGGTTCTTTGAAACCCAGCCTTAGGTGTTACGGGGTATCCTGCCTACTTTCTCCATCTATTCCATAAAATCGTGGGTGACCCATAATTGAACCACCATATATTCCAGCCCCATGAGGATGTTTCTGGAGCTAGGAATACTGTCTCCCACTAAGTTTTGTCTGGAAATTCTGGCCTCGTGATATGTAGAGAGAATGTAGTGTTGCAAGGAGGCAACGGGCTGCTTTGTATCTGCTGGTTGGTTGTTCTGCATATGAAATGCACCCAGAACTACTGGGATGTAACATATTTAAGGGGCTTAAACATTGCATACATAATCTAAATACATGCACAGGTAGTCCATCTGATGGTTTTTAAAGTTATCTTCTTAGATAGACATGGCCATAATATATAGAACTTCCAGATAAACCACATCCTGCTTGGTACCATAAATATTATTAATACTACCAGATACACAGAAACCCCAGATAAATGTAAATCTTTCAGGTAATTCAAGACAACTTTTCTGGGTTGAAAAAAAAAGAGAGAGTGTAAAGAAAAAATTGAATTACACAGTCCAGATACCAAAGGTCAGACAAAGGGGCTTGGAACTAATTTCACTGCTATGTGGTTTTCTGAGTCCCTGATAGAACTAGAAAATGCAGCTGTTTTGAAATTTCTTCCTAAACCATACGCCTTCTAGAAATAGATTCTTTAAGATTAAAAGATTAGCTTTACCTCACTGAAATAGTGAAACTGGTGCTCAAGGCTACAATCAAATATCACATGCTACTCTGCACTAAAGATTAGAAAGTCACTGCAAGGAAGATGAAGGACACTGATATTTATTAGTGGTCAAGAAGCAAAAAGAGGTTTTCAAATATTTTTCTAAAGTACAGGATAGCTTGCCTAGGAGATCTGCTGGAATCTGATGCAGCTCTACACCTGTCCAAAATGTTCTGCCTGTATTATGTTGTATTTCTTATGAAAATTTTATATAAATAAGAAGCCTAGATATCAGAAAAAATCTAACTGGAGCACTACTTGTACCCATACATGTCTTATACAGCATAAAACTGCAGCTTAACAGAAAATATGCCAAGACATACAACATATAAAACTATGATCCTGGTCATTTACCATAAACTTAAGTCAAAAAAATATTTATACAGAATTGAAAGCTGTTAGGCTTTGTAATCTTTCTGAAGTACAATCTAATTTTGCAGCTGAATCCTGTAGTGTAAATATTTAAAAAATATTCCAAATTAATAGAGTCTAGAAAAATATTGCTTGTATTTCACAAGAAAAAGTGGCAAAATATAAATTGTTGGTCTCTACTTCTCTACTGATACTTCAAGATAATAATGGTTTTTATTTTTCAGGTTATATGATTTCTTCCGCTTATTTTTTTCTTTGGATAAAAAACCTGCTTTTAACAAAACAATAATTGGTAGTAAATGGTATATAGTATAAAATAGCCAGTTGTAGAATTTCATCAAATATGCATTTTCTTAACATCATAACATCTGCACAACTTTTTGCTTAGACCGTAAGTGCATAACATGCTTTCACAATCAAGTCAAAATATTTCATTACTCTACAACAAAATACTGTTTGACTATTTCTTCTTTAGGCCATTTCAAAAACTATATTGAGAGTATTTTACAAGAGTTAGGTGACACTGACAATTGTTTAAATCCTTCAAGAATACGGTAAATAGATAGCCTTTGAAAAATCCCATCTAGCCAAGATTATACATATGACAAAATGCAAAACCAAAACCTTGTTGTCTTTTGTCTTTTCAGGGTGCATGAACAAGAAGGTGAGAGAACTGTGCTATTTCTGAATAAAACCTGGAGTAAGGTGTACAATCATGCTGTTTGTTTACTCCTAATAACTTGTTTGTATGACTACTCATATCAAGAAAACATCAACATTAAAATTTAATACTTTGACTTTAGTAACAAGTCTTTAGATTTGCAGAAACAGCATGTTTCATTGAACGATTCAAATAATGTTAGCAGAGTGAAAAAGGCAACTGGATACTTAATAGTAATAGAAAACACGCTTTTCTGGAGAGTTTTATTTTCCACATCTGACAGTCTGCTATGTTTATCTAAGGAGGCATATATACACTGTAAGTGATGTTACAACCTACTTTTGAACAAAGACACTGCACTAAATCAAGCCCAAGATTAGACTGGATCTGTGTTTTGCAGACTACTTACATTTTCACTGTTTTTTTAAAAAGCAGCCTTGAAGACTGTGAGATGCCGAAGAGCCTGTATACAAATTTTATTACGCACATTAAGTAGTTTGTCTAACCATACATCTGAAATACAAGATAATTGCTCATAACAGGAGAAATGAACCTCTTTTGTAAAGATGGCAAGTAAGTCAGCAGCAGTAGCAAAGGTGCTCATTGATCTGCCTGTAGCTCAATATAATTTCTCATCACTCTATGGATAAGAACAAATTCATGGCATCAGCCATACACAAGTAATTCAAACACTATTCCCATAGAAATGTAAAAAAAATCAGGTAATTGTCATATCCATACTAATTTGTCTACTAGGGAGCTGCACTGTACTTTCCATTACTCATTTGCTGTCAAGTCTTCCATGAACATATGCTTGGAAAATCTGAGGCACCAAGCAAGTGGACAGATGGAATGAAGAAATCGAGAAAATGGACAGGATTTTCTCTGTGATTGTGGAAGCTTAAGAAAGTCACATTTGGACAGAAACTTAATGCATGTATAAATCGACTATGGTAGATTTGGGTCATAAAGATACTCTTTTTCTTTGTCTTTTTAAGTGCAATCTTGAGAATGCTTTGGTTTAAAAACCAATAATACTATGCTATTTTAAATTACTCTCAGAAGTAACAGGCTATTCAATTTAAAGCTGACATTAAAGAGCTGGCTATTTTCCAGTGTTTCTGATTGAACAATATCCAAGCCTATCTGTGGATGTAAAGACAAAATGGTACCTTTATGGATCGTTATTCAAGCTGATGTACTCAATATTGCAAAGAAAGATGAAATGTCAAACCTAAAAAATTTTGAGGCTTTTTCAGCAGAACAATTTAACTTGATTTCTGAATGGACCATCTTCCCAAATAAATAAAAAAAACACCACCCTCACTGTTCTTTGAATTAAGACATGAAGACTGTTTGCATCAGTAGCAATTAAATCTAACCTTGATTAAATAATATTATTCCCGGAACAGACACTGCTGACTTTCATCCTTCTAGGATAGCTGGGAAGATAATACAACTTCATTATAGAGAAAAATATGTATCATAAAATTGCTTACTACTGCTTTCTAACAGGTGTACACTTATCAGGACAGGTGGGCAACAACTCTGCAAAAATCTAATTTGTGCTTTCACTAAGAAAATGAAATTTTTTCAATTACTTCTAACATTAATCTGAAGATACAAGCCTCACCATGGCAAACAGATGACTAAGCAGCCACCATTTATCTTAATTAAAGTTTGTCTTAATCAAGGTACTGTCTGTGAGATATAATGTTACTTAAGACTACGATTCTTAGCCTAGTTGCATGGGTCCCAGAGGGAACATTTATCAAGCTAAATGTATAACTACAGCTTAGTCCTGCTAAAAACATAAAGAAAGGAAACAAAGAAATGCAAAAATCAATGAAAGCCAACATGGATAGTTTCTTATCCACTGCTTAACTCCTTTAAATAGCTACTATGCTACATTGCAAAGTTATTTTTTCCTCACTGATATACATATCATTTATTTTCAAGGGCCTTTCCCAAAAACGTATTCCTAATTTAAATTAAATTATTGCTGAATTCTTCAAAGCATAAAGAATCAAATTTGACCCATTCTAAAGATTTTGGTAAAACTGGAATTTTAAAATGATTTTGAAAAGTTGCTTCTCCATTTATAAGTACATTCAAAAAGTAGGAAGCAAGGTTATACTGAAAGAGAAGATATTTCACTTTCTAAAAAGTTCTCTCTTTCATCTGCCTCACTTTGAATCTATAAATTACCTGATTTTAACTTCAGAACTTATGAATCCTGTACCAAGAAAAGAGTTTTTAGATGATCAGTAGATCCTTTTTCAGAAGGATGAAAACCAGCTTCATTTGTTCAAGAATTTTTTCAAGTTTCAGAACATCAGCTACTTACTAAGGTAATAGCAAGCAAGGGAAAATTATTATTTTCTACTGTACTTTTAATTTCTTTTTGTTTTGCCTTCGTTGCAGAAATTTAAACTGTGGTTCAGCTGCAAACTCACCCTTTTCAATGAACTGTGTAGCTCAGCCTGTAGAAAAGTGTCCTTGGCTGCATGAGCTGACACCATGTACCCGGTGTACATTTTTGAGAAGTGCTCCTTTATCTTTACAAACCCTGGAAACAATGAAGAGAAGAGCAGAATCAAAGAAACACGTTTTTCTTAGGGACAGGGATAGTCGTCAATTCAACAACGAAGAGCTCACCAAACAGCCTGCATGATTCTCAAGAGTTAAAAATAAAATAAACTGATGGCACTAGAGCAAGTAAACTCCCACAAAGGTCAAAAGAGAAGGAAAACAAGGTGAGCAGCTCAACACTGTATCTGTAAGCAACAGACGTCAAAGACGGGTGACAATCAGGAAGCACCTACACCTCCAATAAAATATTTGGGTGGTGGGTTTTAAATATTTCATTAACTAAAAATTGGAAATCACACTTAAAACTATTAGAGAAGATTGGGGAAGATTAACATGAAAGACTAAAGGAGCTGATACTGGGGTTGCAGTCTAGAATAAAAAAAATTAAAAATAAGCAGGCGACAGATTACTGTTGCATACACAATTACCCAGGACAAGACAATTGCAATTCAACCTGAAAAAGAACTTTCTACTAGAAGGGAATCTCTGGGCCTAAGCAAAGATTATGACAAACATTACTAAAAATGCCAAAACTAAAGGACACCTAAAGCTGAAAGAAACACAAAGACAGATCAGCAGCTACACCCGTTGGAATAAGTGCAAGCTCATTCTAAACGCTGGCCTGTGACCTCTTGTCATTACTAGAATGTAGGCTGCCCATTTTTCTGTAATTTTCACTATATTACTGGCCTGGGGCTACAATATCAAGCAAAGAATAATCAGATAAACTTGACCTAAGTTATTTTCTTTCCAAAACTGCTCCTCTTTGAAGAATGTACATATCTGGAAACATTTGAAATTATATTTACTCAGATTTGGTCCCTGATTTCCAGAAAGCAGCTAACAGAGACACAGTACTAATAACCTCAACAATTACAAGGATTTGCAGTTGCCATTGTTATTCCCCACTACACTTCCATCATTGGCCCACTGCTGCAGATATAAAACCAGCTCAATATTAATTTATGAAAGAATCATATCCATCTGCCTCTTTTTTCCTTCATTTTTCCTTCATTTAGACTTCACAGACACAGTAGAGAAACCAGTGTCTCCAATTGAACCGGCTGCTGTTTTAAAGCTTTGAAAAGAAAAGAAAGAGGAGCAGCTACAGTCTATTTAGGATGAGAAGACAGAGATCAATACTCATTTTTTTTTGCACTAGAAAAATTAATACAGGGATCACTATTTCCTGAGCTTTCATTTCAAGAAGAAAGGAGAAAGACTCAGAGAACTGGAAATATCACTATAAAAGTCTATATTGTACTGACTAGCAATCATTCCTTTTTTCTATGGGTCTGCATAGAGAGAGGTAAATTTTATATACTATGAGGATCCTCAGAACTGACAAAAAATTACATTGCCACTAATTACTACAAATTAGTTAAATAAAGGAGGTGAAAAGAGGCAATATTTTATTACTGACTTAGGAGACAAACCTCAAATTCACAAAGCTATAGCTTTCAACATGAAAATCATATCAGAAAATTAATATTATATTGGGACAAAGTCTCAGCAAACTTTCTGGATTAGCTGTGCCAAGAACAAGACCACACAGATATTTTTTCTGCACTTCATTATATATTAAATAAATCATGAAGTTTTGGCATGTTTACATTATTGACTTATTAAAAGACATGCCATCAGGTTTTCCTCATGAATTCCTACAGGTTATTGTGCTCAGTGAAAATATGAATTCAGAACTGAAATAAATACAGTAGTACCACCAGTAATTTAAAATTAATTATCTTCTTTAAGCCTAAAAAAAATTAATTTGGACCAACCAAATGGTTTAATTTTATCTCATTGCACTAGAATGAGGAAGTTACTGTGGATGTAACTCAATAATATTGAAGCTTCGGGAAGCTGGCAGGACTTGGATTTGTCATGGGAAAAGCAGGCTTGGTGTTCAGCTCTGTGATGCAAACTTAATTTTTACAGCAGGTAAGTGCTGCTATTGCTATGGGGAAGCATAAATAAAAGAGTTTACAAGTTACATGATTTGCAATTCTTCTGAGGCCACAGTAAATATTAAAATAGAGAGAGATTTGAGCTTTTTTTATTGCTGGAGACATTGTAGCACTGCTTAGTCTGTAATAACTTCAGCAAGTTTCCCCACAGAGGAGACCATCCTATCACTCAATCTGACTCTCTCTACCGCATCAGTATCACTGAACTTTAATACGTGGTCTGTTTCCTTGGCAGGGACTCATAAGGAATTTGAAGAGCTACAAGCTTAACATTTTTTCCATGTTTAACATAGGTATTACTATGCAGTAATAGACAATAACAATAAAAACTGATACGTCCAAAAAATTCAGGTTGATCAAGAACAGTCAGCAAGCCCACACCCCCTTCAGATGAACTTTACCCAGCAGTGAAATTTACACCCATTAAACTATTGGTTGGTCCTTTACCCTCATTAGCCTGGATCAGAGGTGATAATCTGGAGGACTAAATAGGATTTCTCTCCTGTTTCTGGGTGCTGGGGTTTCTGCTAATGCAAATCAGTTCTAAAACAACAGCACCCAAACTTCACTTTTCAAGGTAGAGGCTGGCAACCGGAAAAATTCCGCCGTATCAGTCTCATTGTCTGAGAGTAAAACCAATTTGCTGGATTAAAATCTGGAGCATCCTGGACTAAGCAATTCCTAGCAAACAGATTTGCAATCAATCTCTTTGCTGTCTGTAGAACAAAGGAGGTCTGATTTCTATAATGCACTTCCATACAACTAAGCTTTTGTTAATGCAGCTATGTATATGCAAATATACAAACATACAAGCACACAAAAAATCCTCAGTGCTCTGAAGACAGGGCAGAAAAAACAGGTTTTTTAAAAACTGGATTTCTTAGATTTCTTAAAATTTAATCATCAAATTATGCAACATCTACTAACTTTATCATCTATTGTTTAAAATAGAACAATCACATTTGCATGACAGCCCTTTTTTGATTAAAATTGTTTATACTTTCATTTCCATCTGAAATACCTTTTAATGTGTAACCAGTCTTTTACTCCACCTCAGTTTTTTCCCATTTTTTTCCAGCAGCAAAAGTGAGTCACACAGAGTAGTAAATTCTAACCTTGTCTCTAAGCTCAGTCTTTCATTCATTAGCCTCCAACAAATCCTTTAATCCTTGCCTGCACCTTATCCATTATCAAAAGCAGTGTTGGAGTTGCTCACAATGTTTACCACAGAAAGGCTTTAATTAGACATCCTCTCTAAGTGCTGTAATCTATTTTTAATGTATAGAAAAGGAAACACACCAATCAGTGATGGAAATTTAAAATACGTGTGCCCAGGCCTTTGCCCAAGTTTTAGTTCAAGTAGTTTACAAATGCTGTAGAGAAACTCTGGCTGGCTTTCACAGGTACTTTTCTATACAAAGGTGAAATGCTTGGTGATGTGCAACTGGCTTGAAATTGTCAGTCCCAAGGACTAAAAATCATGACCCTATTTTTACAAAATCAGAGGAGTAAACAGAAAAAGAATCAAATTCAAACTCAGATCATGTCCCTTTTTGACAGCTCTATTTTTGTTACAGGTTATCCTGTAACACCTAAGAATGTCCTCAATGCCTTTAGTACAGTATTACTTCATAATTTTAAACTTTTATGTGCAACATATTAAGGCTGAGATTTCTTTTATTATATAACTGAATGCCAAGGATTTTTGTACAACAACATTTCAGCACCTGGAAAATATTAAGTTTTTTTAATCATGAATATTGCTGAAATCTATACACTCCCTCACCAGAGTGGATTGATGCCTGTTTTCTAAACCTTGTAGAAAGCATTCCAAAACCCCTTGGAGTCATGGTGGCAGTGCCACGACAGCCTGGAGGTAACATAGCAATTGCAGATTTAGGCAGTTTCAGGTCATAGATTTAGACTCAAATATCAGAAGCAGCATCCAGGCAGCTGTAACCGAGTTCCTGCTACATTGTGCAAATTTTGGCTGAAGTTCTGGACACTGTGGTGGCGTTTCTTAGGATATTCCACTTGCATGAGTCTCTTTCATAATTTATATTAATGCTTAAGGCACAGAATGGAAGCAATGAATCTGATTAAAGAGAATTGAGACCTTAGGAGGATGAATGCATCTGGAAAAAGACATGACGTGTAACTATGCAAAACCTGAAATCAAGTTTTAAAAATCTATGCAAAAATAGTCAACCTTGAAAATAGAGCAGAAAATGAGCATGAATTAATCTATTATTCTCATAGACCATGGAAATATTTAATGGAAGCTATGGATAAACATTATTGCAAATCATGATGCATTAAAAAATAAGCAATAAAACATTAGGAGATTATTATTACAATTATAGGCAATCTTTTTGAGAGATTTTTCAATGTTATGAAATAGCATGATACTATTATTAAGCTTGTTTCTTTTTAGACATTTTAGGAATATTTATTTTTCTTCAAAATGAACATTTTTAGTGAACATCAAATTGAACTATTTAATCTTAGTTGTTAGAATGTATCTTAAAGAAGTTTTACACTGCATGTTTCTTATTTTTATAGACGATATATGTATATAGGTAATGACAGACCCAAGAACTGGAAAAAAAATAAATAAAATGTGTCAGATCAGATAAATTTGAAAACTCTGTGTTTTGAGCATGGAGTAACAAACCTTTGATCACAGAAAATTAAGATTTATTTAAAAATTATATTTTGTGTGTCTTTGTATTCATTTCATTCAAAATTCATTCAAAAAGAATGCTCTTTTTCCTCTAGAAAAAAACATGAGGATGGGCTTTTCTGTTTTTCCCCTGCTACTTGAATCAGGCCCTTCCAAGAAAATCAGGTACATCACAGTGGAAGAGCCAAGAGAAGATTCAGTGCTAAAAGTCTGACTGCTAAAGTTCACTAGCTCAAGAAAAGACAGTGTGGATTAGCTTTAGAGCTGCAAATCTTCCATTTGAATTGTAGTAAAATTTGTTCAAAACCTGAATAACTATTTAAAACATTAACTTTTAGAAGTAGAGAGCAGGGAATCCTGCCTGCTTCAAAGTGTTTTCAAAAGGTTAAAATATGAAATCCTAATTTAAAACATATTACCATTATAAAAAAAAAATCAAAAAACAAACTTAAGAAAGTTGGAAAAATTTGTTCTGATTATATTTTACTAATTATCTATAAATATTTTATTGTATTTCTTAGATGCATAACTATGGCCTAAGAATTGCTTGGGGCATTGCCTTGTTACAACATGAATAAAGTAGGATGTCTCTGAGATTTATAACAAATGTCTTAATGAGTATATCAAAACATAGAACAGTATATCTAGTTCTTTCAAGAGAAAGTTGTGTAGTTCAACAAGAAGCTCCATTATAATCAGAGGTATCACCAGACTATGAAACCCAATTACCAACAGCTAGGCAGTAAAATACTCCATTTGTTGCAGATATTGATCCATTCCACACATATCGGGTCTACTCTAATGTTACTGCTTTGCCAATAGAAGGCCTAGATCAGCAGAAGATGAAACTGCTGGAAACTTTCCACTTTTGGAAGAGGAAAATGAGCAAAAGCGTCATGTTGACCTAGATCACATGTAGCAGATACAGCAAAGTGAACAAACATGGTTTAAAATAAGCCTGCTGCTAGGGGAAATAAAGAGATCAAAACCCTAATCATTCTCTCATCAAAATCATGTCCCTGCTGAGTCTACTGTAAACTGGATGAACAATTAAATGCAACTCCTCATGCTCTACTTACAAATTTGAAATCTTATTGAAAGCTTACTTTGTTTTGGCTTTTTTCTTTTCTTTTTAAAAATATATATTTTAAGTTAAGAGGTAGATAGCTGCTGCAAATTGGTTAGTTAAGCCAAATGAAAGTTAAAGTTGATTTTTATCAGGAGGGAGAAAGAGAGAAAAAAAGAAGAGAGGAGAGAAGAGGACTAATAGCTAAAAAACATTAGTAACTTGAGGCCAGTGAAATGACCCACTTCAAGGATATTGACTTCACTGAGTGTACTGTGCTGGCAACATAAAAATGACAACTGTGTATTTACCAATTTATTTCCTACTGAAAACAAGCACCATCCTTAGCTTTCAAACTCAATCTACCTTAGAGTGTTCATGGAAATATTTCTGCCTGTTCATCCATTTGCTACCTCCCATCCCATAAATTCTGTTATTTGGTTCATTTCAATCAATTTCAAAAAGAGGCAGCGGAAGCACACGAGTTATTGCAACATATTTCATAATGGAGTAGAGAGGACTTAGGTGTGTTTTTCCCCCAGGAGGTGCGTGCTTCAGGTTCAATGTTTTAATATTCTCTTGACCTTTCAGCTAGCCAGCCGCAAAACACACTGCTAATTACACTATATGAATTTTGGGGCTAGCCGCGGCATTTACTACCACTTACCAGGGCAACACTCAAGGGGCAAGAGAAATGCATGAGAGTATGATAACAGCATTTAAAGCTGAAAGGATCTGGAAAGGTAATGTTATGGGAGGAGGAGAGTTTTCTGAGATGGTGGTTTTCTGCAGTAGACAGAATAAACAGACAAAAAGTATCAAAAACATTGTTTAAATAGAACACTGCACAGGCTGATGGCACCAGTACAGTATCTGCACCAGCTTCCCTTTGAAATATTTCAAGTTCACTTCAATATAGAAAAATTTATATATTTGACAGAAAATAGGAAAAATATTAATTTCCTCTAAAATCTAACGTAAATTTAGTGGATTCTGAAAAAACATAAACCACAAATAGGTCATTGTCCACATCAGATTTTCTTCAGGGCTGACATTCTTTACCCACACCCAGTCATAGAGGATTAGAAGTAATCTTTTCTTATGCTTGTCAAGGGACAGAGTTTGCTGGGAAGCTCCCATCTTCTGTTCAAGCCTGTTTAAGAGTGGCACATACCATTTTATGGTATTTCCTCCCATCTGTGCCGAAATGGTTGTAATCCAGAAGAAAATGCAGTCATTACAACTTGCTCTTAAAGATGGATGCTTTATAGAGCTGACTTCCACCAGATAAGTATGAAAGAAAAACCCTTCTTGGTAAAAACAAAATTAATCTTAAAACCTCCAGCAATAACCACAATTCACACCACATTATATAAATAAAGTTTCCTGCAACATACTCTTTGAAAAACAAGAAGCTTTGCATGCATTGTTTTCCCTTCTTTTCCCCTGTATAGCTTTGGCTAATAGCTTTGCCACAGCTTGCAAATCTATTTCTCCACTAAATATATTTAAACGTGCTCAGGAGCATCCTCAAGGCACTGCCTCTATCCTGGCACTAAACTGCTTTCTCTGCAAACTCTCTTATGCTTTAAGGGAAGGTGACTATTTCCAAACTGCTTTTTGGAAGCAGCCACTGTCAATGCACACTCTCATATGGCACCTTGAGAACCATCTGCAAGCCTGTGGGTCAAAACTGAGGCAAGACTGTTCCAACAATTTATCAACATGACAGTCAAGTTCCAGTGCCTGGAATATTTCAGTGTTTCATTTCCTCTTGTTTATGTAGACTAAATTTTAAACAGCCTGGCTCAGCTCCACATTCTTTTACAAAGACAAGTTGTTATGTTTAACAGTTAAACAAATGTCTTGAGAAATACTTTAAATAAATAAACTTGATGACAGCAGAAATGTCACAAATCCATTTTAAGTAAAAATCAATATACAAAGGGGAAATCTTTCATGCTGCCTTTTCATTTTCTTGTACTGCTTTAGACTTACGCTCTATAATTTCATGTGAATGAATTTCTTTTACTGAGGCCCTCCACTGTAGGTTTCATCCTACTGATGGCTTATTGATCAATAGCCACTCCTGAATACACTGTTTTACCGAAGTTACTGAGTAATTTCAAGACTAAATACTATACTGCCAAGTGCCAATGTAATTTCTATAATTCAGTATAGAAAGTTTAGGAAATGAATAGTATAAATATTAAATCTAACTTTCCTACTGTTGGCTGATATACTAGCTTTAGAAAGTTGGAACATCAAAGAGGTAGCAAGAATTGAAAGTTTTGCAGGACAAGTGATGCATACTAGACCTTTGGATAACTGAGAAACTTATTTCCAATTCAATAGAAAAAAGGAAGACATAGAGTATATGTGTTCTCTCTACTGTGGTTAGGAAAATGAAACAAACTAAAGATACTAATGACCCACTATTCCATATAAAAATAATGTGTTAAAGGTTTCAGGAAGCTGAAACCTCAGATTATCTTAATATATTATAAAAACAAAAGAATTTTATTCTGAAAAAATAAAAATATTCCAAATGGGAAAATACTCAATAGCTAGAGTAAAAAATTAATAAAAAAATTAATTTCTGTAATTTATATTTTGAATACCCCAAAATTTATCAAAACCTCTCAGATTCTAAGTTATTAATATTGTTAATCTATCAAATGCCATATAAGAATAGAGCAGTAAAACAAAACTAAAGATTTGGGAAACAATATATTTTACATAATTGAAGAGTGAAAAATATTGAAATAGATGATTGCATCCATGACCATAAAACTGCAGAAGAATAAGCAAGGAATACTTGCTTAAATACTAATGCTCTCAGAAATACTAACACTATTGAAAAAGCCATATCATACACAAAATATTATTCAAGTTTTCTAAATAATGATATAGGAACATATTCTAATTCGAAAGAGTATATTCCACTAGGACAATTCTAACAGTAGTTAATCTCATCACACTCCCCAAGTGTACAACTTTTTATATCTTTAGTTCTACTGGTATTGGTTAACCCCAAAATAAATTCACTATACAAACACCTTTTTTCCCTAGGAAATTGATATTTACCTCATTAGGTGCAAAATCTGTTCATTCTCACTCAACGTGTGGAACAATTCTTAACTGAAATCAATTAAGTTCATCCAGTGTGCAAAGTGGAATAATATCTGTTTTCAAGATTTTGACAAAGTCTTTATCAATCTTTTTGGCTTAACTAATCTTGTCACTGATTTAAGACAAGATTTCCTGGTGTGTCTGTCTTGTATATTCATCTTCTTGTATTTCTTATAGAACTAATAATATAGATTTTCCTGCCTGTTATGTACCGTGCAAGGCACAAACCAGACCAGAGGTTTGCTTGGCTTGTACCAACCACTTAAACATATCAATTGATATTTGTGAATTTATTTTCCTAAAACACAAGTCTCAACCATACAACATTCTGCTTTTTTAAAATAAGCCACATAATGCCATAAAGTGCTTTGATATAAATGACATTAACTGCCAGGCTATACATAAGGAATACATTCTAGATCTATGCACATCTACTTTCTTTGGTATGGAAAAGTATACCACATAAGGGGAAAAGATTAAACAATCTGCATTACCAGAAAACCCTCACCCTGAATCCCAAAAAAGTTAAATTTAAAAACCTGCAGATGCCTTATGCCACCATCATGTCTGCAAATGCAATGTCTTCAGTGACAAAGTCAAGATCACAGCTTAACATAACACAAACTACTTCTTGGAAACTTTTGTTTACATTGCATTTAGTGTCTACTTTTGTGCTATCTAATAAATGGGAAAAATAAACAAAAAAACCAAACCTGAAGGCAAGAATAAAAGTATAAAAGAATATAGTATAGTTGATATGATACAATATAATTTGCATAGATATAAAAGAGAAACTAATTTTCATATTGATTTGAATCTGCTAAAATATAGTTTTTACATAACTGTGAAGAATATGGTACAGAATCAGAGTTCTGGCTGTAAAAAGAAAGACAAAAAAGATCAATAAAAAACCCCAATATGGTTGCAGTCATCAAATTTTGAGCTTTTACAGCATTAAAAAAAAATTTACATATAGGCGCTTTTCATACTCCATTTTTATCTGAGTCCAAGACAAAAGAAACTAAATTCTAAGACTGTTTTAAAAAAAGGAACTGTGACAAAAAGCATGCAGCCTACATAAAAATCTTCTGTTTGTGCTTAACATACTTTTTGTTTCTCTCTATTGATGCAACCAGAATCCACATTGCATTTCAGAAATGTTCCCGTAGAAAACTATTGAAATTCTATATCCACAGTAAATTTCCACCCTACCAAAATTTATACCTTTATGGTTAAGCATTTCATCAAATGTGTTTGAGATGGTTTCAAACAATTTTCAAAAACTATGATATTCCATGAACATTTTATATACGACACCTGGATTTCATGAGTTTTGGAGATGTATCTGCTTTCCTTACTGACAATAAACTAGCTATAACTTTAGCTGGCAATGCAAGGACTCCATTCTTATCATCATCTCACAAAGAGAATCCTCAAACGAGCTCTGATTGTAGAATATGTTATCACTAGCAATGTTGATAGATGGAACTGTGAGGCAGCTTCAAATCCTTGCTGAATAGAATCCTGCTTATAGCAATAAGTGAGAAAACAACTTGCAGATCTGAAATCTGAGAAAAAAAAAATTAATTAAATTACTCTGTTTTCCTCACCTACTGTTGAAATAGAATCTCTTCATAGAAGAAATTTGTAAATGTTACTGCAAATCAGCACAGATTTGAAGGCAATTCCAAACCTGACATACACAAAGAATTAACTTTGAAGTCGTATTTACCAAGACGTTTTGAGGGTGATTTTGGTTACAAAATTTTAGATCATTTTTTACATGCTAACAAAGTAGAACAGGGTGTATAGAAGTGTAAGCTAATGCAAATCCTCCAGAAATTATTAGTTTCAGTGATCTTTCTTGCTATGAAACCTCTTGACACCATCTCCAATTTCCTTGCTACATCACATATAAATACAGGAACCCTGAGTAGACTGTGTCTATCACACACAATCTGACATGCTGCCATTGATTTTGGAATGCCACATCAAAGCAGCTTCCCTAGTCTAACATGAGTTACAGAAGCCACAGTTTTGCAGCAAAAGTTATACCATTAAACCAGCTGAAAGATAGAAGGGCAGTCATATTGAGAGTTTTTTGTCATCTGTGGATGTCCTACACACTTTAACATGAGTTTGAGACCAGTAATTAAAACTGGCAAAAAAAACCCCAAAGTCATGAACATGAACCTAGTCTTGAAACAGTACGGTCAAGAGAATCTCAAATTACTCTTACATGACTGCGCCCTTGAAATGCTTCATAAACTTACATTTTAAAATGTGCTAGTATGACTTTCAGAGCCCTGACTGATATTTCTTTGCCACGTAACTTCCTTGTCCGACCATCCAGGATCCACTCTGGTGGTCACTCTCATACCACCTGAGAAGGGATGGAAGTTCCCCCACAGCAACACGTCCCACACCCACAGTCACACCAGGTGTCCTTACTGGCTTAGTCCTAGGTTTGCCATAGCAGGGTCTCAGATGCCCAGATAGTTAAAAAAAATTAACTTTGGTCAAATTACTAAGTAATAGAATAATAGCTTGAGGTGGTACCTCCAAGGTGGAGCTCTGAACTGAGCTTTTATACCCTCTCAGTCTAAGGGTGCCAAAGTCTGGGATTCCTGGCTCCTGCTGTGTCCTTGAGTGTCCAGTCACCTGTCTGGCCTACAGGTCCCTTAGCCCTTTGTTGTGTGAAGGGTCAGCACCAGCCTATGGCCTTGGGGTCTCTCTTTATGGCCTCTCACTCCCTTGGGGTCACATGCAGGGCTCAGCTGGTGCTGCAGCTGCACCCGTGCTGCCTGCACTGCATGGCTTTCTCCACAGCTGCGTGGTGGGGTGACAGACCCAGGTCTCTGCTTCAGGCCCAAGGCAGGACAGTACTAATTCTCTCAGGACTATAAGTATTTTCAGTTAGCTTTATATTGCCAAGTACATATGTTGCTATGTAACATAGGGGTTTCTTAAAATTTTCCTCCATCCTTTTGAACCATAATTCAAGAAGTGCCTCACCATCAGACAAAACACAAGTAAATGGCACTTTCTCTTCTTGTTCTAATTTATAACAGCTACTATAAAAACACTTATCCACTTCCAGAAGCATTCCAGAAACCTGGCTTCAATGTTTGTGTTATTGAGGCTCAACATGTAGGCTTCTTGCTTTATTTTTGATTCACAATTGTAGTTTCTTGTTGGCATTCGGAAGCAAAGTGTTGTCCTTGCTCATTAGTTATGTTTCTTTGCAATAAAAATGTGGTCCTTCCCTGCAGTATTAAATTGATCATAACCGCTTTCTATCTACTAGATGTAACCTAAAATTGACCTTTTCCCCTAGCTTTCAGGGCCTAATTAATATTTTGCTACCCTTTTCTTCTTCGGTCTTCCTATTTCACAGAAGCAAAAAACACGGTTTCTTTATTACTGGATAGCTCCTTGTCCTCAGATAGAAGATTCCTCTGTCCCCTAAATGTATCATTACTGAAAGAACCCCAAAACACACTAAGCAATCCTTTGAGGTATATAAAAATGAGTAGCATGTATGATGCATATATTAAACAAAGAAGGATTAAATTCTTCATGTACTGTGTTTTTGTCATATTAATATCATTTCTTTTTGGATCAAAAGGCAAGATGAAAGAAGCGCAAGGGTCTTTCTCATCTGTGCTTGTGCTGCAAAGCACAGAGAGGAGCATGACTCTGACAATGAAATAAGCACTTCAAATATGCCTTGTTTGAAGCATATAGTGAAGGAGATATAACTCAAAAGTGTTGCAATCATACAATTGAATAAAAATAATCAGTCCTTCAGCAGCTATGAGATACTCAGAATCTTCTTCCCTTTCACAGCAGAATGGGACTATACTGATTTTTTCACCTCCAAAATATAAAATAATAAGTAAATAAATAAATACCCCAAAATCTTTTTGGTAAATCACCCCCACCATCTCTCTTCACCACTTACTGAGGGCCTCAAAAGCTTTCTTGATGAAAATCTGTATCAAAGCAAATATGCTAATATCAGCCCGAATAACATACCCTGCTAAAAAATGTTACCAAAAATGTTTGTGTAGCCGTGATCAAAAACATTCATGCCAGTTAAGTGTGCAAGACCTAAGATTCTAATCCAAGGCAGAATATAATCACTAAACATTACATTTACAGTAAGACAGAAAAAAAGCGTGTAACTTATGAGTTTCAGTGACAGATGGATTTGCCACCATGCAAGAAAGCAGGAATTTCATGAAAAATTACAATTTGTCATATGATTGCACATATACTTAAGCCTATGTTTAGACTAGCCTAACACTCACTGTTTGTATTTGCAGCCTCAACCAAGGGATATTACTAGAGGACTAGTGTGGTTCAAAAACAACTGGACAGGCAGAAAAAGCAGTCTCTTCAAGAGGAAGAAACTACCTTTAGTTCCGTAATAGTTGAGCTACAAATCACTAGGAGCTGGGAGAGTGATTTAGAGCAGTATCATTACATGCTTGTTCCCTCAGTATTTGCTATTACCCAAAGGATACAGGCTAGATAACGATTTGTCTGAATCTAAATTGTTAATCTTATGTTCTTATTTTCTGAGGTATGTTTCCTGAAAGCTCAGCCATAAGCCAAGTCCTTAGAGACTATGTATGATACTCTTTGAATAGAAACTGTTCCGGGAAGTACAGTCTGGAAGCAGAAAATCCACATAACTATCCTTGCTTTCAGAATTGAAAACATTCACACCACATATTCATTGTTCAAATCTTCTTTTGTTTCCATAAGTATTAGTAGCATGCTTTAGAAAGTGTTTTATTATAAGATTGGAAATGCTATTTCATGCCCAGGCCATGGGCATGGCAACGTTAGAAGATTGGAAAGTTATTCAGGGTAAGAGCTGCTTTTTGGTGTTGCTTTAACTTTCCCATAGAGAACCTAAGAAAGGTTGTAAGTATAGAGAAAAAAAGGATTCCTTATTCTGTTTTACATAAATGATTCAGAGAGGAGGAACTTAAGCATTCAAATGGAAGTACCTTAGGGTAGCAAAGCCGCATATTTGACGTGCTCTAGCAAGATGCTTAAAACTACTGAGAATGACATCATCAACTCTTAGGAGCAACTAGAAGGATATACAGAAATAATCACTGAGGTTCCTTCAGATACGGCAGAAAACCACAGGCAATAATGTGTTTCATGCACTGGAATCAGAGATACCTGGGGCAGAGAGAGAAAAGATCAAACATCAACCCAAATATATAGACTACAAATTTGACAACATAAACATGTATTACATTGCTATAGTAAGTGTTCTATAATCCATGCAGAAAAGCTCCTGGAGATCATGGGATATTAGTTGTGTGGTAAAGGAGGTCAGGAAAATGATTTGGTTTGATTATCTTAAAGGTCATTTTCAACCTAAATGATTCTATGTTTTTATGAAAAAATATTAAACAGAAAAAAAAAATCTGTCTACATATTCAGAAGTCATCCACGATATTTGACAGAACCAAGACCTCTTATCCAGAATGTTTAGGGAAAACAAACAAAAAGCCCAAACACTTTCACTTCCTGTTCTAATACTGAAGTTGTATTTCACAACTTTCTGTCATGTCATTTCAGTACATATTTTTTGAGGACAGAAATCTTTTCTCCATCTTCTCTCCCCATGAAAAGCTACTTAAGCACATTTCACTGAAATTGACAAAAATCCTGTAGGGAAGAAAATGACATTTTTCTGACAGCTCTCGAACACTGCAAAAGGTAAATATCATTAGTGAGACTGTGGAGGGAAACTGCAGACAGTGAGAGGTACATTTCATAAAAAGGAGGTACCTTTCATAAAAATAAAATTGAATGTCAATTTATTAAAAAAATTATGTCTCTTAAAGGAGACAAGAAATTCACTAAGTTCCTGAAATTTTTCAAGAGATGTTTACTTCTTCCCTGTTTTCCTAAAGCATTAAAAAAAAACTCCCCGCAGTTTCAGTCCTCAGACATGCTGACACACATCATAATCTCAGAGTGTTCCCTGCACTAAAGCCTCAGTCACAGATTTTTGATTGTTTCAGCTGACATTTTGAATAAACTTTCTACTGAAGTTCTTCTTAAAAAAGAGGAAAGGCAAATGTTGATGTGATGGGAAATGACAGAGTTATATAAAAACTGCCTGCATATGGTTGCTCTCAACCTGCAATGGGGGCACCACGCAGGATTGTGGCATGTAAATCTGCTTGAGGAGTAACAGCCAGCTGCTACATTACATTTTCTAGAAAAACACAAATGCTGTTGAGTAGGGATGATCAAAAGGAAGCAGGAGTTAGAACCTAAACATTTTCCCAGAAAACACACTGTAGTATCAAGCTACAGAAACAGTATACATTGGAACTTGTGTCAGAAAAGCAATAGGAATGAGTTTAAACAGAACACAGCAGGAATAAACTCAGAGGAAACAGACCCAGGCAGCAGTGTGCTTTATTCTGATTGCTAAATGCAATTAAATACAGAATAATGGCTCTGTTGATCTAAATACCCCTAGATCCCCCACAAAACTGTCATGTCTCTGTCACTCTGTGTGGAACTTACACAGTTGATTCTTGTTTCACACTCATTAGTAGCCAAACCTGTATGGAGCCTTTTTCTCCTTCGTAACTCCACTTATTTTACATGATTTAACCCCAGAGAGCAGTTAAATACCCTGCAGCATTTCACTAGTTCCCCCATCTCAGTGGGATGGGGAGAAGAATCAGAGAAAACCTCACAGGTGGAGATGTAAACAATTTCATATAACTCAGAAAAAGTAATAATGATAATAATGAAAAAACAAATTCCAAGAGGAACAAGTGATGCACAATAAAATTGCCATAAAAAATATGATTTATGAAAATGTTAATGGAATCAGAGAAAAAATCTTGATATTTCATATAGCATATTCTGTTTAATGCACTCGCTTTTTTGACTCTCTATGAGGCTAACATAAATGTATATTCTCTGGTTTGGATGTCATTTTTTATATAATTTATTT
The DNA here is from genome assembly GCF_049639895.1 of Pseudopodoces humilis. NCBI lineage: Eukaryota > Metazoa > Chordata > Aves > Passeriformes > Paridae > Pseudopodoces > Pseudopodoces humilis. Next base: position 36,749,010 of record NC_142205.1, read on the forward strand.
TTGCTGTGTCCTTCATTTTGTAGTTCATTTTTCCCTAATTCTTGTTTTTGAGAAGTACAAGGAAATAAACTCACTCAGACAATTCCCTTTCACCTGTCTCTATGCTCTAAGAGCTACTAGGAAGTTGCTTCATGTGTGGCATAGCTTGGGTTCATTTTTACATGTTGGGGAGGGGGCATTAGATCTATAAAGCGTGGACTGGAAAACACCAGAGCATTCAACAGTGACATAAGATACACTGCTTACTTCTATCAGTAAATTTAAGTTTTTTAGTAAATGTTCCCAAGACAATAGATGGAATAGAGATGGGAAATAAGGGTATTTATGCTGAATAAAATTATACAAAGTTCGTGCATCTCTAGCCCATTATTCTTCCCTATCCCATTAATACTCTTCTTTCGAAAAACGGTACTATCTGTTCAGAACAGAAAAAACTGTTCACTATCTTTAAATTGCCATTTTCTGAGCACATCAGTTTATTTGTTGCTCACAATGACACACAGCATATGGAAGCATTAATGTTGCAACTTCAGATATCAGTTTTCCTTGGATGTTTTTCATCCAAGAGCCACCTGTGGCCAGTGTGCATGGAAGAGAGCATTCAGTGAAATGCTACTGCTGAAAGCACTTAGTAACTTTCTCCTTTTATCTATATTTTATTTTGACACAGGAAGCAAAAATAAAGGGATTATATATTTAAAGAAATAAAAGACAACCTTAAGATATACTAAGTCAGAAGGTCTCTAACAAAACCTAGTGAAATTCATTTGGCTTTCAATTTCACAAGAGTGCAATGCAAACAACCATAGGAACCACACAGCCAACTTTCAAATTAAATCCTACAATGAATAATTTATATTTTCAAACAAGAATTAGAAGTTCCATTCAGTTGCAGAATATCAGGGGTGGCTTTAATAATTTACATGCTTTCCAAAGGTGAATTAAATGCCCTCCTGAACAAAAATCAAAACAATGTAAATATTTTCTTTTTTTAAACCACACCATGATTGACAAAAGAAAGGGCCACTGTCATAAAATTAATTCATATTCTGTGGGAGACAGGCAGAGGAATTCAATAATCTTCAATGTAGAAGTCTCTGTATACAATTCCTACACTTACCAAGAGGAATATGGTAAAATAAAACCCATTATCAACAAGCCAACTCTGCATATAATTTTTGACCTTTACCTAAAATCTTGGAGTTCTACTACATAAGTTTTGTGTGTGTGCAGGAGACTACATTGCTCCTTCACAGCAACTGAAAAAGAACTCTTGGTCAAATGTTCTCAGTATTATCAGGGTTGTGGGTGATCTTGCAGAAAGATATTAAATGTAAAATAGTATTAATATTAAATATTAAATATAAAAGATGTAAGTCTGCAAAGCACTATCACTTGGCTACAAGGAACACACTCTGACTTGAGAGGACTGATTTAAACTAGAGCCACCTCACTGGAGTTTTTGTAGGTAAACTGGCTGCCTTTGCTGTAAATGCACAGCCTGTGTTCTTTGCAGTCCTAATAAGTATCTTCCCACTGTCTTTATCCTGAACATGCATACCCTGCGAAAAAGGGCAAGAAATATTGTGCCTGATGAAATAGAGTCCACTTCTCTGGAGAACTCCACACAATCACAGCATGAGAGATCTATATCTTTAATGCTCAGGCAGCATTAAGGTAAAATTTAATTCAAGGCAAATGTCCAGTGCTTCAGACATAGATCATAAATTAAATACACATTCTCCTTTGATTTTCATTTCCTCATGTAATAAAGAAGGCATCTGCTTTCTTCAAACATATAATAGTAGAATCATTATTTGCAAGGAAATAATCTGGACCAGACAATTGTTGGTAATTTTGGTTTAATGCTTTAAAGAACAGTTAAGCATTCTTAATATTCTTAATCTCTGCTCACTCTAATACTGATAGTAGTTAGATCTCACATATATCACCTAAGCAATATATGAATGAAACATAGTTTAATTTCAACAAAATGGCATAGTTTTACATAGACCCATTGTAACAGAAAAAAAAAGGCAGGAAAAAATTAAATAATTTCAAAAACTGATGGCAATAAATATCAAAGTGAGTCAAGCTCAAATCCAGTCAAAATATTTTTTTTTTTTAGGTTAAAAAATAGTCATCTCCAACTTGAATCTCAAGAGACAATATAAATTATGTAGAATTCTAAAAATGCAGAAATACAAGGTAGAAAACAAGTTACTCAGGACAGCACCAGAAAATGAACACAAATACATCGAGTCTGAGCCTGGTTCATTATAACTCTCTGAGCTAAGAAACCCAGTTATGAAGCAGGAATACTTAGCAAGAAATCTCAGGTATAAAGACAATGATTTTTAAATAAGTAACAGGCACAAGGCTGTCTGTTGCACTTTCACATCTGATGGACACGATCTTCAAATTTTGAATGCAATTCTGAAACCGAAAGTAATTTTTTGAGGGTTCAGCTTAATAGTGTGATGGAACACTAAGTCCAGTAGAAAAGAATTGTAAGACTTTTAGAGATCGTTCTTGATCTTTCCAGATTTCAGATTAGTACACCTGCTTCTAATTACCTTGGAAGAATTTGTTCTCTTAGGTTGGTCTGGACACAGGAAAGAGACAGGAAGATTTTGAAACTTATTTTATTGCCTGTAGATAGATATACATTAATTTCTCCAAAGAATTACAGCCCTGATGTTTCTATTGCTTTACTGTCTTCCAGTTTTGTTTATTTCCCAAACACTGCAGGAGAGTTACTTGCAAAATTAGCTGCCAAACTACTGAACTAAGCCATTCTGAAATGCTGTAGGCACCTGCAAGTTTGCTTAGGCATTTAATAATCTTAGGACTCAGTACTGCAGTATACTGAGGCACTTTGTTCCCACTCATCTTCATCAAGGTCTATAAAACCTTATAATATACAGAAATAACACTTAATTCTCATATCCCCACACAGAGCTTTTCCTCAGCCCTAAAATGATGGATCAGCATTATGAGAAGTGATGAAGTTCAAGAGTGAAAGAGGGACAATAAAAATCCTGTGGTGTGCCTACACATTGAAGTGACACAGGCAAAAAGGAAACTCCAGTCACCTCCATATCATAGTGTTCAATAATGTTTGATAGGTGGAGGGGTTTTACCACTTTCTTTGCCTTGATTTCACTTTATCCACTCTTACTTATGTGTCCTTTAAAACTTCCTCCTGAAGAGCAATTATTTTTAGACAAAAAGGTGTCTGCACCAATGCCAAGAAATTAAATTATAGCAGGATCAAAAATTTCACTTATAGACAGAAAAAAAATCCAACACAGAACTATTTAGATATTTCATTTTGTACTAGTGTGTGCAACTTGCAGTCTTCCTCAAACAAGAATATGTCCTTATTTATTCTCATTTTTCAAAGAGGTCTTTTCTTTATTCGGTATTAGGCTACACTGTTCTACCCATTAAATTAGGATCCTGTCTTGTGAACTATCAGATAGGCCCTTTTTTATGCTATCCATTTTCCCTCTCATTTCAAGTCCATAGCATATTAATTACTGCAAGTTTTTGCAGTATCTTAAAAAATCTTAAATAACATTTTACCACTTTTTTACCGCAACAAAATATTTAATGAGTTTAATTAATTACATCACAAGTTGTAACATATCGTGATGAGTTGCAATTTCTGAGATGCAATTCAGGGTATCCTCTACTATTCCCGATATTTTGAAGAAGTTTCACAGCTCTTGTGAATTAGTGGAATGCTATACAAGTCAGTAAAACCAAAATAATTTACATCTATTAATATAAAAGATATTAATTGGGGGTGGGGGGGAACCCCCAAAAATATTTTTTTTTAATTTCAGTTTGAGTAGCAGAGCCCAATGTATCTTAAACATACCAAGAAATCTCAGCTTTCCACAGTCTTTCTATGATATGTTTCTGTCTGTCCAGAGTTCTTGAAACATAGAAATATACTGTAAAAACAGTAATATTACAGTTGTTTTCAATTGGATGAGGAGCAAACAGTTCCCAGAAATAATATATTCACTAGTGTAAAAAATTAGAGAGGAGGGTGGTCAGACTGAGGGGAAGACAAATTCCTTAACATGCTTTCAGAATCCTCTGCTATGTGGTCAGGGCACAGTACCACTACCAAGTCTTTCAAATACAGTAATTTCATAGGGGAAAAAATCTGACTACCGTATTGAAAATGGCAAAATAGGAGGCAGATAAAGCTCAAACGCTTCTACCCAGCACAAAGTTTTGTTGAAAAACCTAATTAAACCTGTCCTACTGGACTGCAATTATTTTGAGTAGTCAATCTTCTGTCTGGATCATTTCCAGCTCAATATATATAACATTTACTTAAGTAAAAAGCTCTCATTTCTCCAGGGAAAGTATTCCTCTTTCAAGTTATAAGAGTTTTTATTATTATTTTTAATAGAATACCATTGTCAGATTTATTTTTTTTTTTAACTGCAATAATATACACTGACTGTTAAGTGAAAATGGAAGGGGAAACCTATCCTGTAAAGGTCATTCATCCCAGTAAAAGCTTCAGAAAATTGCAGAAGATAAAATATCCTTTCAAGAATAGTCTCACTGGGGGATTGTCCAACTTCTCCTTCAGCTCTGAGCTGTGAACAAGCACGGGCAAAGCTGCTATGGGAAAAGACATGCATTCTCTTGTGCTAGAAGACAGGCTGACCTCCTGCAGTAACTGAAAATTCACCATATTTATCAAAAGGTGATAGTAAAAAGAGAATTTCAAATTTATGTTTGTATATGTAACGTAATTTCTATTTCTAAAAAAACATTCTGATCCAATAGGGAAAAATAAGAATCACAACAGGATCCATTTATCAGATTTTATCTAAAGGATATACATGAAACACTGCTCACAGACAAATTACAACCAATATATTAGGAAGAAAAAGCCCCATAAATTAATCTTTGTGAGTTACAAGCAAATGCTACATTGCCCAAGCTGATGGTTATCACATTCAAATCCTTAGGCCCACAAGGACAGAGAGGACATTTATTTGGGAGCAGGGCAACTTCCAAGCATGCACATCAGAGAATTTGCTAGAGAGAGGAAATAGCAGCACTGAACATTTCTTCATTTGTGAAGAACTGTCAACAAAGCAGCAAACAACTGGTGATCAAGGAAAATGTGCTTGTTACTTTAAAGTTTACCAAGGAAGCAGACAGTACTGACCTGTCATTGCTGAAACCATCCTCTTCCTTTCTCACTACATCTCTCTTGATTAATTTATCTTCAGGAGATTAACGAACATTAAGGTGAATATTGCCATAATATTCATTAATGTACAAGGAGAAAATAGAGTACATGAATTTACAGAAGAGGATACAAAGGAAGGTACTTAGTGTAAATACTTCCTTTTTCTCTCATCCCTTAAGTGTTCAGCTGGGTGGAGAGAAGAGGAAAGCCTCTGTGTCATGGACCTCATCTGCCTGTGAGATTTGTCCCAGGACATGATTCCAGTAATCTCTCTCTCTTTCCTGCTCCCTAGTCTACTCAGGTCCTCCTGGAGCTCTGCCACTAACGTGGAGGAGCTCCTCTATCTGGGTACAGTTCCTAATTACTGCTGCCATCCCTACTGGCATAGGAGCAAGGGCCACCCTACAGCCTGGCACCTGTGTGTCAGCTTGTTCCCACCAAAGCTTTCCCTGGCATTTCTGTCAGCCAGCGTGGGTGCAGAGCTTAGAGAGATCAAGGCTTTCTGCTGGATCAAGACCAGTGTTCTCTGGTCAGGCTGGCTGGCAGAGCTGCAGGTCCTTCCTGCACACCCTGCCATGCAAACCGCTGCACAGACTGCCCTACCATCTCCTGTTTACCTGCCCTGTTCAGGATGCTCCTGGCTGCTAATGTTCCCCAAGGGCTTCTGCCAGGTGTGGAGGGGGGGCTTGGTCACCTCTGCTCCCTCCATCCTCTACACTCAAACAGCCTGGTTTTGGGCACTTCACTACAAGTCAGATATTGAAGTGCTGGAGTATGTCTGGAAAAGACCCTCCAAAACACATTCAAAGAGTAATGAAGCTGGTGAAGGGTCTAGAGAAGAGGGAACAGAAGCACATGAAACACTGCAAGAGGTATATCAGTCTACCTTGTTTTTAACTAACATTAAAATCAACTTGAGTCAGAAACAATCAATATAACTTCTGATGCCAGAATTCATTTCACTTTCATTCACCATTGGTTTTCAAATGCATATGATAAAGCGCTGAACACTGGAAGGTGAAATCTGGGAATACAAAGCAGCTTTGTGCATTTCACTGGAGATGAGAACTTATAAACTTTATTCTGCTTTACAATTTCATGGGAAAAAGATAGACCACAATTTGAAAAAGCAAAAAATCAATAAGGGAGATATCTGAATCAGGGATTTTTTTGTTTATCCCATAGGTGGGAGGAGGACCATGATGGCATTCAGATTTTTCCATAAAATATTTATCAAATGTATTTGGTTTTTCTGACTTTGTTAAGAACCAAGCTCCCCAAAGCCTATATTGCTACGGATGCAATTACTCATCTTTATAATAATTACACAAGACAATTTAGTAAAAATTATAGAACCTGGCCTTTGTTTTTTAGTGACAAATGCAATTTTTATTTCAAGCTAATTTACATAACAACAATTTGCAAACAAATATACGTTTCATCAAGTATTCAACAGATTTGCATGCAAATTATCCCACTTCAGGGCTGCCGGCGTTATGGCATTATGAAGCTGCTCCACTGCAAATATATTTTGCCAGTGTCCAAAGAACATGGCAAATACCTGGTTGCTTATCTTCCTTATTACAAAGAGAATAATTAATGGAGATATCAATGTCTGCCGTGAAAAGAAAAGGAACCCTTTTGAAGACAGTAATAGGAAAAGAGACTGCTGAAGAACTAATATTTGCTTTACATTAGCACGTGACCAATAATTACTGGTAATTCCACCAACAGGAAGCACCAGATCCTAGTGTTTCACAGCTAATTCCCAAACACTAGAGATATGTGTGACCTTCATTTTACTTCTTTATGCTCCATATAAATGAAATTCAATAATGTAAATGAAGAAGGACTTTCAAAGCTGTTGCCAAGCAGTACATTTTAAATGGTATGTAAAGGCATGGGTTTCTTATGCTGAAGTTCACTAAGAAAAATTCCTTTAGAGCATTGCTTTGCTCTTACTGCTTCACTGAGGTGAAATGAAAGAGAAATTTACTCTGTAAATTTTAATTTATCACAAGCTGTCTGGAATCTTTAATCTCATGTTAACCTAGATCTCTCCTAGGCCCTCATCTTACATTAACCTCATCAGCCTTTATCAGCATTTCAAATATCTTAACTTTCAGAAATGCTGAGACAAGATTTTGGATAAGAATCTTCCAATAAAGTGTTTCAAGTCTCATGTGTTATCAGATGTTCTTGATGAGGAAAAATATTAAGGCCACTGTGCCGGCTTGCAGAGTTTCCCCAAGACCCTAGAAGTTTGAACATCACTTGAAGCAATATGCACTCTGTATTTCCCACTCACTAAATCTTATGATCCCTTTTGATATCCTAGGGAGGGCAAACCACCAATTTCAGATCATTTATCTGAAAATAAAAGCATATGTTACTGACTTGTTTATTATCTGTATATTTTCTCCCACTAGTCAATCACTCCAGAAGTACTTATTTCTCTTGACAGCTACTTTTGGAAAGGCATTTGACATCAACATACATCTGAAATCCTCAATGGGAAAAGATAATGTTATAAATAAAATACATGGATCAAGGAAGGAAATATATGCACCAGCTATGTTATACACCGGCTGCTCTAGAGATCAAATTTTTGATATTAAACTGGTATAATGGAAATGCAACTCAATGAATATTTAACTTAGAGCATAAGAGAGTCCCAAAGGGTAGGAAAATTAAAGACATGATTCCAGTTAGTTAAAATATATTCTCTTCATGGAAAACTGCTTTTTAAATTACTTCTTTCTTTCTCATAATGAGGATCCAGCCCAAAAGTCCACCTTTTCTTACTACTGATGTTAGCTTTTGGTCAGAACTTCTGTTTCGGATTTTGGAGTGATTCTTTTTCACTCTGCTAAACTCTGTGATGCAAAGCTTTTATCATTTTGGCAACACAAGTTCCTTGTTCAATCTGTCATTTTGAAGCTCCTTTGAGTTTTTTAACTTAAGAACCGACTTTAGGATTGTACTTACTGAATGTGCTCTACATTCTTTTAGAAAATAAAAGCATAAAAATGTTCAATGCAAATATGGCTGTGAAAAATATTCTCAAAAAAACTTCTCAAAAATTTTCATATATTTTAAAAGCAAATATAAGTGAAGGTGGCAACCAAAATGACAGAGTCCAAGACAAATCTTACATTTAGTATATTTGTACAAAAACCTATGACTTCTATAACAGTGCTGCAGTGCCCTGATAGTCTTTGCTTTATCACATAAATGCCAAAATCTACCTATTTACCAGAGGTAAAATGACACCACTGATATTTATTCCTTGGCTATCACAATTTTAATGAGAACAGGTGAATAAGAGGACAAAACCTCCCTGGCCAGAAAATGCCTGGGCAGAATTTTAAACCTTGGCATGCTTAACACTGTTGAGCAAACCACATACTGCACTGCTTAAGTTCCTAACAGCAAGTTCCCAGGAACATTCTGATTTGTTACAAACAGTTCCAACTAATTGCTTTAGAATTCAAATTTTTTTGACACTATGTGATATCAATAAACAAACTGTAGGAATGATAATAAATACTTGAATTCCACAGGTTGCCTGTCAAGGTGGGCCTCATGCATAAACTATTTCTTTAGTTCTGCCATAAGAAATAGTAAAATAGAGCACAGTACTGAGATTCATCTATCTTGGAGGTATATGCATTACATCAAAACTATTCCATAAAGCAAAGAATAAAAGATGTGTCATTGTCCTAGAAGACCCCTTTCTGACAGGAACAATTGTATTGAGGATCAACAAGGTGAAGTGCCAAGTCCTTTACTTAAGTCACAGCAACCCCATGATCTTTGGGGCAGAGCTGCCCAATGGAAAAGTCCCTGGAGGGGCTGGTTGACAGTGGCTCAACATGAGCCAGTGTGTGTCCAGCTGGCCAAGAAGGGCAATGGCATCCTGGCCTGTATCTGCAACAGTGTGGCCCGGGTAACAATCATCCCCCTGCAGGTCAGCACTGGTGAGGCCTCACCTTGCATCCTGAGTTCAGTTCTGGGCCCCTCACTACCAGAAAGACATTGAGATGCTGGAGCAACTCCAGAGAAGGGGAATGAAGCTGGTGAAGGGTCTGGAGCACAAGTCTGATGAGGAGCATCTGAGGGAGCTGGGGGTGTTTAGCCTGGAGGAAATGAAGTTCAAGGCTGACCTTATCGCTTTTTGTAACTGCCAGAGAGTGTAGGCAGGTGGGGATTGGTCTCTTCTCCCAAGAAACAAGTGACAGGACAAGAGGAAATGGCCTCAAGTTGCACCAGGAAAGGTCTAGGTTGGATATCCGGTAAAACTTCTCTATGGAAACGACTGTCAATTCCTGTAACAGGCTGCTTGGGGAAATGGTTGAGTCACCATCCACTAAAACACATGTAGCTGTGGTGCACGGGAACATGGTTTAGAGGTGCAACTAGCATGGTAGTGCTGGGTTAATTGTTGCCCTCGAGGTCTTTTCCAACCTAAATGGTCGTATGACTCTGATTCTATCTGGCTTTCAGAAATGCATTCTTAAGCATCCTAGCCCCTAACTTGCAAAAGGGTATCTATCCATGGATTTGACAGTACAACATTACTGCTACCTGGGAATAGTTTCAGCCTTATTGTATGGGAGCAAGACATGGAATTTTTGAAGTATACTGTTTTCCTGTAAATTACCTCAAAAACCTTCAAAAGTGTCATTCTAAAGCAACAACAAGTGCCAAAGACCCAGTTCTGGCAGTACCTCTATAGTAACACCTTCAGTCTGTTGCAATACGCAAAATCAGCTCAGTGGCATAGAATATTTTTCTCAAATTACCAACTTTTATTGCAAGGGTTAACATGAAACAGGTATTATCCAATTATGTTGTGAATAATTGATAATATTTTTATCAATGTTCTTTTAAGGAAAAGTAACAATTTTCTGAAAACATAGTCAAATTGAGCTGAACTCTCCCCTCAACTTATAAAAAATTAATGTTTTTCAAAAGGATTCTTTTTCTGCAAAAGATTGTGCAGCACCATATAGTTGATTCTTTTTTTCATAAGCAAATTACCACCATATTACATTTAACTTTTTTATTTTAATCACAAGACTTTCATACATTTGCTTACCCGTTGCACGGATTACTCTCTTGGGCAACATGTTTATATACTACAAGGCTCAGGAGGGGAAAGTTTCTTATCATAAATGGATTACACAGATGGATTTCAACAGAAGTGGAGACTGTAAATATTTTACCAGTTTTGGTTTAGTGTTGTCTCTCTTTCAGTTTCTAAATGTGCTCTGGGAAAAGGAGGCTACAGCATCTCAGGACTGGTCTCCAGACTACTCATTACCTTAAAGAACATCCAAATGGAAGGGCAGAATGCACTGCGTGGAAAACTTCCATCCAGCCTCCAGCACACTGTCAGAAGGATGTTGTCTGTTGCGTATCTAGGTCCCTGAGAATAAAATCAATGATGTGCAGAAATGGTAACTTATACAGGGATGAAAATGCTAAACATGGAGCTCACAAAGGAATTGCAATTTTCTTCCAAATTTTGCCTAGAGAAAGAAAAATCCCACACTTTTTTTTTTCAGAATGGAGCATTAGCAGAGGCCCACTAGGAAAAGATTCAACCTGCGTGACTAATACGGGAAGCCAGTAAAGTGGCTAACTAGTGAGCTGGAATATGGATATGATATCATAACTGTCTTCTATAGTGGGGGATAATACTGAAAGACAATACAAAACTGCAGTCAACACTTTCCTAAAAGGAGATAAAAGAACTTATTATGCAGAAGATATTTAAATTACCACACAAACAGGGGTTTTTTTTAAGCTAAGTGTGCCTACCTCTCAGGAAGACTTATTGAGAGATTAGTATAGTTATAGAATTTATGGAGCTTCACAGGGAGAAAAAAAAAAAAACATCAGCAGCAAAGGAACACAAGCTCTTTGAAAACAATTATAGGAAACAGGAACCAATGGCTGAACGATAAAATGGGAAAAAATTAAACGGAAAAGGTATGAAGCTGTATCAGGGAAAGTTCAGACTGGATGTTAGGAAAAGGTTCTTCCCTGAGAGGATGATTGGTCACTGGAATAGGGTCCCCAGGGAAATAGTCATGACACCAAACCTGTCAGAGTTCAAGGAGTGTCTGGATGATGCTTTTAGTCATACAGTTTTTTAGATAGTCCTCTGAGGAGCAGGGAGGTCAATCCTTACAGATCCCTTCTAACTCAATATATTTGTGATTCTGTGAAATTAGGCAAGTTATTTTTTTTTTCTCAGAATGACTAGATTCTGATAAAAATAAGATATTGTTGGCAGTGGAATAATCAGTGTTCTATGTCCTCTCATTTAGATGAGATACGTACACAGAGATGTTATGAACCACATAGGATAAGTCAACAGAAATTGTCAGCAGGAAGACGGCATATACAGTGATTCTGGCAGCTTTAAAGGTCTTATTTTTAAAAAAAAAAGTTTGACTCACAGTAACGTAATTTTTATATACTCATGGCTCAGACATCGAACAATTCTTAACATTTCTCTTCCTCAGATTTATAGATGAAATCACACTTCTCTGGGTTTATTACTTTCTCTATCTCAGAACAATCAGCAGAAAATTCATAACTTATGTTCTGGTCAGTCTTGGTTTTGAAATAGTTCAAAATACCAAGAAAGATAGATTGTGTTTTATGATACTGTTTTAAAGGAAATGAATTCTTTCAACCTGCATCCTCAGCTACCAAGGCAGTGTGTATCAATTTTATATGATTGCTATCAGTTAGTGACACAGAAGAACACTCAAATGAAATCAAGTAACTTCACAGAAATGTATAGAAATAGCAACACAAATAAGCTCAACAGCATGTTCAATTTTCCACCAATTCTGACCACATGGAAGAGCAGTAACCTTAAACTTTTGACATCAAGGGAACAGTCTATTTATAAATCACTGAAACCAGAGATTAACCATCTGGTTTAAGTTAATCCATTCCTCAAAAAACATTCATTTCTTTCTAAACATGGGGGAGGAGGTTCCAGTCCTCATTCTTTGTAGCTTGAAAGTTCGAACTCAGAGTGGTTTTATTTCCCTCTTCCTCCTTACTAACCAGCACAGCTCCCCACTAGTGAAAGTTTCCTTAACTACAATATCCACTAATATGCAGTAACACATTCAGTCCTTCCTACTGAAGTTATTCAAGTCCCTGCAGAAAACCCGAGGATGTACAGAAGAATACAAAATCTAACATCCTCCCCTACTGAGTCATCACGTGTACATGGGTGGATGGGAAGCTTGAGGTATCTGGATCAGATTTTATTACTTACTAATTTATTATTTATTATTTGTTAAGACCTGTTCAGAAATATTTTTCTCCAGAAGTGTGCTAACTGCCACAAAGTTTGGCAGTATCTCTTGAGACAGAGAACTGGTCACAAATTTCTCTCAGCAGCTCTTGACAAGTTCCACCTACGGTGGAGCTCTCTATGTAAGCCTAACTCAGCGACTAAGCAGATATCCAGCAGGTAACCATTACCCCAATCTCTTCTATTTTAAATCTAAAACAAAACACACACTATTTTACAGTATATGTGCATGTTTGTTGAAAAAATTATATGAAAAATTAGTTCCTTAAAGAATCAGGGATTAGGCTGTTAATGGAACTAAACCCCCTAAATTAATAAATTACCTCCCATGTCTATAAAATCCAGAATTTAAATATCTGCCTAGAGTAACCACAGTTGACCCCAATCAATTCTATATATAGATCAGCATAGATACTGCCACTTATATTCGTTCAAAGACATTATAGAATTTTATTCAAAGGAACTCTAATTTGTATTCCCAATCAGGAATTGATTTCTAATTGAATTATATGTCCAGTGAATTTCATACCAGACATCTGCCTGCACACAATGCAATAAATAGCATCCGTCACATTCAGCATTTCTTGGTTCACTCAGTCTTTTCCATGCATATCCAAGCCTTGACAGGTTTGCATAGAATTACTTTTACACGTCACATCATTTTCATTGCAAACTCTGAAGATGACCAGTGTCTAATATTTAATTATCAAAATACTATTCAGAGATCAGCACTGCTTATTAAAATGCAGGCAACTCCCAGTTCAGAACTAGTCTAAGACTAGCCACAACTAGGTCACAGCTGATTATCCCATTAGGAAAAGAAATACCATTCTGCATACACTATATGGCCTTCACACATTCCATAGCATTTGTCAGTTTCTTTTCTAAGTTTCAGAATTTCTCTTCCCTTTTAAAACTTTAACCAATTTTTCATAAAGCTTTTACCATTTTTACCATTATTCAATAAATAGAAACAAGCTTATCTGTCCACCCCGTGTGATAATCACACAGTTCCTCATCAAGAACATGAATTTGTTGAATTAAAGTGTATCATGGCAGCACTGAAAAACACACACGTACTTCTTAAATAAAAGGTAGTAGCAAAGAGGCAGTCAGCAAGAGAGAAAACTGGAATAAAAATGATAGAAGGGATGAAATAATGCACAAAAACCAGGGCACACTGATGTGAAATTTCCACGTTCTGCAAGCCTTGTCTGTGTATGCCAAAGGAGAAGGGGGATAGGAGCAGACCAATAGAGGGCACAGTATTTTATATAATATGTGTACATTAGCTCCTTAGGTCATTTACTCATTCTATATGTTTTTCAGTTGCACTACTTTAAAAGTTTGCAGTGCTTTTTTTACCTTTTATTCTATTAATTAAAAAATATTATTCATACAAAATATAAGAAATAGGAGAAGGACACTCAGCTGTAAGGCAGTGTATTAAAATTTTGTTGGCCAGATTACCTTCTGCCTGCCACACATCTTTCTTTTTTTTCTCACTTCTAAACAGCCTGCATACTAATAAATACAATCCCAACATACCATGAGGTTGAAGTTCCATTTTCTGTATATATCATGCCTCTTTGTACATACTTGTCATTTTAGCACATACTTTACATAGTGTATTTAGAGTAACCTAAGAAGAAAAAACAAGATCATAAAATCTACAGCAAAACTGCTGAAGTCACTCTCACTTAGGAAAGATTATAAGGCACAGCAGGTTTATACGCATTCACAACTTTCAACATGAGCTGAAAATCTTCCATGCGAGTGCAGCTCTGGGAAACTTGTGAAAAATCTCAGCTCTAAACAGTCAGAAAGCAAAGTATTAGGTTGCATAAGAGCAACCTATGACTAACACTAAACACATTAAAATGCCATTATATAAACTAACGAAACAGAAAATCTCTGAAAGTTTTGTTCAGCTTGATTACCTGGTCTCTAAATGGTAAGAGCAGAAATAGAGGTTCCAAAGAACATCCATGAGTCTGGTTAAAGCCTAGGCAAGGTGAAAGCAGTTCTGCCAATACATGCTGCAGCCCTCCTGTGCTCTGCTGCCCATCCCAGGGCAGTATGGGAGCTGTTGGTGCAGGGCAGGCTGGAAGCACCTGGCTTCCTGCTCCCTGCAGAGCTGCAGGTCCAGGTGTACTGAATGCTCTGGTCATTGGTGAGAACAAGACTTGCTAGGATACCTCAGGACCAATCTAGCCCAAATCTATTATCCACACAACAGGGAAAAGGTGAGTGATCCAGGTGACTGATGAACTGATTAGAAGAGATATTCAATTTTATCTATTTCTCACAAACAAGAAGTGCTAGTTGATGTAAAGGTCAAGGGCAGCTTTGGCACCAGTCATCAAAATACTGTGAAGTTTAAGATCTGAAGAATAGTGAGTGAGATTAACAAGAAATTGGGACTCCAAAAGAGCAGGCTGAGGTTTTCAGAAAGCTAAGCAAGCACTGAAGAAGACTAGCATTGATGAATGTGGAGCTCCTGACTTGACCTTAAACACAAAAAGGAAATATACAGGAGGTGAAGGCAGGAATAGGCTATATGGGAGGAATAAGAAAACCTATCACATCAAGAAAAACGCCAAATCCCAAATCAATCTGAAACTACCAAAAGACATAAAGGGTAATAAGCAAGATTTTTCTGAGTTGCTCAATAGCAGAAGGAAAGACAAGACAAATGTAAACCCATTGCTCATTGGGGCAGGAAGTCTTATATGACAAGAGATAAGGCTGAGGTATTCACTGCCTTCTTTGACTCAGTTTTCAGAAGCAAATCTTATTCTCAGTCATCCTCCAAGCAGAAGGAGCTCCAACCTGAAGGAGCGAAGTTGTACCCAAAGTAGAGAAAGAAAGAGTTATGGATTACTTAATAATCCTGTACATATCCAAGTTTTTTGAATTCAGGTTTATGGAGCTGCTTGTATCACTGTGAGACTGTCCTCTATCATCATGGCTATCATCAGAGATTCCTGATGGCTGGGAAAAAAGACAAATGTCATCTATCTTCAAAAAGGGCAAGGAGGATACAGGAACATGCACATTGGTCAGCCTTGTCTTATCCCAGAAAGGTTATGGAGCAATTTCCCCTAGAAGCTGTTTCTTAAAACAAGAGACAAGAAAGGTGACTAGGACAAATGAAAACTATTCTAAGGGCAAATCATGTCTGCCTAACTCCGTTGCTGTCTAAGATTAAATGGATGGCAGCATGTCTAGGAACAGGGCACTGAATGCCATGTACTTTGATTTTTATCAAGTCCTTTGATACAGCCTCCTATAGTCATTTTATCACTAATTCAGTGAGCTCTGAGTGGGATAAATAAATAAGGTAGGTGGAAACCTGGACTGCCAGACTCAAAAGTTATTGTCAGAGTTTCAATTCTCAGCTTGTACTCAGTATTTGGTTGGGTTTCTCAGGGATCAGTACGAAGACCAGTGCTGTTTATTGTCATCAACCAGGATGGTGGGGCATCAGCTTTACAGAAAGCTCCAAATCAGGAGAACAGACAGTATGCTGAAGGGTAGCAGGCTTGCAGTCCAAAAGGACTTAGGAAAGTCAGAGTCTCAGGGAAGAGTTCCTTCCCTGCCATTTGTCATTTATAAGGCAGCATCTGTAGTGGTGTATTCAGTTCAGCACTTCCCAGCACAAAAGCAATATTGACATTGGAATGAGTCTAACTGAGGACCTCAGTCAGGGGAATATGGTATTCAAGAAGAGACTGAAAAAACTGAATCTGTTCATCTTGGAAAAGAGAAGGCTCAGTGTGAACCTCATGGTTGTCTATAACCAGTGGAGAGGGAACTACAAAGATGGTGGAGTTAAGCTCTTCTCAGAAGTTCACAGTGATAAGAGGAGAGACAACAGAGGCAAGTTGCAATATTTTACCTGGAAAGGTGGTTAAATACTGGAACAGGTATCCTATCCTTGGAGGTGTTCCAGACTAGACTCAAGATGCCCCTAAGCAAATTCATCTAATTAAACTTGTTTAGCACATGTAGCTGGACTAGATGATCCCTAGAGGATTCTTCTGGCATAAAAGATGGTTCTATACTTTCCAGAAAGGGTTGCAGTCAGTGACTCAATACTAATATCTTAGATGTAAGATGTAACCAAAAGCATGTATTCTATTATCATCTTCATAGGCTGTTAAAGCAGGTGAAGCAGTGCTCCTTATCTCCTTCATGACTCATTCCCAATAACTCCCTCCAGGGCTACCTTCTGCTAATGGGCCATCGAGTCTCACTTCATGACTCATAAATCCATCACCATCTCTCTGTGAGATGCTCTGCCAGGGGTAGGAATCAAGCATCCTACCTGGATATAAAAATTGCCAAAATTACTTCCATTAAAATCCTGGAATCAGGGAAGAAATGTAAATAAAGATTCAGGAGAAGATATTGAGGAAATCAAATGCTAAAAAAGAGAAAGTTCTGAAAGCTTGGAAATTCTTGATGCTTTTCACTCACCCTCATTTCATCACAGTCCATTGGTTGCTGTTACTCCTTTTCCAAATTTTCTGGTTTTTTCCAATTGCATTTTATTTTGATCATATCGCCCTTCCTGAATGTTGTAGTACTTCTTTCTTGTGGAATCCTTCCAGAGGATTTGTAACATTTTCTTCTCTGTTTTCAAGGTTTCATTTCCCTTCATGAACAAATTCTTCATTACATTAATGGGAATTAAACCTTGCAATTTTAATGAGGATTAATTCCTCAAGGTCTGGTCTGTATCCTTGCAGTTCATGTTATCCAATGCCATTTGACTCTTTTCCCTTTTGGTGCATAATTTTTTTTTTTTAAGCATTTCATTTCATCAATTTCTTTTCCTCTCTTTTAGTTTGGCTTTGTTCCCTAATTTTGAGATTTCAGAAAAAATATTTTGTTCAGTCTAGGTCCTTTTCAATGTACCTCCTCTTTTTGCAATCCATTCTGTTGTAGTCACTGCATTTCCAAGATTTTGTTTTTTTTAATTGCCTTTGATTAGATCACATCTCCTTTCCAGAGTATTTGTGACACTTTCTTCTCTGTTTTTAATATTTAATTTCCTTTCATGAAAGAAAATTTTTCTTGGTACTGTCCCAACATTACTCCTTCCTCATCAATCTTCTTGGCACCAGCCTCAGCCAAATGTTGTTTTTACTTCTCCACCTTGTGTTAGGGTTCTGCTTATGGTTAAGGTCCAGAAATCCACAGCACCCAGAGCTCCAGGGACACTGCAATTGCAAAGGCATGCCAAGGGGAGCACGGCACTGCCCCAACATTGCTCCCTCCTAGTCTTTCTACTTAGCACCAGTGTTGAGCAGACGCTCCTTTTACTGCTCTGCCTAGGGTTAGGGTTATGCTTAGGGTTAGGTTTGAGAAAACCACAAAGCCCTGAGCTCCAGGGAGGCTGCAACCATGGTGTCAAGTGTCCCCAAAAACACTCTTATCTTCTAAGGTAGGGAGTGCACTAAAATTTTTTCTTTTCCTTAGGGTTTAAGTCCTTCCTACTCCTCTTAGTAATTTTCCTTCATGATCCACTCCTCTCTCCTATCTACAGATATTCTGTATAACACCAAAACCAGACTAAATATAATTAAACACAACTCCCACTTCTGAAGATCTAGTTTTGCAGCCACTTAAGCAAAAGAGGGCTTTTTTTCTGAAAATCAGCAATCTGAAAAGGATTTAGAATAAGATTACTCATCCTTGCCATAACAGCAACATATAATTAGTTTCCTTGCAAGTGCTGGTTGTTAAGAAATTAAAAAATAAAGAACTCTGTTCCTAAAACCTGACTTCCACCCAAGTCAAGCTGGAGATGTGATGATTGCAAGGTACTCTAGCTATGTTTGTCTTCTTCCAGACCTCTCAAATTTCTCTATGAATAAATAAGATTATTGCACAATAGTTAAGACATCTATGAAAATTTTTAATTATATGAAACACAAGACTTTTAACACAGAATAGCGTTAATTCTATTGCATAGCTTCAGGTATTGACAGATCACCAAAAAATGAAACTGCTTGATTTGAGAAGATGCTTGAAGCCAAGAGTTAACTTCAAGTCCAGTTATTCATAGAAATTGTTTCAGTATAAATCAAAATGTATCTGCATGTTATAGTAAAATTTGGTCACATGATAAATAAGAAAGGTAGGCTTACTTTTTCAACAAATACAAAAAGTCAGTCAGTATTGTTTTCCATTTTCAAACCTTTATCTAGCCATCAATTTTCTCTAAACTTACTTCATATTACCTCCCCAACATAAACAGATTGAATTTTAGCCACAGAGGGACAAGAAAAAGCTAAGATTTCAAACAAGGTTTTGATACATTCCTAGCAGAAAAAAAAAAAAAATACCAGATCAAGCATCCCACCATTTTTCAGACAGTTGTGAGAGAATTAAGAACTTGACCGTGGCTGTGACATTAGTTCTCAAAAAAAATGAGGGAGACAGTCAACCACTGAAAAAGCAGGTCACAGTATGTCTTAATTTATATTAAGTGATAACAGTATATTAAAGAAATCTTATATAACATCTAACATGAGTTTCCTTAGAAGGAATATTTGAATGAAAGAAAAAAATATCACTCAAAATGGCAAAGATAAGGTAAACAGAAGTGTATAGATAATGACCAATTTGAATTTGAAGTGATATTCTAAACAGAATAAAAAAAATCAATATTCAGCAAAGCAGACCTTTCATCGTTACCATTTAATTTTTCTTGTAGAGAAACAATCATACAATACTCAAGACAGTTAAAGTAAATTGTGATTTTTCATTGTTTTTCTGCTCTTTGAAGAAAATAACAGATTTCTTCTTCTGGAAGTCCTAATGATCCCAAATACTCCATTTCTGTTGAATTTTTTAATGGTCAAACTCTACACTAGTAAAACCTAACGTGCTCTAGCCAAAGAGAGGGTTTTTTAAGAAAACAAGAAAAGCACGTGCAAGGAGACAGCATGAGTAGCATAAATGCAATTATTAATAATGTTGCTGAGTGTGAAAGGAAATGAAGATCTTAAATAAACTCCATTGTAAAATGCAGATTATATAAAAAGCAATGGTGCACAAGGGTATGTCACATCTGACTAACATCATGTCTGTGTGACACATGAAAAAGCAATCTTCTCCACCTCCAACTAATGCATAGAAGAAAAAGCTGATTTCCATTTCAAATACCTGGAGCTCCTCTCCAGAATTTTCAATTCCCATTTGGCCATCTCTCAGTCAGATAATTATATATAACTTGACAATTTGGGTGATGGGGGAGAAGAAAGCAGCTATTCATAGTGACGGTGAGTGAGGACACGTGACACCTTTCTTTTCTTATTGTAATCATTCAGTGCTTGCTGGCTTATTGCTCTGTTCCTGTTAACTTGATTAATATTACTTACCTGTTTTATATTTTATCTCCTGTATTTTTTTTACATCAGCACACTCATCTTTGGCTTTATTTTCCAGTTTCTTGAACATACTTTTATGCTGTTCCAAGGAGTTCTTTATTTATGCTCCCTCACTTCTGGATCTGTTTGAATGGTTAATGCATTTGTCATGTAATTATTTTTTGTGGTTTTATTTTCTATGTTTTTCTTACTGTGCTGAATGTTTTAGTTCTGGACAGTATTTGAGACAAAGTTTACAGAACAAGTAAAGTGCTTTGCACTGTAATTTAGATCTAGTTAAGTGTAAAATTACATCTACAGTAAAGCCAAAGAGGGGAAATGAAGACTCTGTATTTCAGAATAACAGAGTTTAGGGGAAAAAATTCAGCAGGTTGAGTGAAATCGAGTGCAATGAAATGGCAGAGAGGAAACAGCAGAGAGAAACTGAAACGTGTATAATGAGATTAAAGTGTGCCCAAAGGATGTGGAATGCATAACATACAGCAATCGAATGAGGAGTTTAAAAAGCCAATATGGACAAAGGAGGGAAAATAGGAAAAAAACAACCAGCCACACAGTAAGGAAAAGCAATACAGATGGAACCTCACTGAAATTTAGTATGAAAAGATTTGTGTGGTCATCTTGACCCACAGGTTTTGATAATATTGATAGTGTTAAATACAGAGAAAGATATGAAGGAATAGAAAGAGAAGCTGTGAGTACTAAAACTAATTAAAAAACAATCCTGCAGTGTAAGACAGCTGTACCAAAAATAGTTTGGGCAAAACTATTTCAAGGAACTGATGTAAGAAATTGGGAGGATCTTTATTTTTCCTGCCCACACATGTTCCTATTGCCCATTAAACCACAGGAACTGAGAAATTGCAGATGTTCAGGGCAACAGCAATCAATACAGGAGGCCTCAGGCTTGAACTGGAAGTGAAAAACACAAAAAACCAAATCTGTAAGCAACAGCAATTTCTGACATTTAAAAAAGTACTTTTTTTCAAAATTCTAATTTGGAGTGAGATAGGTAGGCATAAATTTTGAGTGTATTTTTGTACGAGAAAATCCCAGTTAGGATATTTAACTTGCAGGTTTAAAGAATCAGCATTTCAAATATATCATGCATTCTTTGAACAGTTAGGATTATTTTGATTTTACAGTTTTCAACATCAAACATTACTTTTTCCATATTAACCCACTACACTGTGAAGACAGTTTTGCTTGTTATCTGCACCACCCAATGGGCTGGTCCTCTTATAGGTGTCATGCAGAAGGTTGCTGAGGAAGTAATTTTCTCCTCTTAAAAAAGCTACAATACTCAGGAAGATCAGAAAATATCATGGCAAAACTGGATCTACAAACTCTTACAGAGACTGACAGCTCAAATAAGTTTTGAAACTACATTTTACTAGACCTTAAAAAACTGTTATTTCTAATGTTGGGGTTTATTTTTGTATGGGGTTTTGTTTTTTTGTTTTTTTTTGCAAAAAGCTAGCAGAAATCAGACCATTTTAGTCACAGAAAGTAAAAGATTCTTTGGGAAAAAAAAGGAAGATTTTCAATTTTACTGAAAAGTATTTACTGTTATAAACCAGTCCTGAAATATTAACTTCACAAATACTATCACAATTATAAAGCACTCAACAAAAACACACCCTACCTCCCTCAAAAAAGTGGTTTCCATCTGAAAAATTCAAAGACAGTCTGCCTATTATACTGTGCATCATTACCTTCCTCTCCACTTCTTTCTCTGTGCCTCTCTGGCTTTCTCAGTCTGAATTTAGTTCAAGTTCTTTCACTACATGAGTGACTCACAGAGATCTTCTCACAAATTAAAGATTACCACTTGATCCTGTAGCCTTTGTAAGTAAATATGGAGAAAGGTAGTTCAGAAAATAGAAGTTGTGATCCGTCTTTTGAGAATCTTAGTGTTTATGAGTCTAGAGGTAGCCTAAGGCGATTAACTGAAGAAGACAGATTCATGAAGTTGAACAGGTTAACAGTGTTTTGTTTTCCTTGTGCAGGCACCTATCAAACAAGCAGCTTATCAGTAAACTTCAGGAACAAATATTTCATGCTAGAAGGTATGCATCAAACCATTAATATAGCTGTGAGTTACATATTGAGACAAGATTTAGTAATTTTTTCCAAATAATTAAACAAGACCTTTTCAGACATAGTAATAATCAAGTACTGAAGCAAGTGATTGGTAGTAAGAGAAGCTTGATTTTAGTAGGATCCTGATTCATACAGTTTTTCCTGACTGACCACTGACAGAATGAGACTAGTGAGTTACCTGACCCAAGAGGAAAGCTAAGAAAGAAAAAAAATAACAAAACAAACAACAAAACAAACAAACAAAGACCCCCACAATTAAATTAGAGCACAAGAGAAAAAGGACTGAATCCTTTGAGGGACTTACAGTTCAAATGCCATTTAGTTTTATCTGTTTCTGGAGACAATTTATCACTTGTTGCTACCAGCAAGAAACTTTATAACTCTATCTGTACACCTCTCCAGTCATGAGATGATACTTTTGAGATTCTCATGCAATAAAGAAACTCAGATAATTGCATAGTCCCTGCCACTGTTTTCTGGCACTGTAGCACCATTGCCATGAAAGGGAACTGACCCTTAGCTACCTAGAACTATGCTCCAGAAAACTTCAGAGGTAATTTAACAAAATTAACCTGGAAAATTTCCCCGTGGGAGGAAAATAGGGGTTTCTTGTAATTAAAAACAAATTAGAAATATGATTTTAACAATACTGATTTGGGAAGGGGGGGCAGCTGACAAGCTAAACTAAATTTTTAAAGCTTAGGTTGAAACAAGGTTAGTTTTTTTTTTTAGGCATACTACTAATTCCCAAGTTTATGCCTGTTACTTGTCTTTATTTAAATGAGAGCCTGATTGAAGATTGAATTTCAAAGGTAGCTGATCACTAAATAAACTGCCTGTTACCAAAGTTGCTCCCCAACTTCCTAATTTCTCAGCAAACACTCTCTTTAGACATGTAATCATAGATTTCTATGAAGCAGAATAACTGAAAGTGAATTTTAAGGATATGGCCACATACTTTGTTTTCCTCTTTTATACCATCAATTAGGTCATCAGAGCAGCAAGCTGATCCTTCTTGTTTTGATCATCTGGGATTTTGTATCATAAAGGAGCAGAGAGAGAGTCTAAGCTGAAAACTGTCCATTTTGAAAGAGAAACAAGAATCCAGACAGCTAAGTGAAAAATGCATCTTTTACCAATTGCACACTGATAGTTTTTGGGCTATTTTTTACCACAGAAAAAGGCAGAAATAAACAAAGATTCAAAAGCTGATCTCTTATATAAGATGCCCTGACTAACCCAATAATTTAATACTAACTCTATACAAAACAAGTTATGGTAGTAAACAAAATCAATTGTAGTAAATCAAATACAATGATTAGCAATAATAAAAATAAGCAGTCTCTATAAATATTGCCTCTAATACATAAGTAAGCTGGTATACATGGACTCCAATGATCATATGCATGAATATTTCTCTTGTTTAGTTGCACCACAGCCTAAAGAACTCTTAGCAACTGCTGCAGATTTAAGCCCTCCTCAGTGCCAAATATTTCTGTGAAGGTCAGTATTCTTAAAGCACATACAAAAACGACAGTAGGATTTGAAGATTTATCTGGAAGTTCTTTAGAATGAGGAACACAAGAAATGAAAAATCCCCTGAAGTTTTCTATGAATGTTCTAATTCTATTCTGTTATTAGCACCGGGTGAGATTATTCAAGGTCAAACACGTCTCAACTTCATGACTTGCTCAAGACCTGGGAGCTGTCAGAGTTGCCTGATAATTTACTCTGATGGAGATCCTAGAGGTACTAAAGGCAATGGGAGAAATATGTCCAAGGCACAGATTTTATTATTCTGACACATTATTGCCTTACTACTGAACTTTCCATTAGTTTGGTGATACTCTGATATAAAACTAAATATGCTCAGAATCCTCACTATTATCGTGTAAATTTAAAAGTCATGACTTTTACTGTGACCCTTTCCTACCAAAAATGAGAGATGGTGTTCTGCTCTCATGATCTAAAAGCTTTTTGGAAACAAGAATTATATAACCAAAAGAACCCCAAAAACCCCCAAGAAAAACACAAAAAACTCCCCAAAAAACATCAAAAAACCCCCAACAAACAAAACCAAGAACAAAATGCAAACAAAACAAACATCAAACAACAAAAAAAAATCCCTCCAGAAACAAAAACAACAAAAAACCCCACAAACCAAAAAAATCCAAATATTTCTTCTTAATAAAGAAAATCATGGCAAAGAAAAAAAAAATCAAGTTGATGCCACAAAGAATCAGCACGCCTCAAAAACTTTTAGGATTTTTTATTACTGTCAAATCATATATGTTCTTTTCCATTTCACTCAGCTGTGCTTCTATCTGAGTTGACAGAGCTTCACTTTTACATCTGCCAGAGGTATTGCTACTGTAACCTTATCTAGAACCTACTATGCCGTATCCTAGTTGCCTGTCTTACACTTGGAATTCATGTTGCCTTGAGCTGAACACAAACCTGATCTCAGAGTGGCAAAAAATAAATAATCCAAAGCAAACCCAAAAAGAGTTGTTTTATTTTGATCCTCAGCTGCCAGTATTGTAGCCTGAGCTTTTGGTTCTGCATTCTCTAGCTGAGAGCCCAAACCACACTGTTGTCCATAAGTTCTGCACAGGAATCTGGAAGCACTGAGAAATACTGAAAAAAGAGCCGTGAAACAGGCAATTTTGTTGCTTCCATTTAATCCACAAACAAGTGATTTTTCACCCAAAATTTTTGTTCATTTATATTTGACTAAATCTGATTGCAGGTGGGAGGAAAATGTGAAAGCAGGCACCAGAATGGGAACTGATATACCCAGTACCCAGAGAAATATTCTGGATCCTTGCATATAGAGACTTGATTTTTGGTGTCTCACTTCCAAACACCCCATGAAGAAGCGGCCAACACATTTGTTAGATAAATCAATTAATACAAGTAATTATGTTCATCACCTGAGCACAGAATAATAATCTGTAGATTTAAGAGGAAACTGTAAGGGTTTGGTCTTGCAGTTCATATTAGAATTCTTGAGACTGGTGAAGTAGTTCAACAGTAGCCAGGACAAGACTCTTACTGAAGGCAGGCTGAAGAGGACATGAATAGCAGTATGCAAGGCTATTGCAAAAAGTAAATAAATAAAAAGGCAAGACATGGACATGTAGCAGGCAGACCTTGTCTAATATTAGAATAAACAGCATAGTTACAGAAATAAATATTGGATGACGTGAAAAGCTGTTTTCCTGTTGGAAAATTGGGAGAATGTGAGAGGTATTGAATGTGTTGAACTAGTACAGATGCACTTCTTTTTTCCTGAGGGAAAATACGTGCTGTTCTGTTAAGACTAGCTCTAAAGTCCAGAGGAGGTTAGGTTTATAAATTTTGCCAGCAGAACAGTAGACAAAACATTTTCTCTACACTTGTACAAGGGAGTGTACTTTGGAATGAGCATAACCTACTTGTACACACAGAGGTGGATAGATAATCCAGAGCCTTTTCACAGGAGATATTCAAATGTCCATGTGGACTCTACAAAGTGGCTGCTTGGTCTGAATAGACTAAGATAGGTCTTGAGAAGGACACGGAAAGTTATCAACAATATCTGAAATAAACATCTCAGCAGAAACCAGTCTACAAACTCACTCATTACATATATCAATCAGACTTCACATCACAAAGGAAAAGAACGTTACTCTCAGACTCAATGTAGAAATTGCAGAATTTTCTATCTGTACATTGGAGGACAGTTTTTACCATTAAAGACAAAAGGACCAGGTCTACCAGAATAATAGTTCTGGGTCATGTCTCTATGGACAATTTTCTTTGGTTTTTTTGTTGTTTTTTTTTGTTGTTGTTGTTGTTGTTGTTGTTTTTGTTGTTGTATGTGTGCTTGTGTTTGCGAAAAGAGCACCAAAGCAGACAACACTAATGTACATTGGAGTTTGTGGTATTTTTCTGCTGGTCAGTGTAAGTAGCTGTATCCAGATACAAGGTTTTGAAAGAATCACTGAAATTATTTCTCTTTTACAATTTATAGTGAGAGTTAAATTGTCTTGTTACTAGGAAGCAAACAACTGTGAATTTACTAGTCATACAGCAACTTAGTTTACATTATTTCATTTTGTTTAAAAAGGCTGTCTTGTACTAAACCCAGGTTGAGTTTACCATTCCGTCAGACTTACTGCAGAATACAAAGATGACTTCCTGACTGGAAGACAAGGGGGAAGGAGAGGTGTGATGTTTTCATTTGTCTGGAGCCATGCAATCATGTCCAGTTATAAATCTGTTGTCAGTTCCACTGATCAATAATGGCTAGCAATAAGCACCACTAGTCTCCAGCTTGACACTGATGAATGGTATAACCAAGAATGGGATAAATCTCCTGATAACAGCATCTAGATTCAAAGAAGTCATCCATCATCGTCTTCCTTTCTCCTGTCCTTCATCCCAAGAACTTATTGCTCTCAATGAGTACTACTCCCTTTTTTCCCTGTCTCAAGATATGCTTAGCCCTAATTTTGCTCCAGTGCTGTCTTGCACATATACATCTTCCTATGCAACTCACTAATTACTCTATTCTTCCATAGCAATTTCTAAAATTGAGAGCAGGAGCTTGAAGTACTTCTGTTTTACTATAATGAAATTCAAATGAGAAAAACAATCAGAAACATCATGCAACAAAGATGCCTTTCCATGAATAAAAGCCTAGCAATCTTTAAGTCTAGCTTATTATTAAATTGAAAAATTTATTTTATTTGTTCCTGGGAGAAGAGCCTTAGGTTTCTACACATGTACATATATGTGACTGTACACTTATTTAATTTCAAGTAGATTTAACTTTAGGTTCCCAAGTCCACATGAACAACACAGTTCACTACTGGTAGTATTAACTTATGTCAGTGTGACTAAGACAACTGAGTTTGGCTTGCACATCTATGCAGCACAGATGGCATCTACTCACCCAACACATTTTAGAATAATTTTGTTGAATTTCTTTTAGTTTTAAGGTTTATATATTATTAGTGCACATCCCACTGGATTTCACAAAGGTGCTTCACAGAAAGAATTAAGACATCTTGACAGTGGAAAATATTAATTCTGCCCAATTTCACCTAGAATAACACTTAAATTCTTCTTTACTTGTACAAACACTTTTAAGCCGGAATCATAATAATGCAGAATTTTCATGGGATTTGTGGAATTTGATGATGATATCCAGTTTTATTTGAATGCAGATATTTTTTCCATTCAAAAGAAATTTTGTGCAAAGAAATGCCTTTTGCAGATTAACGATTGAAGTCAGGTGTCCACAAAACTGAAGACCCCTTTTCTATCTGAGAAAATATTAATTTGAAACATATTATTTTGCTCTCAGTATAATCTGGGTTTAGTTTTCTTTTTCTGTTATCAAAGAATTCTTTTTAAAAAGCTTAGAATTATTTTTAGATTTTTTTTACTGCTGTTAGTTCAAAACAGAAAACAGCAAAACACACTGATGTACAATCATGGAATTTTCTTCAACTACAATGGGCTGGAAAACTTGATCCTCCAGATCACCTGGGGAGGTGCCACCTGACAAGGAAGGCAAAACACAAACACGCTGAATTACTAAGGGACAAAGTAACACTACAAGTGTTTTAAGAGAAGGGTACCTGTATCCTTTCATTGTTCATTTCTTAAGAAGTGAATCATGTAAGTACACATCCATTTCATGCCATCTCACTGACATTGCAATGCAACTTTTCAATTTATCTCACATTTGTTGAACACCCAGGAAAACTTCTCAATGATACCCTCTGAAACCTCTGATAACCTCTGAAAGTTATTGTTGTACTCAAAAATTCTTCTAAAGTAGAATTATTGTAGTCCCAAATGGACCTTGTAAGAAAGGGGAAAATGTATTTTAAAGGACAAATCACATCACAATAGCCTGTTATTATGGCTAAAACCTGCTTATATCTAGGGTACTACCAACTAAAGCCTTCTGTCTGATTTAAAATGCACAATCAAGCCCTAGTTCAGCTTACCTAATTTTAACACAGCAGTACACATCTCAGTGTTCTTAACATACCTTAAATTCTGTGGCTATATACCACTCATACACAGATCATTTTGTGGCCAATCTGCATTTTACATCACCTAATTATCTATTCAACCAATGAAACACAGCTGTTAATCAATTTCAGAGTAGACTAGATATGTAACTGGAGAGAACTAAAGCAAAAATACGACTATCAGGACTAAGGTTATACTGCTAAAGCCTTGTACAAAAAATAATGCCGGAAAAATTCAGCTAGAGGTGTTAAATGTTCAGATAAGTCTTGCTGTCAATAGTCATGACGAAAATGTAAAGAAGTGCAAAGATTAAGATGCATTAATTTCTTGTACTCAATCAGTACAAGAAATTAATGCATGTTTGCTGCTTTTTTTTTATTTATTTTTTTATAAAATGTTTGGCCTTTTGCCTTATTTTTTTATATAAGAAATCTGAAGTGATAAATATTAAATCTATAACCATCCTTCAAAACAGTCCGAAAAAGTGAATTAATTGGTTAGCAGTACATTTCTCAGTAATCATGGTGCTGTCATGAAATCACGCTTTCTAAATCCATTTTTATGTTACACTTCCTCACCTTCCTTTAGTCTTCAATGCAGCGTGCTGGTGAAATAGCAATTATTTCTCTATCTTTCTCACCTGTATTCTCTATGTCTCAGGAGGGTATTATGCATTTCCTCTGGACAGTCACATGGAATAACACTGCAAAAGCAACATTTCTATATGCATTTTTCTTATTGTAACACTCAAACAATATGAGCACATTGATATATGGTCAAATTTAACTTGCTGTTTAATATGCTAGAATGCAGATGATTATCAACATAAAAAGGTATCTTACTATTATGCAATAGACACATCAGTAGTACCTTTATTACCATACAAAGTTGAAGGAAAATACTCTGGCCCCTATTTCCATTTTTAAAACATCCTTATTTGGTATTATTTGTATTTATGTAATTAGCAGTAGTAACTAATAGTAGTAATTAGTAGGAAAATGCAGCACTTTGGTAAAAGGATGTAAAGCCACTCTTGTGGACACTGGGACTGTCATCCATGGGGCCAGGCAGGGACTGAAGAGGCCGGAAGGCTCACCAGGGTGTCGGTTTTCCCAGAGCCCTGCTTGCAGCTGCTGCCTGTTCTGTCCTGCAACACCGACAACACCCACCTGGCAGGTCTGTCTTTCCAAGGGCACCAGAGCTCAGAACAGCCCTGGGAGAGGCGTGGGGTGAGGCTCTTATCCATACATTGACCAGAAACTCTGCAGAGTCCCTTTTCCAGTCCATAAGATGCTTGGTGAGACAAGGGAAGAGGCCAATTATTCCTATGGGTGAGGTTCTGCAGGGCTCCCATCAGGATTCTTTGAGCTCATCCTCTAGCCACCTCTCAAGAGACAGGGCGTCTCCTGTAGGTTCCCTGACATATTCTTTATCCTAAACCAAGGTCTCATGCCTCAGGATGTGCTTGCAGGGCATGTTTCCCTCCCACTGGCATGGGCTGAAATCCAATGAAACTCCTCTGGGAAATCTGGAGCTTATCCAACCTGTTTATTGGAATCACATTGCTTTGCAGTCCATGGGTGGTGTTCCTTAGTGGCAGCTGAGGACATGAGATGACCTTGTTTGGAGGCTGACCTCTTTCTCTGCAAGCAAAGCTTTGACCTTTGCCATCTCCCACCTGGTATTGCCACTGTCATGTTACACCTGTCCTACAGTCTCCAGCGTCTCTCTCACAGCTAGAGTGACACAGTACTAAAGAAACAGTCAACATTTAGATCCCTAGTTTTTGCACCACCATATCAAAGTGTAATTGCACAGCTGATGAGGAAGCTGAAATTAAGGTCAAGGTCTCCAATTTCTTGAGGTGGAGTCCTTCCAAAAGTTCCCAAAAGAGGACAAAGTTGAAATTCTCATGAGCAGAGACTGAAGGTAGGCATACTTCAGCAGGCAGAAAAGAAATCCCAGTGGGATTGTGGGTGTCTGGGTCTTACCAAGATATAGATAGAGTCAGAAAGCACTGATCAACTCACAAAGGCAGGATTTAACTGTAGGTACTTAAAACATCTTTTTTATGTTTGGTAAAATGCACTGATTATAAACTAGTATATCCACCAATATTAGATTCCTGCAAAGTCATGTCGAATGATGACTGTTTTGGCAGCAAGAACTAGGCAGTCCAGTTTTCCATTATTGGTTAAAAATTGCAATCTATGCTTTAAATTAATACTAAATAAATCTTGGACTTGTCACTGACTTTGATTTGGAAATTAAAATACCTTCTCAAATAGTTTCTTTGTTAAAGCACATATAAAAATGAAGTCCAGACTCTGCACTCCACAGGTGTCATGCTACTTCATGAAGCAAATATGAATATTAATTCAAAATCTAAGAACAGTATATTTCTAACACAAACATCCAAACCTAAAATAGGCAGCCTTCACATACTACATCCCACTAGTTGATTCCTTGTCCCTTTTCCATGGAATAAGATTAAACCTCCTGCAAAGGTTCATACTACAGTTACTACACATAAACAAAACTTCAGAGTTCCTAAAAATAGTATTACAGCTTAAGATCTTATTAACTTTAAGAATTTCATGCCTAGGGTCAAATAATAAAAATAAGTAAAAAACCAAACAAACAAAAACCCCAAAGAAAAAAAGCATAAACACATAAAATATACTACACCCCCTTCAAGAAAAAGGAAACACAAACAAGACATTTGTCTATGCAAAACTTCTTGTGACAGCATTTACATACTTGGCTGAAATCACTACAGGCTTAGTTCATTACCTCTCTGTTCTATTTTGCTCCTCTGGTGTCATTGCTTTTCTACAACTGTAGAACTTTGTATATGTACCATTTTTTTACTGAACCCCTTTTTTTTCTTAGGTACCAAATACTGTACTCTATTTCTCTTTTGTCAATCCCTTGATGTACTATGATTGTATTCTGTCTTCCCTTTTCCTCTTACTATAACCTAAAGCCTGAGCTCAACAGATGTTAATGTCTTCAAATTCCTACTTCTTTCTCCCTTAATCTCTCATTTCTTCTTTAATTTTTTTAATGAAATGTTACGGAAACATTTTAATGGAGTTCAAGAGCTGAGGTTAATGAGCAGTTATGAACAATTCATAACTACTCTTCCTGAAGACAAACCATAAAAGAAGGTTTCCATCAGATTTTCAGTTTTCTGAGTGCCTGAGGATAGCAAAGGACAGTGGGGACAGCTATAAAGGGAATTAAATGTATTCCCTATTACTATAATGTTTCTGCCTGCTAATTAAATTCACCCAGGGGTAAAGATCTTCCAAAACCATTGCATCTTAAACTCTTCCATACATTGTGTAAGCATGATGCACCTTGGAATCACAAATTCCTTCCTACCTGCGCCAACACAACCTTGTATACTCATATACTTACTGTGGATTTTATTGTCTATTTGGAAAAATTTTAGAGCTGATAACAAACTTAAAGAGTCTTAAAGAGACAATAACAAACCTTAGGAAAAATTAATGCAAAAAGTCAGGATCCAGGTGTCTATAGAGCCTACTTACAATACAAAGCAGTGATCCTTTGAAGTTTCTTCAGCAAAGCAGAGCTGGTTCCTACACTAAATTCACTTTTAAAAGTAAAAATCAATTAGAGCAAAATCCATATTAAAAGATCCCATTTTCTACTCTCTCGGTTGCTTTGCATATATTCAATATTTCTGACAACATTTAAAACCTAACAATTTTGAGTATATTAAAATGTTCATATAGCTGGTTTTCTCAGTATGCAATGTCAGATGAGCTACATAACAATGCAACAGGAGAGAGTGATTTGTAAGGAAAAAAGGAAATTTATAAAACACCTAAGTAAAAGTTTTCCTTTAAGTATTGTTTATCAGTATACCTGTGTCAGATTATGGTCAAGTAGATGAAATTCCCACCTCCTGTTGCCTGAAAAATTAATTACATTGTTGTATATTTCCTCAATTAATATGGTAAAGAACGCCTTCAAAATGAGCAGAATTTAGCCTTGAATAAAAGGGTCATACTCTCTTCTTATTTAGCCATTTCTTGAAAGCAGCAAATATAGATAACATTCAATCAGTCTTATGTCTCAGAAAAATTATTGAAATTGCAATTATGCTATAGAAAAAAAGCATTTTTATTAAATACAAATTGGCTGAATATTATCCATAGCGAGTCTTCCATCTCCATTAAACTCCTCATGCTATCACAAACGCAGGTGTGAGTACTTTCCCATCCATATTCCCTTTCATTACCGATATTACATTTTTCATTATATGAAACAGCAAGGAAAAGGATGTATGGGGGCAGGGGGAAATCAGTCACCATCTTTTCATTCAATTGAAGTGATGAGAAAATAACAGCTATTTATCTTAATGTTCATCTGAATCAAATTCCTGCCTCCTGAAAGTGATACAAAGGTTCTCCAACCTGAAGGAAAAATTCTTTGTTTTGTTAAAGGATACAAGGAAGTGACAGGAGACAATTATATTTTTAATTAGTCATATAATCCTTGACATGCAGGTCTTAGACTAAGCTAAGACTAATAAGAAAAAAAAAAAATGCCAAGCAACAAACAAGTGACAAAGAAAATGGTATATCAATACTCTAGCAGTTTCAGACCTAATACCAAAGACATTAAGAGAGAAGGATAAAGCAAAGCAGAAAAATATACGTGGCCATACTGAATGAAAAAGTACCTGCACTTAGCAGTAAACAGAAAGGATTTTGATTCAGTTCAGACTTTGGGAGGTATCTAGCCCAGAGCAGTCCTTACTCTGCAGTCTAAGAGCTCTTACAGACACAGAGGGATGCATATACGGGAACTAGGGGGCAAGTAAAGAGACCTGAATCACAGACTTGATCTGCTCTGCAACCACCTCCTGCCTGATGACCAAGATGAAGCTGAAAAACAGCTTTTACTTGGAGAATTCTCAAAAAAAAAATTGTTTCTACAATACCAAGGTTTTGGAAACTGAAAATGCTGCAATAATCATGATTTCCCTACATTCTTAAGATAGAAGTAATTTCCAGTGATGTGTTTATGATGAAAAAACCTAAGGACTTCTAGAAGTTCTTCTTTCCTTCTGGGTCCTTCTGATAGACCTCTGTGGGGAGAAAACCTCAATTTGCCTTACTGGAATCTGATCGTTTTAGTGCTGTCCTATGACACCAGAGAGAAGTCAGTGCTCTTGTTCCAAAAATGGCGTTTTAGACCTTCCCGTATTTCATGCTTTTGTATGACTCAAAGGAAATCAATTACAAAACGCTTCTTTGTTTCTCTAGAAGTGCTCAAAATACCTAAAATCCTTCCCCTAGAATACTTTATTTTAAGAAAGGAAAACATCAGGTCAAGTAGAACCTTACAACTTGACATGTTCTGATATCTTTTGGGACAAGCTGGAGCCTGGCCTTTCTATTTTGCCACATTATTGAGTACCACTTGTGATCTTCAATCTAGCTACAGCAGATTCAACTTGTCAATTAGTCCGACCCCTCACTTGCCCTTCGGCCACTATAGAACACTAGGCTTAAGAAACTCAGTATTAAAATATATTGTTAAATGAGCATCATTAATCTTCATTGTAAAAGAACAAGAAAAGTTCTTCAGCACTCTTCTGTAATGGGGTAGGAAACTAGTAACAACAGGCTCAGGATATTACATACAATTTGTAGGATTTTTTATGTTCATTTTTGGCTTAAGCTCAAGCTGTTGCTTCTTACTGTCACCTCAGTTGTGTCTCTTCATCATATGTATTCAAGCTGTTCTACTATCAATACCTCTGTAGCTTTTTATTATCTAGGAATATTCATATTATCTTCTAGTCTTTATTCTCTGTTAATTGCCTGTTTTATTCAGGGTTTTGCTTTTAGTATGGTAGTTTAGAGTTGAACCCCAGGGAGAACATTCTGGAATACAATTATACCTTTTTGATTTGTGATCTTTTTGCCTTCTGTTACAACAGAAACCATGCAGACAGATCAAAATGAAGTTAGGTATTCATGTCAATGTGTGAAATTATATGCAGAAGTCCCAGATCAAAAATACCTTTTGATGTTTGTTGACTTCTTGCTACTTTACCACACGTTGGAAAAACTCACTGCATCATGCATTCTAGCTTCCCATACCAGAGTGAGACTAATAGTGAAATTAATATGGTATATTAAATACTTATTTATGTTACTTCAGTAACCTTAAGAAATTCTGAAGTAACGTTGTAACTATCCTGAGGCAATCCCTGAACAGCAAAGTACCATATGTTATGAATCATAGTGTGTATTATACTAAGGCAGATCAGTTTCTTTACTATAGTCTGAAAAAACAAGGATCAACAGGTTCAAATTCACTCTGCAGCTGGGCTTTGTTATCTCGCAACAGAAATAACAAACAATAAGTTTAATCATCGTCTGTGGGTAGCTAGGGGCCAGCGGTCGGAAGATATTGCGATGTACGGAAAGACAGAATCATTCCCCGCCAATAGTTTACGGTAATTACCCCCATAATTACAGCACCTAGCTGTGATGAAAGCAGATGGGATTGACCTTGTAAACTTAGGTTATAAAGTGTCAAATTCTTCACCAATAAAGGCCATTTTGCCGTCTACCACATTGGTGTCAGTGTGCATATGGACCGAGTGGCCTGGAGTTGGTCACTGTGCCGTCCCTGAACCAGGTCACCGTGCCTTTTGAAGGCGACAATCGCCTTTAAGTATGATGTCTTAAAAGCATAAACTTTTTCCATTCATTTGTATGTGAGATTCCACTTTTCTCTCCAGGTTCCAAAAAAGGAAAAAAACCCTAACAATATGAGGACTAATATGCCAAGAAAAGATGAGATCATCAAGAGAAGAAAACAGGAACCTCTTCCCTCCAATGATTCCGGAGTGAGAAGACAAGTTAGAACCAGAGCAGCAAGGAATGTGAACATTTCAATAGGATAAGGATATTTATCATAAGAAAGTTTCAGATATACTGCATATCACAGTGCTTAAAATTCAAAGCTGCTCAGATTGTATTCCACCCAATGTATTTGTTGGTAGTATTTCTTGGGTATGTAATTTACTTGACAGCAAAGCTTAAATGCTTTAAAATAAACCATTGTACCAAGAACAGATGCAGTGTAGTAACAGAGCTTTAAGGTAGTAACAGAGCTTTAAGTTTTACTGGGCTTTCAAATGCAACCAATTTGTTAGGGTGAAATCTTTAGAAGTGAACCCTGGAAGCTGTAAGTAGAAGAATCCATTTGCATTGCCTTCTTTCCCCCCTTACTGAGCCACTCAAACCTTTTCCATTATTCATATGCAAGGATCCTGTAACTTATCTGTAGTGCAGAAGACAGCCTGCTACTGTGACTGCAGCACCTATGGCTAATCTAACTCTGGGGTGAGCACTGATGAAAACCACAGTCAGCAAAATATTCTGCTGAATTCATCAAGACAGATTAAAACATTACACTGTCTTCATATCTGCTTATCCCACCCTCTATTTTTTTTTATATGTTTGGTAATCTAAAGTGTTTTGTGTTTGTTGTTGTTTTGATTTTTATTTCACAAGTACTTTAAAAACAATTAAGTATCCTCCAAACTCTGTGATGAAGGTTGCCCCACTTAAATGAAAGTTCTATAAATATATTCTTAAAATGAAAATCCACACTAGCCAAACATGAGCTCAATTCTTCTAAGCCGGATAAACACCCTAAAACACATTACCAGTCAACTATTTCATATTGAAAATGGCATATCCCATTCCACATTTCAAATATTCCAACAGGGTAAGTTATGTGAAACAGCTGATGATTAAAATAAACATATTAGAGTATATTAATTCTGAAACTGCAAAGGAAAAACAAAAAGGGAGAATAGAGTCAAGGTGTTGAAATTAAAAATTTCCATGGCTATTTTGTTATCTCACAACAGAGATACACAAGCAAAAAGATTAAACAACATCCCGGTTAAGTGTCCTAATTTTGGATATCAACTGCAACAAAAGATGGAAATATCAATTAAATCTTAGATGTCTTTAATATCTACTTTATCCTCTAAAATATTTTCTTCTCCTTCTTGACTTTCTGAGAAAGGCTTTATAATTTTTTTCCATTTGTATTTCAATTGAGTCGACAATGATTGTCAAAGTTAACTATTTCCCTTTTATTGATTAAGAGCTTCTATTGATTAAGCAGCCACTCAATTTTATTGCTAGATGAAGTTGTGGGATTTTGCATGCTTTTATTCTTTTTAATCTTAGAATCTTGATACTTACAGACAACTTTTCTTGAAAGCCTATGTAGGAGCTAAAAACCTAAACAGAAATAGTATGAAACAAATCAATATTTTCAAGTACCAAGCAATAATTTATGAGGGAAGAGTCAGCTATTAATTTGTAACACAAATATGTGGAAGCCATACAGAAATGAACAAACAGAACTAATTATATGCAAAGGTTTCTGGTC
Source organism: Pseudopodoces humilis (assembly GCF_049639895.1). NCBI lineage: Eukaryota > Metazoa > Chordata > Aves > Passeriformes > Paridae > Pseudopodoces > Pseudopodoces humilis. The sequence goes on from NC_142205.1 coordinate 36,785,593, forward strand.
TCTTGTGGAAAAGTCTCTGGATTAAATAAAACACCTCAGAGGCAGACTGTGAGTGGAGAAGGTGAATGTGTTATTCAGTTCTCAGCCCTCGTTCCAATGAGACTGTCAGGTCCTGCAAAAACTTCTAGTATTTTATGGAAACACTGGTGTAGACCAACTCTAACATTTAACTTTGGTAGCCACAGTGCAAGTATAGAGTTTCATGAATATATTGAAAAATACTGAGATTAAATTATTACCTGGAAAGAAATTGTTATTTTAAACTAATAAAGTTTTACTGCAACATCATGATCTTAATACAGACATATTTTCTAGTAAATATATGTTCTCATGTAAAAAGTTATCAGACCTATCATGAACTCTAGTTCTAAGTCAGATGAGTTAAGCATTCTTTGCCAAGCAAACAGCCCTTCTACTCACAAGCTGTGGAAATCATCTAGAAATATCTTCAAACTTTTAATTATTCTATTTAATTATTCAGCAAGCTCTAGTGTAAACATTAATCTGTAATATTTACATCAGGAATTGATGTAGCCTCTAAGAAAAAGGAAATTTCTCCATCCATTTTGTGGAATAATGTACCATTTCCAGCAACATCCTGAAACCCAGAATTCCTTATCCTGGTGGAACAGATTTCTGGTGTCCTCACTGAAGTTAGTAAATACACCAGCATACAGCAATGAACTCCTTATTTCCAGTTAAGTATACACAATCCTGTATGAAGTTTAATCCTCTCAACTAATAATCATACTGGCCATAAAGCCTATTACATGCTCTATTAAGAGCTCATATTTCTTATGCTGATCCAATCTAGCAAGTCTTCCTTGTATTGAGAAGGTGCAAATGTGTTCTACATTGTACCTTGCACTTTTCTTTGCCTTGCCTCACATATCACTGTCTGAAGAACTCTGCAACTTCTTCGTAGCCACAAGACATCTTTTCCTTATCTCATGTTACATTCCATCTGTGACTTTATAATAAAAGATATGTTCAGATCCAAATATTTAAAACGAGTTAGGGGTACAGAAAAACACCTGTTGGTTCTTAGACAAACACTTGGAAGGATGTTTTAGTGAAATCAATATTGCTTTTACAGGAGGCATAAGAAACCTGAAAATGATCATATCCCAGTCTCAAGATGGAAAGAGATCAAGACCTGTTACTTTTCTGTCATTAATGGTGGTCTACAAGAGCTAAGCTATGCATCATTCATCTAATGGAAAAGGAGTACATGGTACATAGCTTTTTTGAGATATCACCCTTATATCCTATTAATTTTTCTTTAGCAGTATGAAGTACTAAGCTGGTCTTTAATTAAGAAGCACTCAGCTAAAAAAGGATACATGAAGGAACCCCATAAAGAGTCAATAAATATTTGATTTAGAGGAATTACATTTTTATTAACAGAGTTCAAATTTCTACAGAACTGTTATATCAGAATGATTTGTAAAATGTGCTCACAAGATACGCACGCATGCCTGTGCACGAGCACTTTGCAGCAGCACTACTCTGCCTTATCCATGAATGCTACAATGAAGTAAAATTCAGGGATTCTCCAAACTACTACCACACAGAGGAAGACTTGACTGTTATCTAGCAGTAAGTCTGAAGTATTGATGTGTACTTTCAAACCTATCTGTACTTTTTAAGTTAAAATATACATCTACATCTATTTTTCTATATTACTTATCTATATATTGTCTATCTGTACAGATAACTAGCACTTTCAGAGGACTTGAAGGCAACTAATGTTGACTATCAAAGAATGTTAGTGAGAAAAACTGTAGATTCTGAATTAACTGCATTTAGTTTATTTTACAAACTATGTAACTTTTTAACTTGAGTGAGCACATCTCCTACTCCACTATGTCAGTGTTGCTGGTTCCAAAACCAGTATCTGTAATGTCAAAGGAATGAGACATTTAGGATGCTGAGATCAATTTCAAATCTAAAAGTCTAACCTTGATCCTAGCTATCTTTTATAACATAACACAACCTAGGATGGTATCACTTTGTATATTTTTATGTTATGGAATAAGTTAAAGTTGGAAGGGACCCACAAATATCATTGAGTCCAACTCTCTATCCCATGCAGCACCATCCCCAAGAGTTACAACACTTACCCAAGAGTATTGTCCAAACCTTTCTGTCTGTCTCCTTCCCCCAGCATATCCCCACCCCCCACATCAAGAGAGAAAGGCAGTGGTTTATGCCATACCAGCTAGAGAGAAAAGTGTACTACCCATCTTCAAATAAATTTAATAATCCTGTAATAGCTTTTTCTTTCCTTCACATCTCTTCCTCTCGAGGATCAAGCACAGCCAAAAAAACTCCAAGTCACTTCAAAAAAGGAGTTAGAGGGTTTGCTCTTTCACAGTTCATCAAACCAATCAAGAACTGAAGATCACGTACCTGTGATTGAAAAAAAGATTTTAACAAGCAGGGAAATGAATAATTAATTTTCAATGTGATCTTTGGACTGGTGTCCCCTGGTTCTTCTCAAATTCACTACTTCAGAAGAATTACTCTGAAGAGATTCCACATGACACAGGGATTCCTTTGTACTTGTCAGAGAGTCAAGGTGGCCTCCCATCAACAATATGGCTTCAGGTTGATTTTCTTTCTCCTTTTCAGAGTCCATTTCCCTCTCCTGAATACTGATTAGGGCCAATATCTGATGTGTTCTTGTGACTTTTAACAGAATCAAACAAATTCAACTTTGTGAAGACATTGACCAGAAACTGTTTGAGGCAGGACTATGTGAGCTCTCTAAGAGGATTTTCTACTTCCCCACAGGCATTTTCACTGCAATGACCCTCAAAACTGTTATTAATAAAGATGCATTTTTGCCCTTCCCTTTTGTATACAACATTTGTGACAAGAGCAACAAAATATTGATTTTTTTTATTATAAAATTATTTTCTTATCATTGCAATGTAAGTGGAAAGCAAAGTCAAAATAATATATTGTGGAGCATAAATTACAGATTTGAAATTAAATATTTTAAAAAAGTGAAATTCTTGGACATCAAGACATACTGCCATTTCAAATTATGTCCTTGACATGCTTCTGTATCATTCCTGTGTGAACATCAGTTGCTTTTTTCAGAAGGAAATATAATTTGGCAAGTATTTCTTCTGCTTATTTTAAAAACCTTATACTTCATTTTCAGATCAGTAACAAGGTCTTCTAGGAACCCAGACTTACCTGTTTTCTTATCAAATGTGCAGTTTTGTGCTAATCACTATCAGAATGATAACATTTAGGAGAGGCTGTATTACCTATATTTTCTATTTGGGACATGAGCAAGATTTGGGGTTAGAACACCTGGAGGAAAGGCAGGCTTTTCCTTTGTGAACAAAAGCTTTCCAATATTCCCATCATTGGCCCAACACAAGGAAGAAAGGAATGCAGATTTTCTTTTTTTTTTTCTTTTGCCCTGGGCATTGATTTAAGGGATTTACCTTGCATATCAAAATAAATCCATGGTAGAAAAGATTTAACTAGGAAAGAACCCATCTCTCCTGGAACAAGTATTTACTTTTTTAAAGAAAACTGGAAATGCTCTTAAATTTTGGGAAAAGTGAGCTCAGAGAAATCAAGAGAGATGACTCTGTATTCAATAGGCACTAGAATATCTGACTGGAGAATCAGGAATCTGTTTGTAGAACAGGCATGCTCCTTCATTACTGAGATTTTGTTAGTATCAGAGAGAGCTTAACCCGAAAAGCTGGCTACTGAAGGGGAACAAAAACTATCAAGGCATAACAGACCATGATTCATTGATAATTTTATATTTTAGCAGGATTTCAGAACCATTTTGATTATTAAACAAGTATAGTCCTCTCTACAGCAAGACAGAATCCACATTAGTTGAATTTTTAAGGATAGCTTGAAGCAAATAACAGTCTAAACAAAAATACCTGTACTCCTACACACATTTCTTATAAGACCTTGAAATGAAAACAGCTAAGACACCACAAGAGCAGGTATTCTTTCTCCTGAAAATCTGTATAAATTGATAGCACAGCTTAATACAAAGCTGAATGTTACCAGAAATGCCATAAGATCAGAGTCATTCTACAAGTATAAAATTAGGCATAAATATTTTCAGACATTTTCAGTTCTCTGAACAGAAAAGAAAGTTTAATTCTAATATAGTCAAATTACTGCAAATTATGCTACTAAAGAGAAGTTCATACAGGCAATCACTTGTACCTCAGACTCCAATGGTACCTAGGACTAGCAAAATGATTAAAATATCCTTCAGTTTGATAACACCTATCCATTTCCAGATTTGTATAGAGAGGAAAAGACAACAATCATGGAGGGCACAGAGAAAGTGGGGTATTAGTGCTAGTTATCTGCAGGACTATCAAAAAGTGTAATTTTGCTATTTCTTCTCTGCAAAAAATAAATACTCCCCTCTATTCCTGAGACCATTCTGCACTGTCAGCAGTGAAGTGAAAAGCAGGATCTCTTGGCTTTCCTTCAGTCAATGTTTTTTACTACACACTGGATTTTCCTAAAACAAAACAAAAAAAACCCGAACAAACAATCCCCTAAAAAACCTCCCACAAAAACCCCAAACACAAACAAAAAAAAAAGCAAAACAAATGCAAAACAACAAAAAACTAAACAAAACCAAAACCACACTCCAAAAACAAACAAACAACCCCAAAAACCCCAACAACAACAATAAAAAAATAAAAAAGGCCAAATATTATAATAAAAATCCATGGGTTTCAAAATACCATATATATAAAATATGCACACAGACATATGGATGTTTATTTCTTCCACAGCACATTATGGGAAGGTGATCAAAAGAAATCAGTTTAGTTTTGCAGTTCACAGAAACTGCTACTGTGTAACAAATACAAAATAAACTGTCCAGCTTCCTACATGCATCTTCAACCAGCACATCTGAGTGGGAGCACAAATCAGCCTTTGCAATGCAATTGGTTAGACAGTGTTTGTTCCTCCAGTCCCTAAAGGACTGCAGACCCATTTCCATATCAGTAGATTCAGTGGGAGCTTACCTGCTGACACAGAAACTTAAATTGGGATACTAGCAGGCACACTGCAGGCTACAGCCTGACTCTAGACAGGGTTGAGAGACACTGATAGTATTTTAGCTGCTGCTCTTACTCGTCAAGAGATATTTATACCAGGAGACATCCTAGTCCAGAAAGGCATGTCAATATCAACTGTTCTCTCCCATTTTCTTTTTCTTCAGGGTCGTCTTCGTTGTTTTAGAAAGGACTCTTAGTAATCTACCATTCACTCCATCCAACCTCAAGCCAATCTGGCCAGGAAGCAGGACAAGAGGCAGAAAAATAAGTATTAGAAAAGGACCCAAGTTGGAATAATTCCAATTACAGTGTGATATGGTAGGTTTAGGCATTGGCTACACGATGACTTGAAGTGGTATGAACCATCATAGAGAAAGACTGCAGGAGCCACATTATGCTGGGTGTATGGTCATGAATGTTGGGTAAACTCAGACCCTGTCCCCTATATTTCACGTCTCCAGAGATATCTGATGCCCTGAAGAAGCATAACAACTACTCTGGTATTTTGTTTTCTTAGGGTTTTTTTCTTATTTTTCTCCAGAGGAAAGTTAATTACAAATGTACTAACATACAAAATTACCCAAGTTAAGTAATTCAACTACTTGAAGAAAAAATGATCCGGCTGTAATTCAAATGGAAGAAACTCTGCTCTTGAGCCAAACAAGAAGGTTTTGGGTCACCTGTGTGTTGATACCTAAAATGACCCCAAAAGTCACTCATCCTAAAGTAAATTTAAGGAGTGGACATGTGATGTGAGATGATCCTCACCTGGGCTATCAAAGCCAGAGTCACAGGCTCACACCCTAGGAGAAGAATGCAGGCAGTGCTATGCTGCTCCATTACAGAGGGTGGAATAGTACTTTAAGTGAAAGGCAATGTTAATTTTTCTGCAAGCAGAACATAAAGACAGAATGAGACAACAGTTCATACAGCTGTGAGAAGCTGGCCTTCAGTCAGGCTCTGTCTTGTGTCACTGTCTGTCTCTCTCCTGGTGTTATTATTGTGTGTGTCACCCTCCCCAGTGAAGCCTTCACCTCTTGTTTCTGAGGCTGCAGAACAGGCGGTTCGGCATGAGGATCATTTCGTCCACCAAGAAATGGGATCTGGGATGCACGTAAATAAAGACAATAGTCCCGCAGAAACAGCTGATGATGGTCAGGTGGGAAGCACATGTGCTGAAATCTTTCAGCCAACCATCAACAGAGTAGATGGCAGCAAGGTTGGTCAGCAGCAGCTGATGACTATGTTCAGGGGATGAAGACAATGATGGTGTTCAGGATGCCGAGCACAAAGGACAGGGTGAAACTGGAGAAGCAGAGTCCCTATCACCACTCCTAGGGCTCTCTAATCTTGCTGCTCCTCAGCGTGCCCCTGGCTGCATCACCAGTGCCCACAAACAACAGAAGTGGTTAATGGTTCCTTTGAGAAGTTTGAAGATTCTGCTTGAGAATACCTTTTGAAATCAAACACTGAATTCACTTTTTAGCACTTAGGTTTTGCACCTAACAAACACTAAGAATAAAAATAGTAACCGCACTTCTCTGAACATGCAATTTTTCTTCAAAGTACCTTAAAAACCCCACAACTCTTTTTCACTGCTATTAATCTGAATCACCCTTTACTGCTTCCAAGTAACCAACATTGTTTTATGTCCTTTGCTCAATGTTCTTTCCATCATTGTGAAGAGACAGGTAATCACTAAATAGCCAGAGGTTGCATCAAGGTCAGGGTCTTTGAGCGACCTGGTCTAGTGGGAGATGTCTCGGCCTCTGGCAGGGGCTTGAAGCTAGATGATCTTAAGGGCTCTTTCTAATCCAAGGTGTTCTATGACTCTGAATGCTTTTTGAAGAGTAATACGAGTAGGAACAACCTGGGTTAGGGAAGAACCTCCATCACAATTTTCTAACGTTTATTTTCCAACAGATAAGTAATAGGATATACACTGTATGCTGTTATACCATGGGCTTTCGAGTACCCCACTAACAAGCACAGGGTAACTGTGAATTCATACAGCTAACAGTAGGTTTTTACCAAATAAATTTAGTTCACGTTTGGATTTTTTTTCAGAAGATGGTAAACAATATCTTCTATTGGCAAACATAAGCAGAATATCTATGTTCAAGATTTATTCTTAAATATGCTTTTTAGAATTCCTGACATGGTTTTCCTATTCTTTAAGCGTACATTAATGAAATGTAATTATACTCCAGGAGAAGTATAGAGCTATTCTGATGAATCACAGACAGGGTTAGACAATCCCAGTTTGATCTGGAGTCAATATCAGCAAGAAATTTTAAGGATAATAAGAAAGGATTCTAAAAATACATAAGCAGCCAAAGGAAGGGCACGGAAAAGACTGAGATACTCAAAGTCTCATCAGCCTGTCCCTACTAGAAAAATCATATTTTGGGAATCCCAGGCCCCAGAGACCAGAGAGAAAGTATGGAGCATTCCATGAATATAATCTATGTCCAGAGAAACGTATCCTAAAGCATTGTGTGAGAAATCCTTTGAAAAATTCGATACCACTTTGTTTTCACTCCAGGCATTTTCAAAGAGTGACATCCAATGCCCCCCCTTGTAATTTAATTATTAAGTCAATTAATTAAAAAATATATTTGTTGCAGTAATCTTCACTAGCCAGGAAAAGAATCCTGTTTGTCAGTAGGAAAAATATCTATAAGGCTCTCTAGGTGTAAATCAGAGGTTAAAATAAAAGGATGTATTTTATTAGAATGCTTTGTATTTAACTTGAGCAAACTAGAAATGGAGAGAACAGAAATGTCAGTGATCCTGACAACTACTGCACCCACTCAATGCCATTGAAAAGTTGTGAGACACACACAGAGAAGTTCCAAAAAACAGTAACACTCAAAAAAGGGTCAGAGATTTTACGTATAATGAAAACATCTATAGATGTGAGTTATGATATATATACCAATCATTAGAAAATGCTCTTTGAAGTCCCTTTCATTAGGTCCTTGAAAAGGTAGTTATGAAATTTCCAGTATCAAATGAAATAATTTTCTCTGAAACAGTTATTTATCCTATTCTAAGCAAAGAAGGATGGTCCTACACTCATTGTGGCTTATTCCCTTAATTTATAGGATTCATCTGGATTTACAGCTACAAGAGGGAAATAGCTTGTCTGGTGCAGAGTACAGAACTATAACTATGGATTTATCAATTTATGTAACTGAAAAGGATTGTAAGTGTCAATATAGCATAATGGTAGCAGCAGCAACTTTTCTTCCAGTACAGTCCTCTAAGTTATTTTACAAATATATCATACATTAGAGAAAAATAACATCTGTGAGGGTTTTATTAGCTTTAGCAGTTAGTATTTACATTTACATTTGCACTTAGAGATGTCCCATCTGAAGTATGAAGACCTAAAGTTAGAAGCTTACACATACCATTTCCCTCAAGAATTCCTGCATCAATAATGTAGAAAATGAACCATGGGTAAATGCATATTAAGCATTTCTTTTTTACTTTCCCCTTTATTTCTTCAGATGGAATCAGACACAATAGTCAGAGCCTATCCAAACATATTTTACCAAAGGGAATCCAGCAAGCTACATTTCTTATCTGCAATATCAAAACACTTTGTGAAAGGTAATCAAGCAGCAAGTTATTGCAGAGCACTGGCAGGATGGGCTGGAATTTCTGGTCATTTCTGAAGAAGGAAGTTGTGCAAAGGAAAAAAAATGAAATCCAAGACTCAGCTGAAAAGAGTTTGGGCAATTTTGATTCAAAGAAATATTCAAAAGCATTATTTTCATTCTATGGTGGAATGAATAGTAATGGCAATTCTTTGCATGTTAACACAGATACATTCACTGTCCTTAGGCAGGCAGGCAGACAGAAGTCAGAGCCTGGGGTTGCTTGAACTCTTGCCTCCCACATCCTTGTCAATCTCTGGCTCTGAAAGGGGAATGAGGGGATCCCTTACAGGAAAACACTGATTTACTGGATCACATAAATAATGTTTAAAATAGAAAAAAACCCAAGGTTGAACAATTTAAGTTCATAAATTATGAACAAAGTACCTATAATAGAAAATTAAAGACAATTTACATCTAATCACAGTAAATATATTTAAGTAGCTTTTATAGGAACATATGACCAGCTATATCTAATAGCAGAGAAGTGCTAATAAAACAGGATGGATTTTTTTTTCCCTTGAAGTGTGCTGTAAATAAGTGGCAGCATTCCCACAGCTGAGAGAATTGAGCATGAATTATTTATACTGCCTGGAATAGATTTAGATTCTTTCAGACATTCTGTGAGTTTTGCAGTCAAGATGCAATCTTTCAATAATTCAAATGTCATCAGAAAAGAATAAGAAGTTGTGTTTGGAAACATCATAGTAAATAAGTTTGAAGTGTTGAAAATATACAATGCAAGGACAAAATAAAGTTATTGTTTAGTCGGCATTTGAATTAAATTGCTTATATTATTAGGTTGACTATGAGCTACAAAATAAGGGATTTTAAAATGATGTCCTATGGAGAAGTAGAATGAGCTAGAAACATTTATGAGTTCAGATAGAGATATCCTGAATGTAAATGTTAATACTGAGAGAATAAAACCAACTAACATCACTGAATTTGTGATCACATTTTTGTTTTTAATTCTAATCAGTTCAAGAGATTTTTTTGAAGTTAGATGTTGTTTTTCAAAGCTCAGAAAGGTTGACTATTAAATGGTTACTGTAAAGTCTGAGTATATGAAATTATTTGCTGATTTTTTACAGTAAAGAGCAATATTTTTTTACTAACATGGTAATTCTTGATCATACTTTCCTATTTCCAGTAATTCTCAATCTTCCCTCAACAAGTATGACTTTGAGGTAGAATTGTATCATATTGTCCTTAACAGGAGTTTAAACTACCTTAGGTGTTCTTACACTAAAGATGACTCATGTCTCAGGGAAAGTGAAACAAGAGCCCTCTCAACAAAGATGAGAACTCATTGATGAAGCAGATAAAAATGTCCTCTCTGTCCAGTACTGCCTAGTCTCCCTGTCTTCCAGTTCTATTTTCTAGTGTTGATACTTTCAGTGCCTCAAATGGCTGAATTCTGAGTCCTCTTGAATCCTCATGAAAGTTTCATTTCTTCTGCCCTGTAGCAGCTTAGCTCTTGGTGTGCCCAGAGCCCTGTTTTCTCTATCCCACTCTGCATGCTCAAATCCACACTTTGGGAATTGCCCAATCTTAGTACTCACAGCCAAGAGCCTCCTTCTAAAAAATCCGAAGTAGGAGACAAGCAAAAGCAGCCTCATTCATTTTAAAGGTACAGTTACTGTTTTTCAAAAATAACAACAACAAAAAAACATGCAGTAGCCTATTGAACAAGGTGACAAGTCATCCACTTGCTACACATGAACTTTTATAATCAAATTTCATTACAATTGACCTTTATATATTTCTGTAGTGTATATATGTATTATAGGAACTTTGGAAAGAAACAAACTGCTCTGCTCCACAGAAAGAATAGTCTAACCAGGCATCACCCTCCATCCTCCCCTTCCAGTTAGCAGGACTGGAGTCTGTGATGGATCCAGGATACAAATAGATCACTGCTGAAATGATGGTCAAGGTCATATTTTATCCTCACAGAACAGAATAGGGAAGTTTGTCTTTTCATATTTGGTCCATTTATACTTAAATGATATCCTTGTTTCCCTCACTCTTGTACTGCATTTACTGGCTGATGCTGTAAAAATTTCAGTCTCAATGGTAATGCAGTACATCCAAGTGGCAGACAGAGTGGGCACATTACAGAGGTTGTTTTCACCTCTGCCTCAGGCATCATTAACAGGAGTGAACATCTGCTGGGTTCCAGAAATAGTAATTCTTATAAGCCCCTGCCACTCACAAGATTAGAGAATGTCTAAAAGGTTTTTAGAGAGATTCAGCTGACAGCACCAGTCACAGCAGAATGTTTTATCTCATCAGAGACCCTTGATTTCTGGTCTGCTATACTCGTAAGAGGTGGGAGGAGAATTTGATTCAAAACTAGCCTGACAACAGAACTGCTAGAACTGCCTCTAAGCAGTGAGTTATACACACAAACACACACACATTTTCACAAATAAAGGCTAGAAAACACAGTCCATTCCTCACTTGAACTGTTAGTCATGTCCATTTTTTTACCTCAGCTGAGAATATGCTTTAGTAAGTCCTGAGCTAAAGGACTCCTAGCGCAACACAGAGGTGAATGTACAGGGAAGGGAACTAAATTGTGGCATTGAAAAAGCAGGCACCTCCAGTGTCAGATGTGTTTGCTTGGTAATCTTTCTGTCCTTGCACACCAAGGCCCTTTGAGTTTCATGTATCAGTTTTTTTCCCTCCAAAAATAAACTGCTTACCACTGATGTAATCGCAGTAAGAACAAACTCTACAAAATATGTAGCAATTTCAACCCTACAGTTGCGGGATTTTTTTTCCTTAACTCAGTAAAAGTAAATTGAAATATGTTAAAATAAATTATCATACAGTCCTCAGGTATAGGGAGTGCTAAATGGGAACATTAACTGAATACTGACAGCTTGGAAAAGTATTCATTACATGGTGTCACAACAGTTTCTGGAGCACAGTAGTGGAAAGATACACGCTAATAATATCCCAAGGTCCTTGTAACCTCCTGCTGGTATGGGGCAGATTTCATCAAAAGATGCAAAGAGCAGTTATTAGGAGACTATGCCTTAATACAGAAATAACAGAGAAACACTTCTGCTTTTCTTCAGGAAAAATTTGTGTTAAAAGTCTGCTGTAAAAGAGAAATTACAGAAAGGGTACACACAACTACTCCAATGTAGAGGAAAAAGTGACATCTCAAGTTTTGCCAGAGACAGCAGTTTCTTTCAACACCAAAACTTTCTTGAGAAAAATAATGTAATCTGAGCAACATGTGCAGTGTTTCTCTTCCTGTCTGCTCACATACTGATATATGACACTGCTCTAAAGGTATATATTTCAGTCTGGTCAGGTACCTAAATGCATCTTCCTCCATCAGAAAACCATCAGGATTTTGCTCTAAAATATAAGGCCCAAAAGAATGTGCCACACGACATTCCTTTAAGACAACATTCAATTCTGATTTTGCAAAGTAGTCTAAAATTTTTAAACCTCATCACCACCTCTGGTTGACCCGAGTTTCAGGTTCTTTCTGCTTTTCTGTTGGACTATATCCTAAAGATATTTTTCTAACCTAAATGATTCTATGGGTGTTTTTGCCAAAATCTTAAATTTTACCATTTTAAAGCAATTTTTCCTCAAGGAAACAGATTTAGAAAAAAAAAACCAAAAAAAACCAAAAAAAACAACCCACAAAACCCAAAAGTTATGTGGTTTTTTTTTTCTGAATTAGGTACACCTCTGTAAATATAAATTTTGAAGACAAAGTATTTGATGCTTGACACCTGTGTTTCTTTAAAAAATCTTGGCATACAATTTATTTATATCTTTGCTCCTTTTACTTGTGATTCCTTTCATTATTGCTGTGTGCCCAAGATATTTGCAGAAAAGATAGAGCCATGATCACCCCAAAAATAATTTGGATAACTGCTAAGTGGGTAAAAGGCTTCCAGAAGTACATTTATTTTAGCATGAGAAATGCTTCTATTCTCTGTAATAAATTAATGTCGTTACTTTCAAGTGCAATTTCATAAAAGGATAGGCACCATTTCATCCATTTTCATTTCCCCTAAGGGACAAAAGTAGGAAGGAAGTGGGGGAAAGACAAAACCATGTTAAAGAAGTTTACAAAGAGCAAGGCTGAGAGGTTGGGTTTGAAGGGTACTTCAAAATACTGAAATGCACAGTAAAAATCCTATTGTTACAAGTGCAAACATAAGCATCTCTGCAGCACTCACTGTAAGTACATTCCTATGTGCTGATCAAGAATATTAATCCTTTCGTCGAGAGCTTTACCGAGGCTCTCTAGGCAGTTACTTAATTTTCAACAAAATTTGCTATAAGAAGCATTTCTGTATTTCTTATTTTTGTAGTTCTTACTTTTATTCTGTTGGATATTAGCATGGAAACAAATTCCTTTCATTAGAAGCATATTCTTTACCTGGAGCCATAACATTTCCACTGAAAAATGACAATGATGTCACAGAGGCAAATCAAAAGAGGTTATTCTGTTTAAAAACTGGTGATTACAGGGTTGTTCTAAGACCGAGAAACAGGAGGTATCTCAGTGATGGTTTCAGAATGGAGTTTGCCATGTCCTAATTTTCTTTTAAGTAAAAGACAGATCAGAATGATAAAATTCTTTCCTTTGCTCTGTATACACACCTTATCTGTAGTGCTACCCACTGCATAGCCTCTGTAATTCCTACAGATTTATGAGGCAGGGAAGCCCACCAACTCCTTTTTTATCCACGTTACTGAAAATAACCCTTTCTGAATAGGACTTCAACACCTTCCTCTATCAGGAGCACAGACTGAACTGTTTCTTCAAGGTTACTCAGGAGAATCAGCAACTGAGCGGTGAGCAAAGAGCAAAATAACCATCACTGCCATGTAAATTAGGCCAAATGCTGAGACTAAACAGTACAATCATGACAAATAACAAAGAAAATCACAGAGTCAAAGAAAATAATACTTCTGGACTTTTGAAATTTCATTAATTTAAAAATATTTTCTTTCATAAGCCAAGGTGCATGAAATAGCTATATAATAGGGAGGAATTATGTTTGAAGTCAGATTGTTTCATAATTACTTTTTTTAGTCCCTCCAAAGCAACAGAGAACAGTTGCAGTACCCATGTTGAAGAGGGCTTGGACAAGAGCTGGTGAATAAAGGAAAGGGAAACTATTCAAAGCTGCTACATCAATAAAATAGTAATGATAGGTTTCTAGAAAAAAGAAGGCTGAAAGAAGCATGCATACCAACTTCCACAGCACAAGGGAGTTCATCTAGGTCAGAAGAACAAAACAAACTTCGATATAAGCAGATACCTTAAAATCACTGAGGTTCAAATTATAATCTGCACTTTGTTCCACAAAAGTAGCATTGTGAGGCTCTAAAGCATTCTTTTCATGAACAAAACCTGGAGACCAATTCATATTTTTAACCTTAGTACATCACATCCACCACATCAGGCTAATAAAGGCACCTTGAAAAGATAAAAGAAAACAACTGGGCAAGTATAGCAAAAATTCAAAACTAAGCTTATTTTAGAGTCTATTCATATGTTTAAATTAAAGATGTGTCTTGGCTTAGTAATAAACTCAGAAAAAAATCATATCCAGACGGTGCTGGAATAGTCAAATTAGGCTATCCCTATGGCTATCTGGAAATATTCAGAGCAAAGAGAATCTTGGCAGGAAGATCTTATGGAGAATTGCATCCTCTCCTCTGAAAGAGTCAGTCTTTTTGAAGTATTTCAAGATTATGATCCACCCCATCACCATATTCTTACAACAAGCCATTAGGCAAAAAAAAACAAACAAAAAAAACAAACTTAAAAAACAAAAAAACCAAATTAAATAAACCCCACAAAACAGAAATAATCAAGATTTGGAAGCTGTCTTGGTTGAGAGAAGGCATGGAGCTGAGCACTGTGTGGGCATGGCCAAGTTGCTGTTTTACCCCATGTACCTGATCATCAGGAGGAGGTGGTTTTGGGAGGAAAAGCTATCTGCCACTCTAGAATTGAGATCTTATTTGGAGTTTAATTTCTGTCTGGCATTAAAAGCAGCACAGAAGTGAATCTCTTCTGTCCTCTGAAGTCAATATACACAGAGCATAACAACTTACCTCTCTAGTGACTTGGTCTTAATAAGTAAGATAACAATCTAACCACAAATTTAAGGCATCAGGTACCTCTGAGCCCCTTCTCCAATACCACCAAGCTATATTCAGCCTTCTTACATGAAGGGTAAGAGTCTCTACATCATCTAGATGTGCTGTCTTTTTCTTTCTAACGAGAATGCAGAACAAAGTACAATACCTTATCTTTATGGACAGCTATGTCTGTATGTAAGGGGAAAATATAGTAAGCAGTAACATAAAAGTCCTGAAAACATCACTTTATAGTGTTTCTTATTGTGCTGCAAGTTGTGAGAAGTGGATAAACAAGGGCTAAATGGGATCCAATTCTATTTCCTACATTGCAGGAAGGTTTGCAGGGAGCATAAGATAAATTGGGTTGACCTAGTCATGGGTCATTCTTAATGTTTATAGAGTACTTTCCTTGTGAATGATCACAGAATGAATCATGAAAGTTATAAACAAATTACATTAACATGCACAGCGGCTTGCACTTGACAGAAATACCAATAAAGGAATTCAGTATGCAAGTAATACAGTTTCTTGGCTAAATAAGAATTTTTCTTTCATAGACTGAAAAATTACTTTACAAAATCTTAAATGGCCAAAATTTTATCATTCTCTACCATCTCTAACAGAAGTTAATATCAATCCAAAAAGAGTCTGTGGCTCCTAGCCAAGGGTCACTATCTCTTTCCTTCCTGGCCTTCAGCAGAAGCTGTCCAGATACAAACCTTGAATTACTAGCAAACACCCTGGTTATTCATACTAGAATTTTCAGCTAGTTACTGCAAGTTGGGGTTTGTGTTTCACTGTTTCATTTGTTGTGGTGTGGTGTGCTGTGTCATGTGTCTCCCCTCCCCCAGTTTCAGTTCTACCACACCTACTACAGAAATATCACAGAGATACACCAGACAATATTGACTTGGGGGTGTGGCACCTGGTGGGGTACATGATATGGTATAAGACACACTCTTGGGAGAAATGCATTTCTATCCCCTGTATTCTGAAAATAAATTTTACAATTGTATGAGTCAGAATGGATGAGGAATGAGGAAATTGTATGAGTCAGAATATGGCTTCACTTCTCATGGCTGGGTTTCCTAGCATGCATGAAAGAAGACAGTGGGAATTTACCTGGGAGCATGCTAAACCTGGTTTAGTAAACAACGGACCATACACAGACATGTGTCCAAGTTCATTAATGAAATTCTATATTTCATAAACACAGCTCCATTTCATGTTGCAGCTTGGATACCACATGCTCATTGAAACAGATTTCTGCTATTCTGCTACTGAAAGAGAGATCACTGCCACAAGAAAACTTTTTCTTTGGAGAACTCCTGTGGAAGAATGAAGTCTGGGCTTTAAATCATGTAACTTCCAGAACAATTCCTGATTTTAGTGCAACCACACAAAAGAAGGGAAAACCAGAGTTCTCCTATGCCACTCCTCTCAGATGCATAAAGGAAATGCTTTCATTCAACAGCCTTTACGTTACAATAAGACAGTGTTAAATGCCATTCTACAAACTAGGCAAAAGTCAGTTTTAGCAGATTTTTGTCAGTTGTAGTGCTTTGAGCTTATTCTAGCTTAGAAAGATAAAAAAAAATAATTAAAAAATGGGGCCAAAAGAAAGAGGGGAGGAAAAATGGTCATTTCCTTTCCTGCTTTTCACTATAAAATTTCAGACATTCATTTCAAGCTGAGGATAATTCAAAACAAGTAAATTGTGGAATAATATTACTGCTTTCTTTATCAAAGTTTTTTGCTCTTATATATTATAACATAAGCATCTTGCATAACATTCCCTTGTGCCTGGCCAGTCAGAGTTCACTCATAACTACAGATTCAGTGCTTTTCCTTTTATTTTCTCCACCATTTCTTCTTCACAGATCTCTGCTGGTTGCTTTAAAAACCATCAACATTAGTCTAAAACAGAAGTAAGGAATGTCAGAGATGAGAAAGGAAGTTGATACAAAACTCTCTGCATTTGTATTCCTCTGCCTGCAGTGCACACTGCATTAAGTTTTCACCCATATGAATACAGCATAGAAACACTTTTCTTTATGAAAATATGACAAAATAAAAGCAGAACTGATCAGTGCACACGAGGTATTCTGAATTATTACTATCCAAAATTGTTATTTCGCTGTAGAATAAAAAACTCTCTACCTGTTAGTACAAATTATAAGCAAGCAAACAAAATAGCCTGTGTACCCTTAATGCATAATACCTATGCAATTGCTATAGGTAATTCTTATAGTCCATGCGAAATTGTTTCTAAGAATTTCCAGTGCAAGTAAGTTTATTCAACATCTGCTATTATATTCGCATCATACTTTACTGAAATCCAGGAACTACCACCTGCTAAAAGTAGATTCTTTTCTGAGTACAGCAGTGTTTTTATCATCTTGGAATTAGAGTATATGCACATATCAAAAAAAATTCTGATACTAATTTGAAATAAGTTAAAATATGCATAGCTCAAAACAACCCTAATTGTTATAAGTATTTGACTTTCTGATTGCTCAGAACACAAGTAGAAAAATGTTTTTTCAGTTTCTCAAATGAAACACAAACACTTCTGGGTTCATTTTGCTAGGTAGTATCACTCACAAAAAGAAACCTCTCCTAATTAATATATGGAGTATATCTGGAGATTATACTTCTCCAGAACACCAATTAATTGTACCAAAAGATAATGCCAACAGCAACATTTTCTGATTTCAAAACATTTTAACTACAACAGCATGCTTATTCTATGTCATTGCATATTACCTCTCCTCACAGTTTCAGGTGCATAAAAGATCTAGAAAACCAATTTTAAAAACCAAAAAACCCCATGAAAAACCTGCAAAGAAATTTATCTATTCCCAATCTGAAATTAATCAATTTTGCTTGTCATGAGAAACTAATCTGGTAGCATGGTGACTAGAAAAAAAAAAAATCAAAAACATAACAGCTTTACCTAAAATTACACCTCCAGCAAGAAAATGAAGTGATCCAAAGGCAACAGACAGGTAGAAGATCAATTACCAGGGCAAAACACATGGAGAGTAGGAACAAAGTCTATATTCAAGAACAACTTATAGCCACGAAAAGGAACACATTCAAAGTAGCAATTAAATCCATTAAACCCAACAGAAGCACTCTGTAAAACCTCAGTCACTACTTAACCAAAGAGCACTACAAGCTCCCCCACTAAAATACATTCCCATCATTGAAGAGAAACTCTAAATTCAAAATTTGTGTTTATTTTAATGCAAACTAGAAAAATAACCCCTTAAACTAATACTAATCAAATAAATACTTTTTTCACTTCTTCAGATGCCCATAGCAACAAATCAAATGGCCAGCAGGCCCTATGAAAGCATTCCAAAAAGCAATGAGTTTTTAGTCAATGAAAATAAAAAAGAAACAAACAAGAACTCACTAAATTAACATAAGATGATGCAAAAGCAAAGAAAAAATAAACCCCACAGCTACAAGTACACAAACATATATTAAACAAGAAGTAGAGCCCTCTTGTTTCTGTTTCTTACCTCTCTTAACCATTCTGAAGGTGCAGTCCAAATTCTCATGAGCATTTTGCTCTGACTTCTTCTCCAAGCCTCAAAAGCACTCCTGCTAGCTTTAGAGCACTTATTAGTGTTTTCACTTTCTTTAAAGTAATAAAAAAAACCAAAACAAATCTTTCTGTTAAGAGATTTATTAATGAATTAGCAAGTCAAAACTCTGAACTTGAAACAGTAAAAAAAAAAACCCAAAAAGCAAAACAACAACAAAAACATATATTAATCTGTCCTTTCACATCCCTAGGTCTTATCCTGCTAAGGCAGAAGATTAAAGGAAAGTATCCTTTTTAAATCCCTATTTACATTGGCACATGAACCTAACATCAAACACAAAATAATTTGAGCAAGAAAAAGACATTTTAAACAATAGGCAACTGAAAAACGTTGGGCAACTTCTCAAATGTTTTATGGTTGCTCTAGCAGTGCTAAGAATTACCTGACTCCTGACAGCTGAAAGTTATCTGAGGTTATCAGAAGTTATCAGGACAGCTGGTCAGCAGGGAGGATACTCAGCTGGTGCTAACAATCCAGAGATCAATGGATCACTTAAGGCCCAGGGTATTCCTTCATAGCATTACCAATCTGGCAGATAAAGGTCCCAAAAGTTTATTTATATAATTTTATCAAGGATCCAGAAACAGATGTATACTGACTTTTCCTAAGTATTTTAGGATACTTCTGCAAAAATTGGATTTATTCTTAGTTACACCAGTTCCCTTTTATTCTTTTGTAGATACATTAAAGGGAATAAAGATCTTGAGGTGAAATTCAGTGAAACAGAGTAGGAAGTGTATGTATTTTATGAATTAGATTACTAATATGCTGCTAGACTGCAGGTGCTACTGTCCAAGAGATTCAGATTAACAGCAAGGAAATCAGATGTGTAATCTATTTAGAGTTTCTGGAATCCACTTTCCATGATGGAATTTGAAAACCAGAATACTAAAAGTAGCATTGATCACTATTGCCCTCAATAACGTTTTTCTGAGTTTCCCATGTAGCTCAGTGGGTGGGGTTTTAAGGTCTTTTTTTCTCTACTGCCAAAGTCACAGATGTACTCTGTAAACAGTGGGCTTTTGGTAAAAACACCATTATCAGAAGGACTTTATGTAGTATGATAAGCTATGATATTCATATTTTTACTATATGTATATAGCCATCAAATCAGAAGGATGAACACAAATGCAAGAATGTATTCATGAATTAAATCATCATTAAAAAAGCTCCAATGTTCCTACAGGAATCAGTATATCCAAGCATGTGAAAGAATATAAGGTTTTGAAAAGATGAGGGAGCAAAAACAACATTTTTTTTGTAAAAACGTAAGAATTAATTTTAATCTGCCCTTTCGTTCTAACAAATATTCTATGCAGGCTCGGCAAACCAATATAGCTTATTGACTAATTAAAGAATCAGGTCATCAGTGTAGTCAAGGTTTACCTGTAAAAGTGTGATATGATAGCTAAGCAGACAACTATTTTAGTCATGGACAGATGACAAATGATAGCATAGGAAGTAGCCAAACCTGATAGTTAAATGGGATAAAAAGCATGGTTGCTGCCCAATGCATACCCAAAGAGATGTTTACATGACAGTCATGGTGCCATTCACTGCTGCAGGTAGGAAAAGCAGGCTCCATTGACAGCATTACACTCTTTTTCCTAGAATAATTCTCTGAATAATGATTTTTTTGGATGGCCAAACTTTTCCAAACTTATTGTTAAGCAGAAAGTAAATTCACAAGGAACTTACAGAGGAAGTGCTTTGGTTCAAAGCACTTCTCAGGAAAAAGATGCATTTCTACAAACTGAAAAGTATGACAAAGGGAATTCAAGTCTTGAGGGACACAGTAGTTGTTCTTTTCCAGTATGGCTGGAAGAATTATGCCTTTTAGCTCTATAAACAATAAATTTCATCTCTCCAGGACAGGAAACAGACCATATAATTGATAATGTTTGTATTACAGTGAATAGAACATTTGTCTTAATAGAATAAAAGCATGTAAGTAAGATGTTTTGACTCTGGTACATATTTAAATAAAGGTTGTCCTCACCTTTGTGTGCAAAACCAATTTTCACAGCAAAATAAAATGTTGTGTGGATAAACAAGATCAGCATACCCTGACAATAATAAAACACAATGAAAAGCAAGCTTTTGTGCAAGCTGACCTACTCATGAGTACAAATACGTGTAAAGCTGCTGTGTTAGTTGAAAATGTATCAACTACACAGCTTATAGCAACAGATAAAAGTGAACTAAACAGTTAATGCTATGTGTCATCTCTTCCTTGAGCAAGCCAAGTCTCAGGATATTTTAAGAACAGAAGGTTTATTTTGGTCTACTTAGAAAGTAATATACAGACGCAGAAACTCATGCTTCTTGAGCAGTACATAAAGAACACAACTATGAAATTCCAGTTCTGAGAAAAGGGAATGCAAACTGCATCAAATTTGATCTTTTTTCAGCCTGCTGTACCACTGGCTGGATTTGAAACCTTTGTAACATCCCGTTTGAGATAAGGAGGAAAAATGGTCAAGCTGAGGGTTTGTTTTTTTGTAAATTTGGGGTATATATATATATTTTGATTGTTTAAAAATCTTATATCCATTTTTCTAATACAGATGCATTAATTAGAAATGTCAGTATGCCTCTCCTTAAATGTAGGCGCATGATAATGACCTGTTCCTCTGTTTTCTGTATCTTTGGGGAATAGAGATTAATACAAAAACAGTTTCTCCAGCAGAAACAGCACAAGGTACTTTGAAACATTTTAAATTCAGCTTAATTAAGGACAGGAAAGTCTTACACTCTTCAAAGAAAAACTTGAATCAGATAATGTTACTGTAGTGTTTACTTTAACCTTTGCTAATGTCCAATGCCTAACAATCAGATCTGTAAAGATCTAATAATGGAAGAAGACTGGTGTTCTCTGATGATGATTTCTCTTCATGGTTCAAAACGGTTTCTATGGTTCAAAAACCATAGAATAACCAATGAAAGTCCTGATTTTTATTTGCATGGTGGACAGTACACAGGAGTCTTCTCATGTTTATTCTCAGACTCTAATCCATAAGCATTTTAGGAGTTTAATGACTTTAACCACCCACAGTGTCGTTAGTATAAAATGTTGTCAACCCATCATCTCTCATGTCCTTTTGAGGTGAATTTTATTCAGGTGAGGACGAATTGTCATCCTTAATACATATCAAAAACATATTGTTTCTTCCCTCTCTTTTTCTCCTTCTGACTATATATATACATAAACCTAATTGGATTTCAAACCCAGGAGACCATATCTGACAAAACTCTGGGCTCTGAGGGAGTTCTTCCATAGACTTCTCATTAGATGATCTTAAAGTAATAAAAAGCCAACCTGAAATGAAAAACAGATCTAGAAGAATGTTTCATTCCAAATCTTCATGCACACTTTTGTGCATGGAAGCAGGAAAGGACACTTGGAGAACTGGTTACATAAGGCAGGAGTACTTGGAAGTATCCAAAAATAAGATAAATAGTGAGAGAAATATAGAACAACAAATCTTAACATTCACATAGCTAGTAATTTTCATTGACTATAGGAGACCTTCTTTTATGATGTAGAAATCTCAACCAGCTAACTGGGAAGAATTTGCTTTTTTGTGAAAAGGAATTGGCTGCTTTTAATAGAAATTTACCCACAAATTCTAAATAAATAAATCACACATGCATCCTAGCATATATGATGCAAAAAAATAACCTCAGAAAACATTCTTTCCATTTCATAGCATTCTTAGGACTCTTCAGTGAGCAATCTTTTCACAAAAACTACACAGCATCATTTGTCAGATGTGCTGGCTATGTGATAGAATAGCAAAATTACCTAATTTCAAAGAAGGAAAAACAATACATATCTCAATAATCCCAGTAATTTGCAAAGACCTGGATTTTTCTCCTGTTTGGTCTTCATATGGATGCAGCCCAAAAAAATAGTACCCAAAATCCATTGGAGTAATAGAAGAATACAGCTAATAGCAAAACAACCTACAATAGCAAAACAACCATGGGCCTTTGTTTAAGAAAATAGCTGTGGTACATTTTTACTACAGAAAACAGATGAAGCACACCAAAGGAAATCATAGTTTCACTCTGACTTAAAGGACAATTGCTAAAACCAAGCATAGTTGGTCTACTCATCCCAGAAAATGCAAAACTTAAGGAAAAAAGAATTCATATCTGGAGAATGGAAGCATTTCAGAGAAGGATTCTGAATTAATTTCACTTGTATCTGACAAGATAACATCCAGCAGTAACATCTTAGCAGAAAATACTATTAAATATTGTATATTTCAGCTAAAAAAAAACTTCTACCAAAAATGGTAGTAGTTTAATCAAAGATTCAAGTTTCTTCCTCTTTATTGCCTGTGCATTTTCTTTTTCAGCTTCCAGCTTCTGATATCTCATAGGCTTGTGCATCTCTGGATTTTAGAATAAATAAAAATTATACTTTAAACCGTATTTACTTTTAGGGTAATATTTCTTTATTTTTCCAGTGCAACATTGTCCATTTTTCCTGTCATGTATGATGCATTTCCTCACACTAGTTGTATATTTTGTCCACATAAACTACTATAATTTTTTTACTTACTGGCATATTACATTCAGCTGGAGACATCTAGAAAAATAATTTTGTTGCCTGGTGTATTTTCCCTGTCGATCTGGCAGCAACTTGACCAATATATTTATTTACATTTTGTTCAGTCCTTGGATGGGTGATGGTCCATTTGTGAAAGTAAGGCATTTTTTGCAGATTTAAGGAACTCTGTGCTTCATTCCTTCATTCTTGAAAAGGCAAATAAAATTGCTACCATAAAATCATGAACTCAGTATCTACTTTCATATGATGCTAAGAATAGTGACAGTCAGAAGTTGGGAAATTAAATAGTTAAAAGTTTCAAAGATCAACTCCTACATACGCTGAGCACAAGCGTAATTTTAGGGTAAGCAATTAGCAGTGTAGGCACTCCTTCTGCAAACCATCCCCCCACTGTCCCAGAAGGAAACCTTCTCTATGTTCCCCACCTTTAAATATAAACTTTAAACAACAAAAGATACATGCTTATGGGAGAACAATACAGAATAGAAGAAAGATGTTCTTACGTTTACGTGAGCCTATTGTCATTGGATAATCACAGATTTTAATTGCTTTCAGGTATGTAAAGATAGATAAGAAAATTCATGTGTGCAATGCATTTAGAGGAATTATTTATTCACTTGAACTGTCCATGCAGGGACGTGCAGCAGTAACACTGATGTGCTTTGAGCTATTTTTTTTAAAATTATTAAAATTAAAAATGGACTCATATTACCTGGTGTGCATCTGCAAAGTTTAAGAGAGTAGCTCCATGAGACACTGAAAATGAGATAGCCAGGAACTACACCAGGGTGTGACTCCCATTAACACAAAAATGAGGTGCTATTACTATGGCAACTGGCTTTGGTTACGAGTGGAGGTGATTTGACCTTTTTCTTTGCTGCAATACCCCTACAGGCTACTTAAGAACTGAGGAAAATACACCTTTTCTGGAGGTACAGATTTATGCTTCAAACCCCACAGAGCAATTTTATCCATCATGCAGCATTGTTGTCCCCAACTGGAAACCCAGGACCTACACAGTGTTCACTCACAAGGGTGGCAGGATCCCCCCACTTGGAAGACTTGCATTCATTTTCACCGTGAATCCCAGACAATCTCTGGCGTTATTGCAAATCAGAGGGTAGGCATGAGACCTTAAGCTACAATTAATTTCTTGCTGATTTGTCTTTTCAGACTCATTTCGGTATGGAATAGGCCTTCTCTTTTTATTTTCCCCTGCACTTCATGAAAGGAACTCAATACCACTGAAATAGTTGGTAAACACTTTCCTACAACAAAGGCACAGGCACACATTTATCTATTCTTCCTTTCTTGGACAGAGTTAAACGCCCTATGAGGTATATTGGTTTTATCATTGTGAAAATGGGTTTATTGGCATCTTAGCCAGAACAGTAAGAATGACTTATTACAGAAGGTACTACTATGTAATTTATGAACTTCTCCTTCTTAAATGCATTCACATCCCAGAGACAAAGTTTGAGAAATTACATAAATTTTCACAGAGAACAGAGGACCCTCACAATAGTGCTGTATTTTTGAACACAGCTTTGTTATTGAGTAAAGCTGATTTTAAGTGTGAATGTTGGTTTTCCACTTACACAATCAATTCAGATTCCCTATATTAATATAGTAATATACATACATTTCCTCAAATAGATTAATTGCTCATTAAAAAATGGGTTCTGCATGATCCAGGCTAAAGACTGGGAAAAGAGCGTTTTAAGTTTTCATTAATAATATAACATTTCAGTTTACTACGTTTTTCAGGAAGACATGCATAACAAAAAATAACAGTTTTTAAAGGAAAAAAAAATTAAACTTAGCACAAGTAGTTACTGAGAAATGAAATCCAAAATTTTCTCTGTGAGAAACATTTTTTTATTTTGCTGTAGTTTTCCTTTAACATTTCTGCTAGCATTGAAGTATTTCCCATGGATGAAGATTCTAAATGTAAGACTTAATTCCTTTGTTCTTTGATTGGTCCAGGTTGCTAGACAGCTAAATGTAAAGTAATCTTCAGGGTTTTCTCCATTGTTTTTCATTTGGCAATTATTCTTTTATAAGGGTCATAAAGGCAACAGTCTGTAAAACCTGTTTCAGGTTTTCTTGCTCAGTTGTACAAATCTTGGTATCTTATTCTTTTTATCAGAGGCTTCTGTCTTTCTTTTTTCAATTAGAATTCACTGAATGATTCTTCATGATGTGGAAAGTCTTCATCTCTTCAAGGAATCTGATTCAGTTAACCTAAAGTGACCTCAATTTTGAACACAATAGAAATAATTTGTTTTCTTTACCTCTACTTTTTAACACAGTCATGCTTAGATGATCTTTTCTGGTAACCTCAGTAAGAACTTAAAAAGAGGATTTAGGTAAAACATTACGGGAAGAGAAAAGCTAATTGAAATTTCAATAAAAAATTAATTGCCACATCCCACTACAATGAAGAGGTCAAATCATCCTCTTACGCTCATTGTGCACATTGTCAGAAATACTTTGATGCAGAAAAAAGACCAGTAATGGTACCATTGATCTTGCATTCATTTGCAGTTGGGAGAAGGGTAAAACAAAGCATTTATTAACCCTGTTCTCATCCCAGCACTGTGAACTTACTCAGAGCTATGTGGAATGTCCAGTTGTAAGCTATCAGATGTACAGTGTTGTGTATGCATTTATAAAGTCATATAAAATGTAATTCTGGGATATGTCACAATATGAATTTCTATCAACTAAGAATGGTCTGGAAAACTCCTTGGAAATTTGTCCTGTATTTCCATATCTTTTAGACATAGTGTGATGGGTCCTTTCTTCCTGGATGTAGTTTTTCCTGCTAAAATTCATGTTTGTTCACTGCAGAGGATACTTTTGGGAATATCTCCACAGTGCTTGCTGTTTTTCCTGACCTAAACTAATCCTACTCCCATGATAATGTCATATCCTTGACACTGCTGTTGCCTGTTGCTGTCAGGATTTCTGATGGATCTTGGTATATTTTTCATATAGCATATATTGAAGTGAAGTGTGATTTCTCTGTAATACTAATGGTCTACTTCTGCTACAACCTTAATGTAAAACATTTGTGACCCATTTCTCATAACTTGACAAAATACGTTTTTATTTTGTGCTAACAATAGAGTTCTGTCTTTCACGCTTGATTAACCTGCTTACAATAAATGAACAACTGTGTAATCAGTAATTTTCACCCAAGAACAAACTTTTCTTGAATCTTAATGATATCAAATTTGCTGATGACAGATACAGTTCTTGTGAAATAGGTTTTCTTTAAGGTCCTTTCTATCCAAATGTTAAGGTCTAAATTGAACTAAATAAAGTATTTACTCATTTTCCAAAAATGTTTTAAGAATTGTCACAAATAGACTTGCATTTCACCTGAATGGTCTCCATCCACTGCAAATATAAACTTCACTTTGTTGTTAAATGGAAAAGAAAAAAGTTCCAAAAGTTATACTCAGATTCTTGTATTATATATGAATACATGCTCCAATATATCAAAAAAATCCCTAACAACACTGAATTCAAAAACATGCCAACTTTATTCTATACCATTACTTTATTGTTTCACATGATTCATGCTGCATTTATGTAAGATACATTTTGAATTAGTTTGTTAAATGTTTGGGGTTAAAATAGCCATTTTCTTTTTCATTTTCATTTTATGTAAATTAGTATGTAATGTTCCTCTAGAATTTTTTATTCCATGATGTTAGAAAACATTTAAAATTGCAGTATCTGTAATTGTTTTTTGCAGGGAACGTTTGAAAAGCACTGCCTAGCCACAAGCATCATGAATGCATCATTGACTAGAGTTTCATGTCCTTGAACTTTCAATTTCCTTTCAGAACCTTACAGAACTGGCAAATATGAATCTCATGCACAAAAAAAAAAAAATAGATCTGAACCATTAAGGTAACAGAAACTTATTCTGAATTTAACTGATGCTGAAAATTACAATAAGACTATATTTTTAGTGTCTTAGAAACTTTGCCCAAGTACCTTTGGAAGCTGGACTGTGTTTAGACTGTGGCATAAAGATGGTCTAGAAACATCCTCTTGAAAAATATTGTACTTCTGGAAGCATGGTGTTTTTTTAAGCCAACTGAGTACTTTCAAACTTATTTATTTGGACAGTCAGTATTCATGCAATATACAGAAAATCACATGCAGTTCCTAAATCAAACTGATAAGATCAGCGAGTTGTGGTTTAATGACAAAGGACCCCTCTCAGGAGTCAAGCAGACCTAATTAAGAAAAGTATTTTCTTTACTCATTTTTAAGAAAGCCTGACCAGGTTTGAAAAGGGTTGAGCTGAACAGCATTGAATTTCTACTGAAATGGTATTGAAATCATCACGTCATTTCCAGCTTGGCATTCAAGACTGGGTCAGCAGCTAATTGCCTGGTGTACCAGCACCCCATGGGGAGGGCAATACTGTGCTTTGTGGGTAAGAACTTTTCCAGAGCTAAACCGGGGCAGAAGGCGGGCTGTTTGAATTAGCACATGTTTATCTCAGTAACAAAGGGAATAGGGAATAACAGTGATTTTGCTGTAATCACTGGAAACACACTTTCCTGCTCTTTTTTTCTTCCATTGCCTTCCCTCACTTGAACAAAACCTTTAGACAGACAATTTAACCTCATTCTGCATTGAAAAACAGGATCAGTCACTGAAAAGACAATGACCCTTGCTCCACTACCTCATGTTTAGGAAAAGTGTTTAGAACTAAAATCAGCAACAACAAAAAATCCCAGAAAACCCCACCAAAACCCCCTGAAAAGCCCAAACTGAACGTAACTCAGCAAATTTTCTTCTCAATTTGATAAAAGTAGTTAATCTTCACTTATTTCAAGTTTTAAGCCACAACATCTTCCACAGCTAATAAGCCCATTTTAAGGAAAGGAATGTGGAATTATGCTTAAACTTTAATTACAGTTCCCCAGAAGGAAAATCTGCCTACTGGATACATATTAGTATCTTTATCAATGTAGAAGGAAGTTTTTTAACAGATCTCTAATAGATTTCTAGATAGTGAGTGTATGAATACTAGGCCATTGCTGACTTCACTGGGAGCAGCACTAAAACAAGGAAGAAAATCATACCAAATTTCAGATTCAGAGAATCAGAGCAGCAATGTTGCGGAACACAAAGAATGTGAGGAAACAAGAAGCTATATATTAGAAGACTTTTAAAGTCTCTTAATAACTTAAATCTGTTTATGATCACAGGATGACATGAATTAAGAATGGCTTTAAGAGAGTGTCTCATACTACACTGTTTTGAATAAAGCAAAATTGTCTGCTAACCATTATATCTTCTAAGGCTACAGAGAAAAAATTAACCTGTGTTATGGTTTATCATGTAGCCAGGGATGGCTGGTGGCTTTCCAGATGTAAAAATTATTGCAAGGAACATTATTCACCATGCAAGATACAATGAGCTGATTCACTTTTCTATTGATCAATCACATTTAGAAAAGCAAAGAGGTTTTAAAAAATTGTTTTATTTATACTTAAATATTCTTCAGAAATGATCTGGCTGTCAATACTTACCCTTAAAGAATATATATACAAAGTGAAATTATAAACAAGGTGACAAAGTGAGAACATGAAATATATTTCCAGTCCCTTTCTATTAAAAAACTATTTTTTGCTGGCATCTCTGCCAATTCAATGGAAAAGTATCATAACACGCTATCAAGTGCAATCAATGGTATTTGCTGACATGAACATTTTAATTATGCATTACAGAAATATAGTCAATTTTGGAGGAACTTTATGCTTGTATTCTCAGCTCATAATTATTTCAACAGTTCCATATGTCATCATTTGATCAATGGAAGGGCACAGGAAGCCCTCATGTACACATTACAATGATACAGTATCTGTAATAAAAATGCAGCACACAGCAATCTTCCTCACTGCTGCTTGCAATATTGTTTAGCCTTTGAGATTAGAACTGACGTTATCTGCCTGGTGATAATGGAAGGCCCTGCCATCATTCCCTTGCAAGGACTAGCTGAACACAATGACCAAGAAATAAAACTATGAGCTGTCTAGAAGCATCAATGGTCCCAAAAAAGCTGTGCCTGAATGAAATAATTTCCTCAATAGCATAGCACTTGGATTTCCACTACGGGATCCTAAAATCAGCAGTGCTTTTCACAGACAAAGGGTCTTTCCATCTTGGCTGTTCAACTTGAAACTTCCCGTGTAGTGCAACTGAACCTTGACTACGTATTTTGCAGGTTCTTCAGTAGGAAAGAAAAAATTGTCATTGTTCTTGCAGTACTGGCTGTGTGTTTATCATTGAAAGGGATGGAGGAGAGGTAATCTGCCACTCAAATCACATTTCACTGGAGATGTGGAGGGCTTTGGAGCATAAACATGAGTTTGCCAGTCTGAATTTGAGTTGGCAGCAGCACAGCAGTGACAGAAAGCAGACTGACAGCCAAAGGTGAAGTGCAATGTGAAGATCTAGAAGGTGTCAGTTCAGGGGTGGTATTTAGTGATACCATCTGTAAATGGGAGCAGATGAGGTGGCCTGAGGACAATCTGTAGGAGATAGAGGAGTGAGAATGAATCTCAGAGCTCTAATGGAAACTGAAAGTAGATAGAAGCTTAAAATAAAAGTTGCCTGGATAATAAGAATAGAAAGAAAGCTATCAGCATGTACAATACTAGTCCAGATATAAGAGCAGGGACTTGTGGATTATAGTATTTGAAAGAAAAATTAAGGCCATGATACCTGAGAAATTTTCCCAACATTGTACTGCTGTCTTCATGTAAACTGATACAATTTCTTAGGGGAAAACAATGAAGAATTTTTAAAAGAAAATTGAAAAATCATAATTGAATACAGCTTTGCAATGAAAAAAGGCAAACTGCCCATCTATGCATAGCCCTTCACCTTCTCAGTGAAGATCAACTTGATATGGGCCTTTGTACATCAGGCACTGATAATGAATGATGTTTTACTAGCAACACTTAGTATTTGTTACTATGTAACTCATTAACAGAGTTAGTGTGAACTTCATTGTCTCTCCCAAGAACTACAATTCTGCATTGCCTTTCCAACACTGCATGTGAGCAGGTATTCTGGGTCCTCTCCCAAAAGGCCTAGGATGTGGATTTCAATCCATTTCTGAAAAAGGAGGTATTAAATTTGTCTCATTCATATTCTAGGCAAATGTACTAATTAACAAATTAACATGGAATTTTAAGTTATGCAGTCCTGTACACTAATGTACAAAGACCTTTTCAGTCTAACACAAGACATACAAGTTTTTTTGTTGTTGGATTTTAAATTGAAACCAAATAAACAAAATCAAAAGTGAATTCTGCATTAGTTTTTAAACTGATTCTTCAGAGTGTTAACAAATACTGTTTGATCTAGGAGGTCTTCCTGTACTTTTTTGACCTAAAAATGTTGGATCAAAACCCAAAGGTGTTCATGTGTATGCTGGAAATGAAGCACATTTCATTATCCCTTTTTTGTAATTGATGAATATTTTTCCATTAGAAACACCACTGAAAATTAACAGTTTTGGGTGAGTTGTCTCTTAGAATTATTAACATGGAAAAGAGAATGAAACCACACACTGAAAGGCAAATTAAACTATCCACTAAGCATTGTGAGGCAGGGTTGTACTATTGTTTTTCCCCCTGAGAAAAATATTATTTCACCCTTGTCATAGAGCTTTTACCTCTGTCATTTCAGTTCACTGACATCTTGATATGGAAGACCTATTGCAGGAGCTAAAAATAAAATGTACTGTTATCTATTTGGATCAGCTGAACCTCTGTCCTATGAACTAATGTGGATGGGAGGGGATGGGGAATGCATATTGCATTCAGACATCATCTGGCTGAAAGCAATACTAAATTTAAAAACTCTTATATTTAACAGTAACAAAATATATTATGTACATCACCAAACTATTACTGCCTTGGACAGTGATAGAAAAACATCATGGCTACTATTTTTAGCTAAAAATATGCTAACATCAGTCTTGCTGAAAGGATAAAATAAATATAGCACTGTGTATAAGTATCTAGTAATAACTAAGTCTTAACAAGCTTTGTTAAGCATTGAGATGCTCATAAAACATTTTGCAAATCACTTTGGCTTAAGTACCAGAATGAAATAATAATCATTTAAAAATAGATTTTTTTCAGCTCTTCATGGACGTCAGTACGACAGAAGAAACATAGCAAGCTCTCCTCTGTGCACACAGCACTTTTCATGCCCGCTCTCAACAAGCTTTGGAACATAGGGCACGGCCTGGCTGGTTCTGCCGTCAGCACACCCCAAACACAAGTGGAGGGAGAAGTCACAGGGGCTGTTTTGCAGCCATGCCCAAGAGAGACTGGAAGGGTGCCCTCCCTGTGGTCTCATTTGGTTGGTTTTCTGACTGGATCTGAGGCAGGCAGGAGCTGTGATTCCTCAGCTGTGGGGACCAGAACCATGCCCAGGATCCCAGCACTGCCTGACAGTGCTCTGGGCACTGACACAGTCATGTGTCCGAGTCTCAGCCACTGCTGATGCATGGTTTCCTCTTAGGCACACACAAAGCTCCCTCTTAAGCCTGGATGATCTCTGGTTCTACCCTCTTCCTGATCCTGTGTATGGATGGAGCACTGCTGTGCTTTCAGGAAGCTATTCTTGAAAACTTCCAGCATTCCAAGTTCCTTTGCCATCCATGAATGCTTGCCAAGGAATCCCTCACATTCCCTCTGGATTCAGAGCATGCTCAAGTTGGTTCTTCTAAAATCCAAGGATGCTCAGCAAGACCTTTAACTCCAAAATGTTGTGGAAAGGGACCTTCAGCACAGGGACATTTCCAGCCTGATCTGTGCTCTTTCCTCTGTGTCTCTGCACAAAACACAGTGCAGAAGAGAATGGCAGGAGGGGCCTGTGTGTCCCAGGGCTCACAATTTGAGCCACATCAGCTCCACAGAGATGCAGGTAAAGTGAAGAAGCCAAACTGTTTATTGATGGGAGGTGAAGCAAAGGGATGAGCTGGAAGGGAGAAAAGGGGATGGGCAGTGTCTGGGAGCTGGACAGAGGGAGTTATCTACAGGCAGGGAGAGAGCTGAATCCACATGAGCATCCCACAGGCTCAGATGTGTCAATCATCAGCTGTGCCTGGAGCTCCAGCAGCACTGGGAGGTGGTGCTCTCTTCAATGCCTCTTGGTGCTGTTCTTGGGATACTGGTTCACTGGATCCTGAAGATGAAACTGATTCTTCAGCTCTTCTGGCTTGAATATTCAGGTTACAGTGGGATGGACTAGTGCCTTTCCTCGGGGTTTGAATAGCTGGGACAGAGAGGAACAGAGCCACAGTTAGGGCCTGCATCTGCAGGAATCCTAGGAGACCCTCTTGCCAGGGCCACCCCACCCAGCTTTTGCCATGGCCACAAGAGAGGAGAGGCCAATGGGATCAGCCACAAGGTGCTGTGCATGAATCCCCTTCCCCACAGCCCTGAAACCTCTCTGTGCTCTGCCCACACCACCCCTGGTCTTTCTACATCAAATGGGGACAAATTTCTGGAACATCTTCAGGAGAACAAAAGACAGGGAAGAGAGGCATGTTCCATGGAGTGCTCCTAGCGAGGTGCTGGGCTGAGCAGTGACAGCAGGCCCAGCCCAGGTGGGGATGGCTGCAGGTACCTTCAGTCTTCTGTGGAAGTGGTCTTGGGTGGGGTCCTGCCCTTGTGTCTGGTCCATGGCTGCATCTGGCAGAGTGAGCACAGCCAGAGCTGAGGGGCTGAGAGATAGGCTGGAGAACACAGCCCAGCCCTGTGCTCCTCAGGCAGGAACAGCCCCAGGATCCCCCAGGGGATGGAGCATGACCGAATTCATGTTGCTCTGAAATTATGTTTGGATTTTATAATAAATATTCTCTCTGTTCCTCTTAACATCTTTAGCAATACAAAATATCCTAAAACTTTTTGAGTATAAGGAAATGTAGGGCATTGCACTGTAGAGCGGGATTTACTTTGCCTCAAAGTATTCCATTTTAAATTTTGTTTTAAACATAACCCTAGTATTTTATACTGGTCTGCACAGACAAGATCCCAGAAGATGTTTAGCTATTCCTCCTTGACAGCCTTTTTAACAATTAAGTTATTCATCCTGCAGTGGATTATAACTACCTTGCAGTTATTTTTCTTTTTTTTCTTTTGGTTTTTTTTAGTTATTTTTTGGTTTGGTGTTGTTTTTTTTTTTTTACCTTTGTGAGGCTAAAGAAGGAAGAAAAAGAGCAAAAAATGCTAAAATAGTATTTGAATATGTAAGAAAGGGTAAAGTAAGACATCAGCTGTGCTGGGGCAACTATGGAAGAGTATTCACATGCAATTGCAATGCAGATTTGGGACAGAGTTCAAATACAAGCCAAGCTCCACCCAAATCCATGTTTTACTGCCAGAAGAAACAACACTAGGCAACCAAAAAAAAAAAAAATAACGAGCTGGAGCATAAACCATTACATTACAAACAGAATTAATGATCCAGATTAGGATGGAAGCAATCCAAGTAGTTCAAATTTCATTGAGACACAACGTAAAGCGATAGAAAAGACATATCACAGGAAATTTAATAGTACATTTTGTATAACTGTAAATTACTCATCGTTACTTAATGATTCAGAATGTGCCTACTGTGAAATGTCCTTTATTGCCACAGATATAAGTTTGAAGATATTAAAAATCACCCCGTTTTCCAGAGCTGGGGTTCCAGATCTTAAGGGATTTATTAAATTTTGTCCTACACTAGAAGACCTTAAGATACCCGTTTATCACAAAATCATTGAATCAATGAGGTTGGAAAAGGCCTCTGAGATCACTGAGTCCAAACTACAACCAAACACCACCATGTCAATTAGGGCATGACACTGAGTGCCCATACAGTCTTTAAACAGCTCCTGGATTCCACTACCTCCCTGGGTGTGTACTCCAATGTCTAATCATGCTTTCTGTGAAGAACTTCTTCTTAATGTCCAACTTAAACCTCTTCTGGCACAGGTTAAGACTTTGTCCTCTCATCCTGTCATTGGTTCTTTGGGAGAAAAGATCTATCCCCACCTGGATACCCCCTCCTTTCAGGCAATTATTGAGCATGACCAGGTGTCCCCCGAGCCTCCTCTCTGGGCTGAACAGCCCCAGCTCACTCAGATGTTCCTTATAGGATTTGTGCTCCAGACCCTTCACAAGCTTGGTTGCTTTTCTCTGGACGTGCTTCAGCACCTCAATGTCCTTCCTGAATTGAGGAGCCCAGAACTGGACACAGTACTCAAGGTGTGGCCTCACCTTTGTTGAGCACTGGGGAAGAATCCCTGCCCTGGTCCTGCTGTGGTCCTGGCCACACTATTCCTGACACAGGCCAGGATATAATTTGAAGATTGAAGAGGCCCCATGTAGGAAAGAAATTTTCAGGTATGAGGGGGCAATCTAAGAATTTGTGTGTACAACTGCAAAGACAAGTCCCAGTGATGAGTCCAAAAGATAGTTTTGGCCAAACTTCTTTTCCTCATGTGGTAACTGCACAAAAAAGAATGAAGGCTGCTTCTGGTTTGACACTGACTGGAAAGATTCCAGTTATGTATGGGGAAGAAAACTTCTACTTAGTCTCATTTTCTGCTCTTCTGCCATCCCTGAACATATATCCTTAAACTTCTTGCCACTAAATGCATGTTGTCTAAAATTGCTTTGAACTCTATGGTTCCTTGAAGGGAAAAAAAAAACCAAACAAACAGCATGAGTGAAAAAGAAATAACTTTCAATCAGCATATCACAAATCACCTTTAGATTTCCACCTCAGCCTCCAAGTAAAACAAAGATCTGCCTCTGTTTCTTGTCCCGTTGGCTTCTATCACATCATGTTTCATGCCTTTGTTTTGTGCCTCTCTCCATCTCTTTTGGGCAGCAGAAGCTCCTGCTCCCCATTGATCAACTCCTAGACTTCTTTCTTGAAAAAATATTGCTCTGAATAGCTACTCTCCTGGACAGTAATACATTTTGTCACTAAATTGCTACTGACTTTCTCCCATTCACACAGAAAGTCACAGACATTTCCTACATCTTTCTAAGCACTTTTGTCTGTCCATTTTCCCAGGAGCTTCCCAGAGTAAATGAATCTATTTTTGTTTCATTTATTACTAATCTGTCTATATTTAAGCTATGAATTATCTTGAAGTTTTTCATTTCTCTATACTATGATGTCTATAAGTAGGATATTTGCCAGAGAAACAAAAATGGATTTAAAAAAATGGTTAGTAAGCAGGCAAAATTGAAATGTCTAGATTTAGAGCTTGTGCTTTCTTTGTTCTATGCAATCAGAAAACAACAGCCACAAAACAGCACAACAGTACTGATTGTAAAGCACTGTGCTTTAGACTGACCAAAGAATTTTTTTTAATCATTGTTTAGATATTTTAGATATTTCAATTTGAAGAAATCAGTATAATTGGCACTAACTTTTCATGCAAAACAAAAAGTAAATAATAGAGTTTTTAAAATATTCTAACATAAAATAAAAGCGTTAAAAATAAAAAAAAGAAACCCTGCATTGCAAATTCTCAAAACCTTTCAAATACTTTGAAAAAACATTTTAAAGCTTTATCTTCAGGGTATAATCTAAGGCAATGTGTATCTTGTCTTTTCCCTTTGAAAATTGATTTATTCTCCCTTATAAAGCTACCAATGACTTGACACTCACTGCAGTATCACTTTTGCAGGACAAAGGATGAGAAAACATAAAGTCTTTTCCAAAAAACCCTAAACTTTCCAAGTCACAGTAAGATAATATAAAAAGCAACTCTAATGAAAGTTTTCCCATGCACAAATATGGCTATATGCACACATGATGAAGGATTTCTACAATTTTTATAAGGTTATTTAATTAATATACCTAGCAGGTACCTCCAATGTTGCTCCAGTAATTCACCCTTGGGTCAGTCCCTCAGAGTTAGTCCAGGGTCCTCTTTGCCCCATTTCTTGTTATGTCTCTTAAGTTCTGGTGCAAAACTGAATGTCCTTGTCAAAAATTCTTTTCTTAGAAAAGGGTAATACTAACACAATTTAAAAATTGTGTTAGTAAGGATTAGCTTATTGTGGAAAGGTCAGGAAAAGGAAATACTTTAGGCCACCTGTTAGGCTTAATATGGCCGGACTCTTATGGCTGTAATGGCTATTTGTTCATTTTCTATTGTTATTCTATCAGGGAGAGAGAGAAACACATAACTAAGTCAGGCTTTTAGTCATTTCCCCTTAAGAGGAAAAAAAAAATGAGAGAAGCTCTGTGGGAGCTTGACTAGAGAGCAAATAAAATAAAACATTGGGTTTTCTGTGGTTCAGTTGCAATTAATTATTTCAGTTTAGCTAGATCAAAATTAGAAAATTATCACTTAAGTGCTTAATTTTCAAAAGAGAACTCAAATCTTAAGATAGTCACAAACAATGGTGCCTCTTTACTCCCTTCAAATTTTCATGAATGTATTTTCTTACTTTGCTTTTACATTGGTCTTAGTACTTTCCACATTACCTTCCCTTCCATTTTAAATCCATTCAAAGACTTTTATATAGATTTCTGAAGAAAGTCTTATGTGAGTTTTGATGCCATCTATTTGTTGAAATGAGAAATGCATTAAATAAAAAAACACGCCTAGACAAAGGACAGAAAAAAATATAAAACCTGTTAATGTAAGGAGTTTCCAGGAATGTATGGAGATCTGAAAATGGCAGCGCCTTTTCTAACATTTCTGTCTGTTTTAAGTCTGTCCTTTCTCAGGGACTTTGTTTATATATATGTAAATAGTAAATAAATTTTATTTCTGCTTCAAAACATTCTAAGCTAGGAAGAAACATTCAAATATTTTCTGTATTTACTAGCTGCAGTTTCAGTCTCTGCTACTGCTTGTTACTCAGTCCACAATTTAAGTATTCTTCATT
Organism: Pseudopodoces humilis; assembly: GCF_049639895.1. Classification (NCBI taxonomy): domain Eukaryota; kingdom Metazoa; phylum Chordata; class Aves; order Passeriformes; family Paridae; genus Pseudopodoces; species Pseudopodoces humilis. Next base: position 36,822,628 of record NC_142205.1, read on the forward strand.
ATGCATTGATCAATGCACTGAATTATGCCACAGGTCACACACAATTTTGTATTTAAATTACAAAGAAATATGCCTGCTAGCTGAATAACTAGCATTCATAGAATTTTTGTGATCCATACATTTTCACAGATTTCACATTGATGACTGACACCATGCAACAACAATTGAAACAAATAAACAACATGACAGAGAATGACAGATTTATTTTGACATAATTTATCTTACTTAACTTTGAAGTTTTCCATATAAGCAAATTCTGAGCAAGTAGAATCCTAAATGCTGATAGTAAATTTATATTGTTCATTTCAAACACCTATTTTCTTAGTTGTTTTCATCTTTCTGGACATTTAATGTCTTCTAAACATACTCCAAAAAGTCAAAGTAATTTTTAAATATTTTAAATATTGAACATTTAAACACAACCTAAGTACAAGTACCAAATAAATTTATCCAACAAGGTTGCAACTAGACAAGTCACAACTTCTCCAGAGCCAAAACTCTGTTTTTTCTTTCTAAATGATAAGAATTTTAGCATCCTTTAGAATCTAAAATAGCACTTTCCTTGTACAAAACCTATGATCTTATTCACTACTACTACAGCTGTGACAGAAACCATGATTGAACCAACACAGAACGTACTCAGTTTGGAGTTCTCAGAAAATGCTTATATATGCAGACATTATGGCAGTGTCAATAAAGAAGATACCAATTAATAGATACATAGTTTTACAACTTCTCTTTTTCTTGTCAAACTGTTGTTTTGGTTTTTTTTTTCTCATAAGCACACAACTGTGAATTACATGTGGCATCTAAAACCATAAAAGCTTCCATTCTTTTCTGGCAAAACTCCAGATTTTGTCCTATAAGTGAAAGATCCCTTTAGCTATTGAAGTTTTTGGCCCCATTCCTGTGCATTTGAATAGCTTGCATCTTTGCCTGGAAAAATATAGCCACTGATTCTCAGGCAAAAATTATTTTATTTCTGTGCAACAGTGACAGTATATAGACAGCAGTGTCACTAATTATGTGCCTTTTTAAAGTGCAATAAAAAAGTTGAGCCAGTTGATAAAAATCTGCCATAAAATACACAATAGAATGCCACCTAATTCTTGTTAAGGTTTGTGATTTTATGTACTGCTTACTCATTATTCCTAGTATGTTTTAAATGCATCAAATTAACTCAATCAGGAACAGCTTCAGCTTACTGATAAGACATGCATAAAAATTCACGAAGAAATTTAGAGGTACCTCCGTGTAACATCTTCAAGATTCATTAGGATGATTAGATGTTAAAAATACAATGGCAGTATTAAAGTGGAAAGGGAGTTCATAGCTTTACAGTCTGAAGAAAATTTTAATGGTACTGATTAATAACATGTATTTCCTCACCACTTACTCTGATGCTTCCTAAAACATACATGACCAGCAAAGGCTAACACTTCTTGTTTTGAACAGCACTTGAAGCCCTAAAATTATGCGTTAAGAGTATTGCAAACAAAATTAAACCATTAGGTCAATGTAATAGTAAAACCCAAGGTGGCAAACAAGACCTTCGCTGGTGCCCATTCACTCACCCCTGAGAGGGAATGGGGCGGGCAGAGAATTGAAAGAGTAAAAGTAGGAAAATTTGTGGGTGCAGGTAAGGACAGTTTGATAGGTAAAGCAAAAGCTACATTTTTGTAGAACAAGGAATTCATTCACCCTGGCTCACTGATGGGCACCCAGGTGTCCAGCAATCCCCAGGAAATGTCCCTCTGTCCTTCTCTTCCCCCAGCTTTATATACTGACCAATGCACCATATGCTATGGAATATCACTTTGGTCAGTGGACGTCAGCTGTTCCAGCTGGGTCCCTCCCACCTCCTTGTGCATCTCTAGCCTCCTTGCTGGTGGGACAGTGTCAGAAGAAATTCTTGACTCTGTGCACTGCTCAGCGGTAATATCTCTGTGTTATCAATACTGTGTACAGCACATATTCAAAACTTTGGTTCATACTAAACCCTGTGAAGAAAAGCAACTTTATCCTAGCTGAAAGCAGCACAGCCAGGAACAGATTTTAGCTCTGTGCTGGTAAAAGGATCCACTATCTGTGTATTTCTATTTCACACAACTCTAATGGAGAGGTGATCCTGTGAGAGGTTCAATATCCTTTTCAGGAAAATCTTCAAAATGCTCTCGCCAGAATTTGCTTCTAATTGTATTGATAAAATCCTTTCCTTCAAGGAACATTTGGAACAGTTACCTCTGGTATATAGAACCACTCTCTATACTCAGGAGATTTTAGGCCTTGAGATATTAGATAGTGTGGGACTGAACTAAGAATAGATAGATAAAAGTGTTCGAGTCATCATGACTAATGGAGCTCTAAGCAACATAGGCCCAATTTTGACAGTTGTTATGTTAAACTGAGCTAACAAGAATAACTTATTCTGTAAAAAGCACTGAAGATAAAAAAATCTATCTGAGCTTTGCATGACCCATGGTTATTTATTAACAGTATTAGAAAAACTGGCTTTACTGAAGGTAGGTGTCTCTGCTCATTACACAAAGAAGGTGTTAGTTTAAGTAGATGAAAAAAATTATAAAACTGGGCACAAAAATTCAAACCATGACAGTGTTTCTCCTGTACTATACATATGTTCACACATAAGTACCTGTTTGTAGACACATCCCTAAAATGTAGGTTGCTGAGAAAGATTTTTTTCCTCAAAGATGAGTCAGTTGTCAGTGCTTTGTGATACATTTTTTAAAATGCAGAAATGTAGCCTTATGAAATCCCAGTCAGCTCCAAACAAAGTATCAGCCCACTAGCTAAAAAAGTCACTTTCTGAAGCTTCCATTATAAATGAGGAGCTTTGCTTGGTTAGTTTTTCAAGGATTTAAATGTGTTTGTGTTAAACAACACATAAACATTACATGGACACCATTTAACACGATGAGCAGTTTTGCTCTTTATAGACATGGGTGCTGTTCCCATGACTGTCAAGTGTTTCTCTTGAAGATTTTATTCACTTAAAAGCTGGTATCACTGCTATCAGGTTCATCAGGTTTCTCTTGAAAAGTGAGAGATTAGAGGTGAGAATGTGACCTGATCTTAACCTCTTTAAAATAGCCACATCCTGAGGCAATCAAAAAATGGTGTTTCAGAAAGCCTCACATGATTTTTCTTGTAAGTGAGGATTTCATGTCTGAAAGGTGCATGGTACATACCTTGTATTTACAGCCTCTCTTCAGTCTGGGCTATAGAGGAGGTAATTAGCAATTCTGGGCCAAATCTTTAGAGATTTTAAGCATCTGCTAATTAGCCCAAGAGCTGTTAACAGCAGGAGACACTATAAAGTCTCAGCACATCCATAAAACATTGAATGAAAAGCCAGTTTATCATTTTATTGTAGCTTGTCATTTTGTAGTTCAGTATTTTCTTGCTTATTGTACTTTTTACTGATTGTTTTATGTAATATTTTATTTTTAACTTTTAAACCAAATATTCCATAATTTCAAAAAACTCACGTCCATAGGAAAAGAGGGGGGAATGAATAATATGACACAATCAGGATGCTGACAGTCATCTACCATATTTGTCTACGTACAAGTTCTCTGCTACTTTATAAGTAGAGGTTACTATAACTTTGAGTCATTTTTCTAGTATAGATAACACTTGAGGAGAACATTCCCAAAAAAATGTACCTAAGTGCATAAACAAGGAACATCTTAGTCACCAGCCAGATCTCAGCCCACACATTGAAATGAATGACTCTTATGGTCATCTGACACCATTTGCAAAACCCTTTCTGATACCTAAACTTAAGATCCTCTTGTAAGAAACATGTTGATTATTGCTCATGTAAGTTTGTCTAATTTTATTTGCTTTTCCCTAATATCTTTACTTATTTGTTTTATTGATTAAGCTTCAAACAGGAAGTACCTTCAAGCATCTGATAAAATTCTATTCACAGAGGAATTTTGGAGAAAATGTCATGCAATAAGATCAGTCCATTTTTAAAAGTCTAATTAAAGACATCAGAAAGAAATTACCTGAGGGTAGGAAGAGCAGTTAATGGATGTTTCTTGTCAGAAGTTGTGAAATGTGTTTTGCCAAAGGGATTAAACATACCCATTGAATTCATCATGTCATACCAACATTCATTATTTGTCAGTTCAAACTGTGAGAAGGAGAAATACTTCCCCATATCTTGTAGTTATGAAGTTGCTACTCCTATGGTGACATGAGATGTCATTACCTTTTTGAGAAAGAAGCCACTCTAAATTAGGAGAGGATTTTATGTATCCCCTAAAGTCTGTAAATTAACCTCCTCTTTTCTCACCTCCAGCCTTTCTGGGAAAATCTCACTGGCTTCCTTGTAACCCCAGCAAGGAAAACATGATGAGAAGCCCATTCTGATGGCAAGATACTGCACCCACCTGCTGTACATGCCTACCATGCTATGCCACAAACCTGGAAGATAACTAGGTCTTCTGAAGATGGAAGGCACTAACCCACTTGGTATTTATGACTTACTATGTTTCAAGCATAGGCCAACATTTAAAAACGTCGGCTTGCTACTATCATATTTTGAAAGAAAATAATTACTCAAGGTTTGTTTTCAAAAAAGATTTCAGGTCTGTGTAGGTCTGCTAAACACAGACAGCTCCTCACTCAAATTTCTGCATCACTTGTTTACGCTCAAAGTTTTGGGTAAGATATAAATAACTGAATTGTCATACTGGATGTTTCTCTCCATCTCTCAGGAGTTCGGATTCATTGCGAGGTGCTTTCCATCATAGGACACACAACTGGTTTCTGCATTGGTCTCTTGAAGACAGAACCCTGAGTGCTGTTAGAGGAACTTCCCTGTTCGGCTATCCAGGAGCCATTCTGGCAGTCACACTCACACCTGAGCTGAGACCACACACACAGTCAGACCAGGTTTCCTTACTAACTCAATCCTTGATTTCCCATAGCAGAGTCTCAGATGTCTCGATCCTTTAATCTTGGTGGTTAATTGAGTAACAAGGAGCTTGTGCTGTTGTCTCTGAGACAGAAGCCCCAAAAAAGAAAACCCCCAGGATTTCATACCTTCAGTCTAAGGGGCCAAAAGTCTGGTGTCCTTGGATGCTGTTGTGTCCCTGGGTGTCCGGTCACCTGGCTGGGCCACAGGTCCCTGAGCCTTTTGTTATGCAAAATGTCAGCACTTCAGCTCCCACCATCTGGATCTGAACCTGCAGCTCCCACTGCAGCTGCTCACTGAGCTGCCCACACTGAATGTGTCCCAACTGCATTTCCCATCATTGTCACGCTCAGCACCAGTTTGTTCTCATGACTCCAGCAGCATTTAGTGATTGCCTTTCTCAACAGGATTACACTCAGAAGTGGTGGGACTCTGAACCCTCAGGAAAGAGCTGGGTGAAGTGAAGCAGATAAATCCACATGGGACCTCATCGGGTTCCTGGCTTCCCCTTGAGAGAGAAGCAAGGTATGAGAATGCTGCAGGCCAAGCTCATCACAAAGCAGCACTGAGCACTGCGTGTTCGTGGTTCTTGAGGCTGTCAAGACAACTCTGCACAAATGGGACTTCATTTAAAGTTATAGCAAAAATGGAAATTCTGCAGAATAGAAACACTAAAGTGATAATAATTCAAGTATTTAAATAATAATCCAAGTCTCATGAGGAAACTTCATGTTTAATTTTATGTGTAACATGGAGACTGGGTGTTTTACTGGGTACCGATTAATCTTTCTGCAAGATCTGTTAATTTTTTTTGCAATGCCCACTGGACAATGATAAATCATTGCAATTAAGACTGGGCTAAATTAATCTTGTGGCTTCATTTTAGGTCTGTTCTGTCTCACTTGGTTTTGATGATCAGCTTTTAAATTTGAGGTGATGGCAGCAAATAGGTAATGTCACAGCACAGCTAGAAATCTTGTATAATTATGTATTGCTTTTAATGTCATTTGCAATGTGTGAATTTGCTATGTTTGATTTCTTTTGCCTGATGATTCATCCCAAAAGCTACTTTTAGGCACACCAGAGCCTTCTGAAACTTCATGACACTGATTTACTACTGATCTCTAGGAATCACTGACATTCAAGTAGAACTACCAGCAATTAATTCAGGGAGAGCTAATCATACTGGCCATGGTACTGCTTCTGAGTATGTTTCTAGTCTATTCCAGGGTCTCCATTCATGCACTTATGTCTCTTCCTTGGGTAATGTTAGTCTGCAGCTTATTAAAGGGTATAATGGCAGAGTTACCAGCATAAAGACCTGGATACAAATCTTTTAATTGACACCTTGTATATAAAATTGTGCATTTACTTAATTCTTAGACTCTGTTGGATCTTCTCTCCAGTATGTGTATATGTGATCTATGCATCCATCTTCAAAGGTGTCACTGACACTTCAGTATTTACAAGCATTTAGAAGCAAATATTCCTGAACAACATTACAGTTCAAAAATAGTGCAAGTTAAGAATAATGCATTATATATCTGGAACATATCATCTGTAATGCATTTTATTACATATTATGTACTATGCTTGGTTCTTATATAAAAACACCTTCTCGTCAATATGTAACACTCTCACACTAGAAACAACTTTAACCCAAATTGTATTAAACTGAAAATTAATAGAAATAGAAACCTCAAGAAAATCAGTTTTGCACGAGGTCCATTGCTACCAAATCCTTTCTGCCTTGATGATCAGAAAAAAACACTCACTCCAAATCTCCCCTCAGTCAACACTTTAGTAAACTATCAATACAGATACTCAAAATCTTGCATGCCTATTGGTGATGTTCTTTTGTGGCTGTCACAGACCTACAGACCAACAAGACCAAGAAATGAGTTTTAGAAGAGGCTGGCAACATAAGTCCTGAAAAAGCAAATGTGGGCATAAAATGACACCAAAAAAAAAAAACTAACCCAAACAAACAAAACAAACAAACAAACAAAAAAAAAACCACCAAAAAAAAAGGGTGGTTTCTTTTCAGATTCTGAAGTGTTTCAGAATTTTTCAGATTATGCCCATTAATTTTTTCTAAAGGGTCTGTAACTAAACACACACAAAATCAAAGTCCAGTACGCCCATCAGTGTCAGCAGATATCCCAGAACCAAGTGGTGTGAATGGACAAAGTGGATGAGTAGTCGTACACCTTATAACCTTTTGAAGACAGGATATGATAAATGAATAATAAAATGCTAAATAATACATGGACCAGCATATGGCTTAGTGATTTTGTAGTTTCTGGTGCATGTGTATTTATGCATGTGTATACATAAACATATCTGCTGCTATTTTATGTTCATATAGGCAATAGCATCTTGACAGCTTATTAGTAGCAGGTTATGTGGTTTTGCCTTCCTAAATGTCACCATTTGGTATTTAATATATACCAAGAAATCTCTCCAGGTGTTAAGTGTGCTGAGGGGTAACTTTGCACCAGCTCTTTAACATATAACCCCTACTCTTTTGACTCTACTCTTGTCTAACCAACACATTATCTATTTTTGATAAATTGAAAGAATGGTTGTCAAACTTCAGAAAGGAGTGACATGTCTAGACCACTCTGATATTAAGCAATGACTTACATCCTTACTGAAAAATGGTCTACTGACTGAGAAAACCTAATTTCTTAACAAACTCAGCCATCTGTTTAGAGAAAGTATCCTAAAATGGAGTTCTCACAAAATTTTAGGGCTAGCTTCTCTGTAAAACATGACCTAAATCTAAATCAAATTTATGCACCAAACAATGATCATGTTGAAGTATAGAGCTTAAAGAACTAAACTGTTTGAGTTAGTAGTTTTACCCTTTGAACAAAAACGCAGCAGGAGGTCCCAGAACAACTGAGCTCCAATATGGGCTATTCTGTGGGAGTGTCCAATTTAAATGAGTAGAATTTGATTTTAACTTCATTTCATCTTCTTTAGCTGGAAGTGTCGGTCTTGTCTAGACCGACAATTCTAAAGTACCAGAGACTGGACAGATTACTCATGGAAAGGTTATTAGCATTTACAGTTTCAAAGAACCTCTTTCTGATGCTCCAGACTAGTGGATCACAAAACAAAAGCCTGCAAAATGGGTAATTTGGCTTGCAGCTCCCTGTGCAATGAAGAAAAATATTAACACTTAGAGTTCATCAATGTGAATATGTCATACAGTTAGAAGCATTCTGAAGAGTTAGTAAGAGTTCCATTTTTCAAAATCAGGAAAAAGGTGTATGGCTATTTTTCTTAGATTATTGCTTCTCTATACAATAGTGAAAAAGAAAAAAATCTTGTAAATATTAGAATTTAGTATTCTGTAGGCTTTGATTCTATTTATTCTGCCAGGAATGTAAAAGAAACACAAAACCAAAGAAATAACAGATCAATTAACCAGTCTGTTTCATTTATTACTGAGCAAGAGGCCATTTTCATTTGCATCTTTGTTAGAAGAAGGAATGTATCTGCTTAGAGTACTCTGAGGAAGTCTCAACTCCTTCAAGGCAATTGCACTCATATTTGTTTAATTTACGTGAGCATTAAAAATGTTTCATTACTCGCCAGTTTTGTACAATATCATGCAACATGCTTCAAACTTATTGTTCTGTTATTTAAAGGAAACAAGTATATTATTTTTTATGTATTTGCAAGAATGCATGAGCACATGATGTGTATTCTGTGACTCTTTCCTCATACATTTCTCAAGTTGCCTAGGATACATTTGACCTTCTAGGATGACTTGTTTTTCCTCTTTTAATTGCTACTTTAGTAGCAGTAAAGGAGTAGAGATCCCTGCAGTAGGGAGAAGATCCCTGAGTATCAGTCTTGGGCTGGAACTTGAAGTGAGAATTGTCAGGATTTTTTCTGTGTCTTCTCTGAGGATTTTCAAAGTAAATATGCTCTTGTATTGAAGTTCCTATTCAAAGCTGGGGGCCAGTTTCCAGTGTTGGCCATTCACGTGTGTCAGATGCTAGTGCTGGCCAAATACTGGAGATAAAATCACTTAAAAGCCGATGAGAATTTCCACATTTAGAATCTTTGCCAGCAATTGTGATCCATATTTTTTCTGTCTAATATCATTAGGACAAGTTTTCCTTTCTTGGCTATGGTTCTTTACTTCAAGGGAAATTTATTAGCATACATTAATCTCTTACATCTCTTCTGCATAGTTTAGCTGCAGCCTTATCTCCTCACTTATATTTATTACCTTCTTTATTTATATAAGGTGAAGTATTGTGTTCATGCTATCCTCTCCTAGAATACTAATTGCTTCCTATATTTTAGGCACTAATGCTTTTGAGTATGTAATTTAAAATAACTAAGAAAAGTGTTTTGTTGTTTCATCACTGGCAGAAGGATGCTCTGTGTGGATGCTCTGTGATGAGCTGAGGGAAAACTGTAAGGTCATTCAAATTCCAAGGTGACTCTTCCTTCCATGGAGGCAGAAAACAAGCCAAAAGAGGAAAAGACCTGGAAAACCTTCTCCTGGGATCTGTGTACACTTATTAACCTAATGTCAGAGAGTAATAATTTATGATACTCTGGTTGCAAACAGAAGGTGATCTATGAATTTCATGCCATTATCCTTATTATTCTGCATTATTGATGAGAATTGTTTCAACCTCTCCCATGGGCAGAGTTAAATCTTGTACACCTATACCACTAGAAATTGTAATAACTTTTCTCTTATTCCCACTTCAGATAAGCATTTCTCATTAAACTTTAAATTCTGTTTCATTCTACCAGTGAAATTAACATTTTATATAGCTGACCCTCACTTCTGATACATTTCAAAACTCTGCAGTCAATTAATAACAAATCTAGAAACCATATTTTATGCCACTGTAAAATTTAACTAACCAAATGTAAGCCTGCTGCAAATGAGCATTCCTTTCTTTACTCTGCTTAAAGAAACGCTGCACTACTTTCCTTTCTTTCCACTTCATTGGTGAAAGTTAGTTAATCTGTAAGTGTATCTTCCAAGAGAGCCTATTGTAGCTAGGAGATCTTCTTCAATGACTAATTACTCCACCTGGAAACTTGTCTTTAACAGATTCCCACCACACAGAATAAAGAGCCCTTGATTAAGTTCATCCAGGCTGGTTACTTGCATAAAGCATACAAACAGTAGAACTGACTTCAAAGGAGACCCTTTCTCAACTTCCCTAGGGAAAAGTGATGGCATACAACTACCACATTATAAAGAAAGATAAAATGGATACTAGTCTAATGACTTTGTAGTAATATATGCTGATTTGCTGTGAGAATTTTAATTGTGTTGTCTCCCTGAAAATTAATCAGTGTGATCTTGTTTTCATAGTTTTAGTTACTTTCACAGGGAAGTAACTATAAACGTGTTTACACATTCCTTCTAAGAAATGTCTTTGAAGGATGTTTCACATGACCAGTGTGATTGGGAAAGTGGTAACTTAGTTATCCAATCCCTGGTCATGTTCAAGAATCTATAAATACTGGAGCCAGAAAATAAAGTTACTTCTTTTCCTGTCATACCACTGAGACTTGTTCGTGTGAATCATTCCGTGTCCTTTAGCGACATTGTATGAGTTAATAAAATTTGAAATTGTGATGTATAATAGCAGAAGCTTCTTTTCAAAATGTATCTGCAGCTCTTGTTGCAACTTATCTCACAGGTTTTTCTTTTATAGTCTTTCCTACAGACCCTTCCCATGCTGATCATAGCAAATTGCCCAGCATTCATACCCAGCAAATTTCAGCATTGCAGGCAGTTTTTAATTAATAATCTCAGGTATTCCCACTGTACAAAGTGTAACTGGTTCCATGATCTCCTGCGTGAAAGGAATGAGAAGAGGAATTCTGTCTCACAAGGAATATCTTGAGCTACGTGAGGAGATAAGGAACATCCATGAAATTTTCCTCGCACTAGACCTTCCTGGTGTTTTCCATGAAGAGGCTCCATCTCCATGGAAAGGAAAACAGTATCTCCTTTTCACTCTTTCTTTATATCAGATGAGTGTCTTTTTCTCAAGATAAAATACACTTCCCTGGGCAAATTTCCATTCCTCCTTTGGGAGAAGCATGGGCTAAAGTAGCTTTATGGTTACTGGTTCTGCAATGAGGATGGACTCGGAGGTGATGGGATGGATGTGGAACAGATATGTCCAAAGGCAGCAGCTGCCATGAGACAGCAGCCAGAGATGCCTTTCTTGACATGTTGATGGTAGGCTGACAATGGATGAATGATATGGACACAAGTTGTCAAGAGGGGTGCAAATAGACAGAGTATTGATTAAATAATGGTGGTACTTACAGCATGCTGCAGTGAGTCATCATATAGACAAATGACCAGATATAGGGGGTTGACAGATGGTGAATGACTCTTATATAATTGGAAAGTACATTTGAAACCTGCTGAGGATGTTCCAGCAGCAATTTTATGAATTCATTCATAAATGAATGAATGAATGTTTTGAGAAACAATGAATGACTGGGGGTTTTCATAAATTTCACATTTGCTTGTGCATTTTTCACATAAATATTATAGATGTCACTGTGTATAATTCACAGTGACATTCTTCCTAAAATAATTTTCATATTTTTTAAAGGGAACTATTAAATCTGTTTTTTGGAAATCTCATCACTATATTTTGTGAGAGCATAAATCTTTGCAATGATCACACTTCTAAACATAGCATGAAAATAAAATTAAAAAAAACCCTAATATTGCAGTTTTCAAAAGATACGTCAGTTTCCCCCAAACATTCTGCCAACCATTTGAAAAATAAAGTCAGAAAAAACAGAGCATTTACTAATCAACAAGAGAAATTGTACTATCCATTTTTTTAGGGCAGTTAAAGGAATCAATCTCAGTTTATCAAGATATTTGGATCTAACTGGCTTTAGATTAAATGTATTATAAATATTAAAATATCCGCTTAAATAAGCTCTGAAAATTATACACTAGCTTTTTCCCAAAGAAATTATTTATTTAATTGCAGTATGCAAGTAAAAATGTGTACTACAGAATCAGAGGGCATTTGATGTTAACAAAAGATCAGAAAAGGGTTCATAATGTTCAAGGATGATGGAGGAATTTTTTTTATAAGCATTAATATTTTTTAGTATATGAGTAGAGAAAGAGAACCTAGCAGCCACCCTGTAATGAAGGGATTACACAAGGCTAATGCAATAACCAGGGGCAGAGCAACTTACTAAGAATTGGTTTTACTTGGGTAGTTACCATTCTGTTGTAATGACCCTTAATTAGTTTTGTTTAATCTTGGATCTTCAGTCTGTGCAGACCTGATCTATCTGCCAAAAGTCTTTCTATTGCTTTACAGGAGGTTTGGAATTACTGTTCTTACACCACTTCTCATTCAGCAAGAAAAATGTCCCTGACATGGCTCAGAACAGCACTCTTCCTCTCCCCCATTCATGCATTGAATTTACACAGTTGTATTTTCCATTAACAGATTCTCATGCACTAAACATGTGAGTAGCTTTTCTAAGATTCCTTTGGCAAACATCTTAAATATGTAAATAAAAAAAATAACTTTCATACACTTATATTACTGTTGAGTGTATCTCTCCATCTTTATCTAATGAGAAATATGTTTTCCAGTCTCCAGGACTTACTTAGTTACTGTGCCTGTCTGTGAATTTCTAGGCACTGCTGAATAAATCTTTCAGGCCAGACTTCACTAAGAATGTGCTAAATATACTATCCAAAAGACCACTTTTAATTGTATATTTTCCCAAAATGATGGGGTTGGGCATAAAGTCAACTAAGGGCCAGGTCCTGGCAACAGAAGTCAGGACCTTCGTCCTTGTGAGAAAAGATGATGGAATAAAATAAACAAACAAACCAGCAGAATTTAAAGAGTATAATACTGTAGGAAAGCACATTTAAGATCATCAGTGATTTTATGATGGTGTTTTGATCAGATTGAGTGGAGCACAGTGATAAACAAGAATAGAAACCCATACAAAAAATGTTTTATATAGAGCAGATTGTGCTTCCAGCAGATATCTGAAGGGGGTATCTGATTTATAATCAGAGTTCTATACCTTGCCAAGCAGTAAAATATGATTCAATTGAATTATATAGTTGTAAACTGAATAAAAAAATTAATGATAATGATATTAGCAGGCAAGAAATCAATATCCATCTGTGTAGCCATTCATAGAGTATTTACACATTTTTGCACATGCATCTGAGAAGGACAGTATATACAGTTGTGCTAATGAAAGAAAACCATTCACCCTCAGATAAGCAAGTACACTGAAGGTATGTGAAATAGGATTATTGATATTTGAGGTGTATGCTTACTTGCCTCAACACATCATGCCAATTTCTTCTTTGCCATGGGATGACAATCACTTTAGAAATTTAAAAAAAACTTAAAGAACAGAAAATATTAGACAGGACTTTGTGAGAAATTATTTATGGCTGATAATTCATGAATGTAGAGTAATTGATGAAGATTTTGTAATTTACTTGTCCAAGTTGTAGACAACTGTATAAATGGTTCAGAACCAAACTCAGTGTTTCTTTATATCAAATTAGTAAAAAGAAATACAGTGATTTGGTGTGTTGTGGATTAGTTCCTAATACTCTATCAACTGTGCTTAGAAAGAATGACAAATGAAGAAAAGCAATGCAACATGTAATGACATAAAAAATAAATGCACCTGGCTCATGGATGACAAAGGCAGATAAATGCAGATTAATGAGTTTGGATCAAAAAAAAGAGACAGTGTATAGCTGCTAAATGGAAAATTAATATTGGGGCATTGACCTAAATAGAGATTTGGGAACTATTAGAGACAAATTCTTAAATTCTGTAGCCCATTAAGTGACTAAACCAAGAAATATAAATGACATACTGGGATGCAGCTAAAAATGTACAATATAAATCAATATAAATCAATATAAATCAAAGTCTAAATTTATTTTAGTTAATGAAGCAACAATCACAATGCTGTATACACTAATTATCACTAAGAGACAGGATTTCATATCAATTCCCAGACAGGATAACCTTTAAAGATGGGGGACAAGATTAGGTATCTGTATTTAGATCAAAGGGCAAGAGACTTAAGATCCAGAGTCATGACCACTTGGCAGCATCCATTCAAGTAAGTTTAGATGCCTAATCCCATGCCCTGTACAGACAATGCACACAAATAAATTAAATTCCCCAGTATTTCCAGGTAGAGATTAAGGCTTCATGAGGATAAGTAGTTGAAGGGCAGATTTGGAGTAATTAACATGACTTTGTATGAAACAGTAGCAGAGGTGACTGTGAGCAAGGAAAGCTGCTTAGGTATTACTGTAATGCGATCACCATAAAGCGACACCTCAAATTGGTCTTCAGCATAACTGCCCATTACATGTTCCATGGCAGTTGTTTTAGATATGTATTTGTATACATAAGCATGCATAGACACAGCATATGCTATGCTATATAAAAGTATATCTGTATACTAAGTTCTATCAAGATTTATCAGTTTAGAATAATGGTTTTGAGGAAACTATTACTTTTTACAATGCATCTGTTCCCCAAATATTCTGAAAAAGCTATTTTCATAAGAACATTAGTGAGCATAAACGAATTGCTTGTGTTATGTAACTGGCCTTTGATATATTTCTAACCTAATGTTTTAATATCTTAACCATTTTTAACAAAATATGTGAGGAAAATAACAGGATTTTGTTATTAACAACTAAAATGTGAACGTTATTTCTTTCTCATTGGGCCAATAAGCATTTAGATTACAACTGCCAGAACATCCATGAATATTTGTAGTGAGGAAGAGAAATCAAAGAACTGTAAAGAGTGTCTTGCTCTTTAAGAACCTCACAAAAACAAACTTTTCTCTCTATCCTGGATGTCAGATCACTTACAGGAAAGATAGTGAGGACTTTCAGCCAGAAAATTGCTGAATCTTACCTAACAGGTAACAACTTTACAAATACAACTTTACCCAAGACCAGTCTGAAGAAGAAAGGCCAAAGGAGGGCCACAAAGATGGTGGAAGGGCCTTGGAAGGAAACTGTGTGAGGAGCAGCTGAGGTCAGTTGGTGTGTTCAGCCTGGAGAAGAGGAGACTGGTGAGACCTCATTTGAGGGGAAGAGGAGGGACAGGCACTGATCTCTCCTCTGTGGTGACTGGTGACAGAGCCCGGGGAAAGAGTATGAAGCTGAGTTGGGCATCAGGGAAAGCTTCTTCACCCAGAGGGTGTTGGGGCACTGGAACAGGCTCCCCAGGGAAGTGGTCACAGCACCAAGCCTGAGAGATCAAGAAGTGTTTGGAAAACGCTGTCAGGCAAATGGTGTAATTCCTGGGGTGTCCTGCACCAGGAATTGGAACTCAGTGATCTTGATGTATTCCTTCCAATTCAGCATATTCTGTGATTTTTATGATTTGTTCAACTAAACCAATCTCTGCTCCCAAAATAATTTTTTTTGCAAAGCAGCTCAGTCCTAAATTCACAAGTCCAGCATGTATCTTACATTCTCCTCTCCACAGGAATCTCTTTAAGGATAGAGGGTTGCATTCATTGTGCTGCCTTTTATGTCTCACTTTTGAACTTTCCATTCTACTTTTCTCAGTCACCTCACCCATTTGTTTCTTTTATCTGAGAAGACATGTTTTTCAGTTAACCACCATACTTTCTACTGTGATGCTGGGTATGTGATATGATCTGCTTGGAGATCTGCAGCTTCCCCACTCAAACAATACTTCTGATCACATTAAACTTCTGTGTTGTTGATATAATTTACCAAGATTTTGCTCAATCTCCCAAAATAACGCAGTTATTTAAGTAGCCAGGGTTCACATCTCTCATTTTTCATAGCCATGATAAAAATGTTAATTTCTTGTGACATGGGAAAAAATACTTTCCTTCAAACCTGTAAGTCCTCATTCATGGATTGGAGGCTTCCAGCAGCTTTCCATTTCAGTGAAATGTAGGATGAAATGTAGGAGTATAGATGGTATTCAGAAGGCTAG
This sequence comes from Pseudopodoces humilis, assembly GCF_049639895.1. Classification (NCBI taxonomy): domain Eukaryota; kingdom Metazoa; phylum Chordata; class Aves; order Passeriformes; family Paridae; genus Pseudopodoces; species Pseudopodoces humilis. Next base: position 36,838,612 of record NC_142205.1, read on the forward strand.
CAAGTGAAGGCAGGATAATGTCTAGAGGAAAATTACTATGTGTAAAAACAAGACAGGTTTAAAATATTTCTAATTATAATTAAATTTTTGCCAAATTAATAGAAGTCCATTTACCTCTGCTAGAATTTCATTTACATCTGCATATGTAAAAGGTACATGTGCATGTATATGGAGAGAAAGATGCATATCCTAAATTACCAGATAGTATTCTGTAACATAGAATCAGCTTCAATTCCCATCCATCTATAGATGTCACAGTATATTAATCACTGAGATTGAAAAGAGCTATCATATCTCTAATGGGACACCTGGCATACTAGACAGGCAGGCGTATTTTCATTCAGCCACTGAGGCCTCAGCAAATTATATCTGAAGCTTTGGATTTTGAAAGTACTTTTGTTTAAATGGAGCCCATTTTGGTAATGATTATATGTTAAAGCATAATAAAAGAGTGTCTTTATAGTTCCAATAGGGAAGCAAAGTACACTATGTGGAAACATTAGAAGTATTCATCTCTAAATGTCACTCAGCTACAAAGTTCGACAATTGCACAGACTAGCCCAAATGGGAACTTGGGGAGCAATATGAAATCCTGATATTGGACAGATTTTGAAAGGCATGTGGGGACAACAAAACCACAAAGTACTGTCTGACTCTCATCACACAGTAATCGTTGAGATCTCTGGAACAGTAAAAGAAAATTAAAATACGATGCATTTTTTCAAACAAATATGAGTTCAGAAAAGCACAAATGGTAGGCTGTTTCTCCAAAACATACATTTTTAGAGATCCCCAGTCACATGAAGAATAAGATAAAGCTTTCAAAGGACATTTGCATTAAATATTTGGATAGTTACATATTTTGTATATTTCAACTGATCAAGCAAAAGGTTTTCTTACACATCCTTAGGTTTATACTTAAATGAACAATCATTTGACTTCTGATGACTTTACTAATACAACTGAAGTAAGGATACACAGAGATGCTTTCCTGGATTCTTTATTCAAAACCTGATCCTTATCATAGACCTCTGTATGTCAACTGATTTTTTCCAATTGGATTTAAACCAGGCAACTAATGTAGCAAAGTAACAGCCTCATCATTATAGCTGCCGTTGTTATCAGTTGTTTCTCCCATTTTTCATGCAAATGTGTCTTATTGATGCTTAGTATCAATATTCCATGATCATGCATTATTGAGATTTAATGTGAATTCTGCTATTGATTTCAGCAAGGGAAGACCCCTGGTGATAAAGGAAAAGAAAAAAAGAGTGTTCTGTAGGTACCAGACCAAATTTCATTCTGAAATCAATAAGTTTATAGGTAGTGAAATGCCAATACAGAATTTAGACTGAATAATCTTGAGCAATTAGATGTACCCAGACTTGTACAGCTTCAGTTTTCTATTGATTTTGTCACTGCCTTGCAATGTGTGTTTTAGTAGCAATTATATTTTCTGGCAAACTTTTTTTTCTCTCTCAGCATCTAAATTGTTGCTACTTGATTAATCAACAGGAAAAATCAATGCTCTACCCATTGCACTTCCAAGCTTTAATTTAATTACCATCTGTGAACTAATCAAACATTGATCCAGCTATGTCAATAGGCAGAAGGCAAATTTTTTTATACCACTATATTTCCTTGTCATTAAAGGTTACGTTTTAGTTCATTCATCACAAATCTAAATATTTAGTGTAGGTTAAAAAAAAAAACCACCTCTTCTCAACTTTAATTTCATTTAATTAAAAACTCATAAGACCTTTTATGTCTTTTTGCCTATTTTCTGCCATTCATTCTATACTAGTGAAGGGTTATTTTGCAAACAAAAGTCCAAAGTACTTTTTCCAGGGTGATTTTAATAGACTGAAACAAGAAAGAACAATTCCTTTTTCCTTGTTGTCGGAAATTACTGTCCATCATTTCAATTCTATTGCCACTGAGTTCCTCCTCCCTTAACAGCTGTTCTGTCTATTCATGTAAGGAAAGCTCTAGGTTTTTTTAATGAGTAAATTTAATGAGTAGTTTTTCCCTGTCACTGCTTATACAATTTTGCTTACTGTATGTCTCTAGCTAAATGTCAAACAATTTTATCTGAAAAACAGCTACCAACAGTTTTGAGAAAAGGTGGGGTTAAGCTTTTATTTACTGTCTCTGTGGAAGCAATTACCAAATGGTAGCTCAGCTATTTTTATTGCCCAGCCCTAGGGCTATCATGGTTGAAAGAAGTAAAATAATCATTATGATCAACATTAGCACTAGTTATATTACATTAAAAAGTAAAAATTTATAACAAAATAAAAAAGAGAAAAACAAAAACAAAAACCCACAAAACAAACTAAGATTTCCAGGGCCCTTTCATACCTTGAATTAAAAGACTTTTAAAAAACACAGAAGTGTCTGCCCTAAGGGGAGAGGGACCTGACTGTCTTGTCTGCCATATAAACAATGACTAAAAATAGCTAGAGCAGGAAGCAAATAGCTAAATCTCCTTTATGTCAGTGAGCTTTGCTTTAGGGAGACCAGATACCCTGAATATCTTTTAACAGGTCTAGGGGTTGCAGTCTAAAAATAATTCCAAAAACCCAAAGATAGTAGTCAAGTAAATTACCTAGAAAAGGCACAAAAGGCACATAAGAAGTTAAGGCAAGTTTTTGAACAGCAGGAGTCCTGAATTATCTTGTCCCTTTCTTTCCACCACAGCCTCTGCTCTGAGCACATGTGATCGCTGAACAACCAGGTGTTTCACAGGAATTGCTGTCACTGCTGCACTACAACTTCAGTAATCAATGCCACCTTTACCTAGGTTTTTAAAAGTAATCTTTAAGGAGTGATTAAAACTTTTTTCCTGCAAAATTCCAGATGTCTTTTAAATATTAGCTATATTTTTTTTTCCTTTTACTCATTTAATATTCTGTGTAAGCTGTCTCATCTTGCTATCTCACCTAATTTGGGTTTAACAAGTGCTTATTTTTCTTGTATTTCAAGAAAAAACCTATTATATTGTGATATAAATCCTCTCAAATTCTGAAACAGTAATAACATCCTCTGGAGAGAGTTCTCTGGCCTTGCTGTGCTTGGACAGAATTTGCTTAAGTGTTGCCAGGTAATTACTTTCTCCAGTTGGTATCAATATTCTTATATTAATAACTAGTTGTGTTATCAAATGACCTCAATATATTTTTCATAAATTGTGTAATTATTCATCTATGAGAGTATTAAGAAATTATTACATGAAGGTTATATAAAGATACAGAGCATTTACAACGTGTCTTAAAAGGCACTTGTCATCCTAGCCATAAAGAAGAGCCAAGATTTATTATACTGAGAGGAAATATGAGTCAAATAAAAGCTAACCAATGCTTTTTCTATGTTCTTTTACTGAAAATACTTTTCTGTGAATCATAGGTCTTCACTTGTAAAAGGAATGGAAGTAAGTTCATTTTGTAGCAACATTTGCAACTCTAATGAGAATCTCAATACCATTATGTTCACATGTTCCTCAGTAGAATACCCTTACACTGTTCCACACTAAGGACGTTTCAAAATCAATCTCAACCTGAGTTTTCCAGCTAAAAATAATTCCAATATTCCAATTCAATTCTCCTAAATGGTCCAGTTTCTGAGAAAACATTTCTTACTAAATGGCTTCTAAGTTTTTGAGTATTTATGACCTGCAATTACAGAAAACTCACAATAATCAATATTTATTATTCAATGGACTATAAAATAATATTGAGAATTAAAGGGGCATGTAAATTTTGAAAATCTACATTTTGAGGTCTAGAAAAGGTATGGTGTTTCATGATCTTGAATTATACCTTCTGGACATTGCTTTAGCTATGTACTGGGACTCCAGAAAACTACTGGTGTGTTCTAAACCAGTAAAGTGATAACATTAACAGCTGAAACAAAAATCAACACTAGTATATCTGAGTATAATTTACAGATAATAGGAATATAAAGATCTCTCTTAAACATTAAAAATACTCAGAGAAGATTGAAATTACCTAACTACACAATAAATACTAGTAATTAAATTAAAAATCCAGTCTCATACTTCAAGATAGCTCCATGCTATTTTCATACTTCAAAATAGCTCTGTGCTGTGAAATTTAGAATATCTTCAGAAAATTAAAAGAAGGTACTGAAACTCCAGCACTTTTCTGTGTCACTTTCTTCAGTACCTCATCAATCTCATAAAGAAAAATATTTTTCATATGTAAAAGTACAAACTTGCCATCTTGCTTCTGTCATGACTGTGATTATTTATTTCACTGTACTTGTCTGAAAAGCCAGGTCACAGCTCTTCCTTAGCTCCTAAGTGCTGGAGGAAAACAATTAGCTGTTACTACTGACATTTTTTTTCTAGGCTAAACAAATCCCTGTCTAGAATCAAGCAGCCCAAAACAGAACAAGGTACACTGGGTGTAGCATAAAGAAACCCAAGCAAAAAGCAATATTCATGGCACTTAACCTTTGTTTACTGTCTTTCTAAAACAGCTCAACTGCTGTTTGCATTCCTCCACCCCAAAGGAGCATGGCTGACTCATTTGTGAGATGCTATTCTACATTTTACACCTTCATCCACAAAAAGCCCCACCTGCAGCAGGCTGTGGGATAAAGTGAGCAGAAGAGAGCACTTATACAGGCGGAGTTACTAAGCTCAAAGGTTAATACATGCTTAAATGCCTCTTGGAATGGGACTATGTTTAAACATTGCTGTGTCTTTCTGAGCCAGCATCCCCAGGCATTAATAATCGAGGCAGGTTCAATTAAATATTTACCTACCTGACCCTTCATTCGAAAGAATTGAGCATATTTCTACTTGTTACACTGGGAAAAAATTCTGAGAATACTCTGTTATTCTCTGGTCTATTTATGTAACTATGTAACTGAGCATAAGTAACTATGGGACCCAGCCGAGTGGCACTGCCACCAACCAGAGCTCTAGCCTGCATTTGCTGCTCAATCCTGATTGCTTACACAAATGTAATCCCATCAAAATCACTGTGCAGAAAGAAGCTCATGATCATGTCCCTACATGACACTTAATACATTTCAAAGCAATTCCTACAGAATTTGCAGTCATAGGATATAAGTCTCTCTTTTAGATTTTTCAGTTAGGATTCAATTGAAATTTTGTTTTATAATTCTGTTGAATCAGCAAAAATTACTCGAATCAACATTGTGTTATTCATTTTATGACTTTTTCGGAGCATACAGTGTTCCACCTTTATTCTATTTGTTGATCATTGATTAATATGATCAATTACTCCAGTCCTTGAGTCACAGAATAATGCTGTTTTTAGTTCTTCAGCTTTAAATTTTTATTTGCAATGCTGACCTTTTTCCTTAGTTGCTCTTTCTTAAAGCATGTTTTGTGGGAAAAATTTACAGACTTCCTTTCATGCCAGCTACAAATAATGAGAATTTTCCTGTTATAATTTTTGTAATAGTGCAGCACACTCACCTCCCACCAGGCAGCTTACACAAATTACTACAAACATAACGGTAAATGTTATTTTAACACTTGTTTTGGACTCCAACATAGAAGTATATTACATATTTTATTAGCTCATTTACCACCTACTAAGTTATATTATTAGCTAATTCATTGAACATGATATGTGTTGGGTAGATTTGGTTACCACTTTAAAGTGACTCTTCTCTGAGTCTGGTCTGTGCTTTTCTGAATCCACAGAATTTACTATGTCTGTGTGTTTATAAGTGAAAAATATACCTGAGAGGTGTAGAAAGGCATAAAATGAAAGTGTAGGATCTGCCTCTGTCTCACTCACCATACCTTATTATAATAAGTAATTGATTTCTCATTGCCATTGTTCAATAGCTCTGATTCACAGCCCATTAAGGTTAATGAGAGAAAAAGACTGGTGAGTGAAACCTGAACTTCATTTAAGTACTTGTTAACACTCACTGTGGCTCAATAGGATTGGGAATTTGGTAAATGTCAAAGTGGCAGAATCTCAGACAAATCCCTTTGGTCCTAAATTTTGGTGGGACACATAATCCAAAATTCCCAAGTTCTATTGAAAATCCTCATCATAAAAGAGATATTAACTAGGGCTTTTAATAGCCTAGTCCTACTGAGCATTATTAAAGCCTTGTGTTTGTATAAGCTGGCAACAGTTGAGGTTGTCAGCAATAAATGAGTCATGCATGGTACAGTTAATGCATAGAGATTTTAGGGATTGTCACCTTTGAAAGCAAGTTCTGTCTTAATATAAGACCTCATTCTATTAATGAACTACATATGTTATATGTCATGTGAAAGAATTCGGGGTGAGTTTTTTTGCTGTATTTTAGAAAAAGATTTTTTCTTATAATTTGACATAGCTTTTCTCATGATATATAGCAAATATGTTTTTAATAGCATTGTAGTCCACAAACACATCAGACACTTCATGGCTCTAACCAGACTGTAGAAACCTCCTGAGGATCTTAATGCTATTAAAAATGTGCAGCAAAAAGCCATAGTGACTGGAGCGAGAATAGAAAATGAGGAACATTAGTTAGGGTAGGAATGAACAAAAAACATATCAGAGAGAAATGTTGCAATAGTCATCATCCAGCAGAAGGATTCTGCAGTTTTACAGCAAAAGGTAAAGACAATCCCATGCCGTAAAGGGGAATCAGATTAATGCATGACAGCAGGTCAAAAAATAATAGAAAAAAAACCACATAAGTAAAAGAAAAAAAAATAATTTGAAAGCAGAAGGCTGAGGAACCAAACTGTGACAAGTCCCATAGCACCTAGAAAGAAGGTAATTTGTTGATAAAGTGGAAAGAGAGGTTGAAGATATGGTAAGTAAAAAGCATTGATGACCTAATATAAAAAAAGAGGGATCATACCTCTGAATGCATGAAGTGTCTCTTACAGTAGGCAAAACTAAGGAATGAAGAAATAAAAGAATGGGAATCACACTTCAATCAGAGACAGAAGGGGAGGAATTTGCAAACAGAAAAATAAAAATAAGAAATACAAGAATGGACTGAGGAGCAATAGGAGAAATATTCTGACCACCCCACCCACCCACCACCACCTTGCCCCAACCCTGTGGTAATGAGACATAAAAAAAACAAAACTGAGAAAAGCAAAGAATTCCTATCTATGATTCTATTTCTCATATCTGAACTTTGTCTCATATGGAGGACTGAAACTAGGCTTAAGAACTTCAGATAAACTCCTGTGTGACACAACAGCATCCTTTTTTTTTTCAAAGCACAGAGAATGAGTTATTTTTTTTAGCATTTTCAACTCTCGTATGAATTTAGCAAAGGGTTGGAGGAAAGCAGAGGTCCTGTGGAGATTATTTTTTCTAATAACAATGCTAATCAATACTTAAGGAAAATAAGGAAAACAGAGAAACAATATTTGAGAAGATAACTCAGCCCTAGAGTTCACCCATCTATACTTGAAAGGTGACCAGTTGTAGTCCATGGAATAAAATCTGCTTCCAAAACTGTCTTGTAGTATGGTTGACAGCCTCCAGTTTCCTTGAATAATTCATATATCATGACTATCCTGCACATTAAAATCTAAAAAAATCAACATGACAGAGGGAGACACTCAGGAGTTTTATCTGCAAGCTGGACTCTTGTATTTCCAATACTGCCCTGAGGCTGAAGGTTTGCCAGCTACGTTGCTCAAAATTTCTCATTAGAAAGTTTTTGAACCTTCAGTATAGGCTGTGGCTACAGAGAAACCCAAATTCTTCATGATGGATGTTCAACAAATGCACTTGGAACTAACTAAAGAGGGCTGGACTAACCTTTCCTTAATTAGCAGCTTATATTTAATATCAGTTGTAGTAATAGTATGTAATAATAGCCATTATATAGGAGCAACCTGATGTTTACTCAGCTGATTTTTGTTCATCCAACAACATGCCAGACCTAGCACTGACTAGGTTTTTTTTGACAGAACTGGGTCAGGGATAGGGACTAAGAGAGCCAATGGGTATACTTCAAAGCTTTCTTCATGCAAAAGAATTAATTCCTACATTTGCTTGAATTTACCCATTTGTCTTGTGGAACACAGCAGAGTGTATTAGTGTGACCTGTTATGCTATCAGTGCCAAGAAAGCTTTACTTTTCTGTTTGGCCTCTCTTGGCATGCAATCAAGGCCAATTGCATTTTTGCCTCATAGCTTTTTCTGTGGAGATGAAAGCGAAGCCTTACTGACACACACAGGATGGCAGTGTGATCACTGAAACAGCTTCAATCTATTGGTACAGGCATGATTAAGCTTCTCTCTTGTCATTTCCCTTAATGCATGCCAATTTGGCCTTGTCAGTCATTTTATTGAGTTTGACAGGAGCTTTCATCCAAAGAACATCTCCAGGAGCAATCAAAAAGCACTATGAGTAGGGCTGGACGGGAAGAACTTTTCTGTACTGAGCGCTCCTTTTGTTCAATTAAAAAAAAATTAAGCATTCTCTATTACTGAACTGTAAAATCAGTCTTAAATTTTAGAAGTGATCAGTATGTCCAGAGTAGAGTAAAAATAATAAAAAAATATAATAAAAGCAGCAGTACCAGAGCTAGTCTCTTAGTCTTAAAAAGAAACATAGATTTCCTTTAACTTCCAGGTGCAAAAAGAAAATTATTGGATTTTTTTGGCCAACAAGTTGATCAGAAGTGTTCACATTGCTTCTGCAACAGCCAGTCCCTGATCATTCTCTGCAGTGTAGCACTATGTCTGTGAAGTATTTTTGCTATATTGTTAACTGATCTTCAGTGCATTCTGCTGGATGCCACTTTGACAAAGATATAACTTGATTGCTGTACCATCAGGCAAATCTGTCTTTAGGTCTGTCCCTTCATTCCTCTTCATCAAAGCTTTATGTATAGAGGGGAAAGTAAAAGTAGGAAAAAACACCAAAAAGGCAGTTAAGAATGAGAGTGCTTTTTGGGTCAGTTTTTCTGATGTTTAATATTGCATAGCCAATCTGCAAAAACTGTCCTTTTTGCTGTTCTTTTTCAAGGGGCTTGAGTTGGAAGACTCTACAATTTTTATCCATTCATCCGAATGTTTTCCATCCATGAAGGAAACTTTTGAGAGTCCAGGTTATGGAGCATCAGGGAATCCTGGCTTACATCCCTTCTAGATGGAAAATGCCTTTAATCTTTTTTTAAAATTAATTTTTAGTTTAATTCCAATGGGATTAACAAAGGTCATGAAAAAATTTAAGACTTTTTAATATTGGAAATATCATGCTGCCATACATTTTCTCTTTCCATTTTTCTGTATTTAAAAAAATGAGAAGTTTTTGAAAGGATAAGTATCATGGCTGAATCTTTGAATTGAAGCTGATCTTTGTCTCCTAATGCTTTCATGGGACACATAGGCTGAAGACTTAAAGAGACTTTCAGTTGTCTGGACCTGTTGCACTGCACAAGGCAACTGAAGATATATTTCAGGGTTAATGACTTCCTCTGCTTGAAAGAGAAAGAAAAACAACTCATGGATCAGAAAGTGGCCCCTCCAGGGAATAAAACAGGTTGGATAGTAGATACGTTTTCTGTTTCTTTTTACATTTTCCAGGGTGAATCTTAAGCAAGACACCCCTGGGATTCTGAGTGAAATACAGAGTGCAATGAATAGATAGCTGAGATGAAGAATTAGTCATAACTGAGTCTATTGTGGAACAAGAAAAGAAAGCAGTTGAAGAAAAATAAATGTTTTTCTTACAGGATCTGAAACGTTTACTCATAATAGCATAGATTTACTTAGTTTGCTAATCCCTGTGACATTCTTGGTAATAAATAAGGCTGAAAATGCTGATGACATGTCCTTGCTTTTGTGTTTATGGGTATGCAGGCATATCATGTTTACTATGCTTGCAAATCAACTAAAATGCTGAAAAGCACAGGAGGGATTCTTCCTGTTTTTAACTTATAGAGGAAGATAATATAACCAGCTCAATTTGGAAAGGAGTCTGAAGTTTTGAATCTTTTGCTCAGTGTCACACATATTGCTCTTGCTAAGAAGATAACTTAGAACATCTGAAACTTTTCATTATCTTTAATTAAGACTATAGTAATACATAGGACAATTTCTTGGCTGTTTTTTTAATTAACTGACAAGCCAGTCCAACATCCCAGAGCAAATACTGATGTGCCTTCCAAAACTGAATGGCAGATGCTGTACTTGACTTTGTTTCTTGTTCTAAAAAGTAGGATTTGCCAGCGAAGCTTTCTAATAGGAAAACCTGAACAACATTATTTTGGCTGATACTATCTGTTAGTTATAGATCAACTGTGCTCTTTTCTCCTTCCTGAATTAAGTATTTTTGCAATTCTCCTACACCTTTAACAAGATCCATCTAGGTGAAAACATATTTAAATAGATTAAAGTATTTGTGAGTCTTCTTTTCCAAAGCTCATGTGGTCGATGTAAAACAAAGTATTATTTACACTTCAATGGAAACAGAATACTAAGGAGAAAAAAAGCATTAAAAAACAAGTAATGTACACTTTGCTTTACCATTCCCAGTGGTTACCTAAGCAAGAATAGATAACGTTTTTCTTGTCAATGTTACAAGGCATCTACAGACTAGATTATTTAAGCACAATACTACTGCTGGAAAATAAGATAAGAAAGCATCTGCACTGGTTTAACAAAGAGCCAGCTGGGGTCCAAAGGATTACAACCGTACACAAAGAGAAAAGCAGAATATAGAATCTTGTAGAATCCTCCCAGCAGAGTTCATAAACATGTGGCTACTGCACACAGCCATGATTAAACCATACTGTCCCTAAGCCGTCACGTCTGTGAGGTAGCACACAGTTCTGTGCACTACACCTTGCACCACTGGCTCACTTCTTTGGAGGCTGTCCTCCCTTTGAAATTCACTAGACCTCCTTAGATGCTCCATGGGGCTGCTTTCTATCTATTTATTTAACTTGTCTCTTGCCAAATCTCCAGCATCCACTGATGGATTTTCTGTAAACTAAATCCATTCTTTCAGGTAACAGGCATTCCACGGATAGCACCCATTACATCACTACAAGGTGGCTCCAGGTCCTCTCACCACCTACTGCTGCAGCTATCTCAGCTGCAACAGATAAACCTCAGGTGACTCACAACATTTTCCGTAACTCAGAAACAGAGCTGGGTGCCCATAGATGTAAATGGACCATGGAAGAGCCTTATCTGAAGGTTTCTGGCATCTGCCAATGTTCCACACACAGCAAAGTCTTCTTTTTTCCCCTGAGACACCATTATGAATGAAGAAAACTGTAAATCCTGTTTCTGCCTTCAGAGGAATATCAAAAGTTGAATCGACAAATTAAAAGACTCTTCCACTAAAGTAACAGTTTAAGTTAGGCTATGTCTGGTAGAGAAGGAAATGTGCATATCTATTTATTCTGTCATCTAGAAACTCTTACAGTACCTGGTAGCTAATTCACTGAAAATACTAAAGGGATTATAACAAAATAGTTACGTTAAATTTCCAGGCAAACATGGGGTCTTGAGAAGATGAGAGGAAAGAAAGTCTATTTTGTTTTGAACAAATGTGCAAAGCTTTGGTTCTGTAATGGGTACACAATAAAGCAGATATTGTGTGTAGCATACATTCAAGAGAGATTGATGATCACATTAACCTTTTTAAAAATGATGGAACAGATATACCCCTTTGCGACTGATGTGACAAAGCAATAAAAGCACAGTAAAATAGAACAGGATTCATGTCTTCTGACCATCAAATAAACAAGTAAAATAATCAAAGATTTACACCATGAACACATGCAGATAGTATTTGACATCTCATCTGAGCAATGGAGAAGCACAATTAGAGAGATGATAATAAAATGCTCTAAAAAGTGCTTGAAAATTGTTCCAAAACTAATTTCAGCATCAGAAACATTGGTGCCACTACCTTTAATAAAATGCACTGACACATCCAAATCAATTTCATGAAAGGTACTAAATTAAGAAACATTTTTCGCCATGTTAGGAGTAGCCTTTTATGCTTGGCACTGTTTACATTAAGTCAAAGTAAGCTATAATGAAAGTAAGCTATAGTGAAAGAAACTGACCAGAAATAAAATGTTCATGAATATTTTTGCAATTGTCATAGAAGTCAATGCTTATCTGTAGTGTTGGTTTCATGATCTTTAAAAATGAGAAAGAATTCTTTATCTTTTAAAAGAAAAATAAATGTTATTTATCTTTTTTAGGTAAATAATATTATGCCCAGCTTGATGATAATATTTTTTTTTTATGTAACGAACCTTGGAAAAACAGAAAATTCATTAAATACCATGCATAAATCAACTTCTTTGAAAAAATCATGCCAGCCCAATATATATAACTCATAAAAAATCAGCTTGTGAATATCACTGTCAAACCAAATGCTTAGAAAAGATGAAATCAGAAATGGCACTTCAGCTGTGTGTACACATTGCTACCTGCCATGAATAATGTTTCTGTCAGACACACTCTAAAATAATCTGGTCAGGAGAGCAGCTGCGTGGTCTGTGCACCTTCACCTCTTTCACCTATGTTTTTACTTGGCCTCATTTCCACTGGACTGGACTTTCAGTCAGGGGAACTCAAACTTGTAAAGAAATCTCTTCATAGCTGAATTCTTGTGGACTGCATAGAATGAACCAACCTTGAAACCAAAGGTCTGAAAGGCCACAAGAATGCGAGTTATGTGCTGTGCCTGGGAGATGTTTCACTGAAATTTTGATGACTGAAAGTCAAATGTCTGATTGAGGGTGGTTGTCTTGGCTCTTCTATAAAACATAAAAGACACAATCACCTAGAAAATGTGATTCCCGCTTCGTGAGTGTTGACTCAGCCTTTTATACCAAGTCCCATTCCAAATGTCAATAAACAGGAATACATGTGAAGGACAGGCATCAATTTGGGGAATTAAAGCAACATAAATGATTGTTTATTTATAAAAGAAGCTGTAGTGGCTTGACCTGGCTGAAGGCCAAGCACCCAACAAAGCCTCTCTATGACTCCCTTTTGCAAATGGACAGGGGAGAGAAAATTTAACAAAAGGCTCATGAGTTAAGGACCACGAGACATCACTCACCTAATGCTACCACTGGAAAAACAGACTCAGCTTGGGGATATAAATGGAATTTATTACTAACAAAATCAGAGCAGGATAGTGAGAAGCAACATAAGACCTCAAAAACACCTCTCACTCATCCCCCTCTCCTTCACAGCTCTTAAAGGAAAAATGAAAACCAAAACACCAAAACCAATGTTTACATAGCAATGTATGTGGATTGGAAAAAAACTGATTTTTCTTTCTAATTTTATAACAGTGTTGTTATACTGGAATGTTAAAACAATGAGTAAAATATTTTTACTACTATTTCTTGCAGAATTACACACTGTGTAGCAGTCTATATGTAAAAGACCAGCACTGCTTTTCAGTACCTCTCCATTGCAATTAAATGTCACATAAAGGACCTCGCAGGAGATGATGAAAATAAAAAGAAACAGACTAAGTACCTGTACAGAATTGCATGAGCTATTCCCAACAAAAGGGCTATTTTCCACATTGCTTGATCCTGTTTTGTGTTCCACAAAACCTCCTTGAAAATTTCCGAAAGCTTCAACATATTTTTATGTGTTTTAAAAAATAGTGTAAAGTGTCTTCTTTCTTATGTCCCTTTTGGGCTAAAAACAAACAGTACTGTAAAAGGCAATATGCTATTAAAACATAAAAAACTTTAGAAACTCCATCATAAACTTGCAGTTTCACTTAAGTGTACCCAAGCCAACATTTTATATCATAAGGGACTATCTATGATTCCTTTTTGCTGATGGTGTTGTCACTAAAATGTGCATTAGTATTGATCAGTTATTCTACCATGATCTTGCAGCTAAGTCAGCAGGTAGACCAGAGTGAAATGTACTTTTTCTGAGACCATCACAGATAAAAAGGAAATAATTGCTCATGTGAAATATCATATTTAAACCACTGTAAATATTTCATAGCTCTTGGAAATAATTAATAAATATATTTGTGTATGTATATTCCTTAAAGAGTTATCAAATAGCAATTTGCAAACTGTCAAAACTATTATGCACATCATATGTTGGGAAAAAATTAAAGATGTACCATATTTTGTGCATTCATTTTATGTTAGCTGATTACTTTCAAATTCTTTAATTACAATTTCTCTAAATTAAATAATTTCACAAATTTTAGATCTTTTCCATCGGACAATATCTGTTCTGGACTCATTTCATCTGGATGTTTAACATGCTATAGCTTCTCATTCTCTTAGCAATTATTCAGATGGTTTTAAAGCTATAACATTTCCTTAGAAGTACGGAAAGTAAGGCTAGAAAATAAGAAGTTATCATGATAAGAGTAGGGTCTACAAAAATCATAAGAAATGTGGGAAAGGCTTGCTAGAGGAAGAGATGAAAAACGCGAATGCAGGATTGTTTTGCCTCAAGCAGAATCCTTGGCAGGTATGTCATGCATGCAGGAAATGAGGAATCTGGCAAAACCAGCGCTGTCCTGAAAACAGCACAGGGTGTTACAGTATAATTTCAGTACACGTGTGTCACTAGTGAACACAAACTAGAAGTGTGGATTCAAATCACAGCAGCAGAGGTTTCATCCCAAGAAGGCAGAAGCCTTTATTTCAGGGTTTTCAGCCCCTTTTATAAGGTGTTCCTGTACAAGTTTAACATGATTGGTAAAGGGAGCACCTCTCTGGTCCCATTAGTGGAACAAAAGAAAACACTCAGGATATCTGTACAACATTGTTTTGAGAACCAAAAACCTATTTACAAAAAACCAGTCCTTGAGAGAAACATGTCTCAGGAAACTTTCCTTTGGGAACAGATCAGCCACTGACAGGCTGAAAACTCTCTCAAGCTCAGAGAATCATGTCCCCACACATGGGCTTCAGAAGAGGATGCATGTTTCTTGGAACATCCAGTTGAATATCTTCTGTCACATATGAAGGATAACCTGATATCATTCATTGAACAAAGGCACTGAATTGAAAATTTCCATTAAATCTCCACAGTGGCATACTTACCATTAAGACTTTTTAACTGATATTGGTATTTCAAAGTCTTTTAAAAGAGTTTATGACTACCTGAAGCAAACACCTGCTGTCTAATCCCATAGTTTACATTTTAGGCAGCACTTAATTATCTGAAACACATCAGGGAAAGAATATAGCTACTGCATAAAATAATAACTAAAGATTTCTTCTTGCACCAGAAAAGGAAAGTCTTACTGTTCCTCTGCCCCAAGTCCTGGGAGTTTGTACATTTCACTTTGCACATGGAGGAGTCACAGAAGGATGGGACTTGTAATATGGCAGAGGAACATTTTGTCTCATAAAGAACACGGAAGAGGCAACAACCACAATAGGCACACTCACATAACCCCCTATACCCCCTATCAAATGTATATTTTTAAGTAGTGGGCTGACCCTGGCAGGACACCAGACACCCACCAAAACCTCTCTATCACTTACCTTCACAACAGGACAGGGAAGAGAAAAAATAACAGAGGGTTCATGAGTTGAGATAAGAACAGAGAGTTCATTGTCCAAATACCTTCACAGGCAGAACAGACTCAAATGGGGGATATTCATGGGACTTAGTACTAACAAAATGAGAGCAGGATAATGAAAAGTAAAATATATCTTAAAAACACCTTCCCCCACCCCCCAGTCCTCCCTCCTTCCCAGGCTCTAGTTCCTTCCCCCCAGCAGAGCAAGGAGACAGAGAATGGAGGTTGTGGTCAGTTCATTCCACACAGGTTCCCCTTCTCCAGTGCAGTGTGTCTCCTACAGGAGACAGTTCTTCAAGAACTTCTCCAGTGTGAGTCCATCCCATGGACAACAGTTCTTCACAAACTGCTCCAGTGTGGGTCACTCTTCCACGGGGTGCAGTCCTTCAGGCACAGCCTGCTCCAGTTTGGGTTCACACAGGGTCACAAATCCTACCAGGAAACCTGCTCCAGCATGGCTCCTCTCTCCATGGGTCTGCAGGTCCCTGCCAGGAGCCACAGGATCACAGCCTCCTCTCAGGCATGGCCCTGCTCTGGCATGGGGCTCCTCCATGTGCTGCAGGTGGATATCTGGATCCCTGTGTCCTTCCGTGGGCTGCGGAGGTACAGCTGCTTCATCTTGGTCTTGACCACAGGCTGCAGAGGAATCCTCTGGTCCTGGAGCATCTCCTGCCCCTCCTTCTCCACACTGTTGCTCCTCTCATACATTTTCACTCCACTTGTATTTGGCCACAATTATATCTGTACAATAACTTTTTTGTTCTTTATCCTTGTTAAATATGTTATCACAGAGGGGTTCTCATAATTTCTAATTGGCCCAGCCTTGACCAGTGGCACATCGGTCCTGGAGCTGGCTGGCATTGGCTCTGTTGGACATGGAAGAAGCTTCTGGCAGCTTCTCAGAGGAAAATTGGGATCAAAAGACAAAACATTTCCAAACAATATTGAGAATGATAAGATAAAAAGCAACTCTTAAATGAAAGCTCTCTGGTGTGCACAAATATGGCTGTATGCACACAAAGCTAGACGGTGAGAGAGGACAGGAAAAGTACCTGAAGCTATGCAACTGTATATTAAAAATCTACAAAGCTAAAAATACGAAAAAGGCTAAAAATATTTAGGCATCAAAACCGCCTCTGTAGCCCCCCTGCTACCAAAACCTGGCCATGCAAGCCCAATACAACTTCCTTCAGCAATTATTATATTTAATAGTTACACTATTAATACCGTGCATTATATGGTTATTGATCAATAAGATTACTTGGCTTTCTCAAGTAAGATCACTAAAGTGTAAAAGTAAAAAGTGCTGGAAACATTCACCCTGCTTTAACCCCTCTGGGCACTGTCCAAATTCATACTGTTTAAATGATGTTACATAATGGTTTGGCTTGGAAGTGACCTTCAAGATCATCAAGTTCCAACCCCCCTGCCATGGGAAAGGACACCTTCCAATACACCAGGCTGTTCAGAGCCCCATGCAGCCTGGCCTTGAGCATTTCTAGAGATGGGTTAATCACAGCTTCTCTCAACAATCTTTTCCATCCTCACAGTGAAGAATTTCTTCCTATTATCTAATCTAAACTTATTGTCTTTCAATTTGAAGCCATTCCCCTTTGTCCTGTCATTCTCTTTTGTCTATGTCACTATACACTCTTGTAAATAGTGTCTCCATCTTTCTCACAGGCTCCTTTCAGGTACTGGAAGGCTAAAATTAGGTCATCCCACAACCATCTCTTCTCCAGTTTGAACAACTCCAATTCTTTCAGCCTTTTCCCATGGGAGAGGTGCTCCAGCTCTCTGATCATCTTGGTGGCCTCCTGTGGACTTGCTCCAACAGGTCAGTGTCCTTCCTCTGTTGGGGCCCCAGAGCTGGATGCAGTTTTCCAGGTGCAGTCTCACCAGAGTGGGGCAGAGGGGCAGAATCCCTTCCCTCACCCTGCCTGCCATGCTACTTTGGATGCAGCACAGGATACAACTGTGTTTCTGGATGCAAGTGCACACTGCCAGCTCATGTACCCAAGTCCTTCTCATGGCTGTTCTTCATCTGTATCAAGCCCTCTCAATTGCCAATGTGAGAATTTCAATTGGTATCACAGACTTTTCTGCACAACTTACAGTTCATGGAGAGATAAAAAGTCCTGGTGAATGAACAGAGCTTCATTGATCCACACTATCACTCTTATTTAAAAATACATAAAACCAGCTGTTTGATCTGTCTTCTGTCTTGAGACAATTTGTGAGCAATCTGTAGTACAAATGAATGGAACTTCATGAGACTAAAAGAATTACAGGAAAAAAATACAGAATGTGAAAAGTGCAAATAATGAACTTGGAGCCAAAGGAAAAGTGTCACTTGAAGAGAAAGAGGTTTTCAGAGTACAAACTTCATGTATACAAATACTTAAGTTAAAGGAATATTTTAAGACATAGCACAAGATTTTTGATGAACTGTTGAGAATTAATATTTCTGCAAATCTCCAAGAAAGAAGTGCTAGAAAAGCCAGTGAGCTTAAAGATCTATGAGGCTATTGGACATTTCTGGCACATCTTCAGGTGTATTTGTATCACAAACAGAATTTGTTCCCTGGTGTCTGCACAGTGAACCTTATCTCCCTGCTCTCTCCATGGTTTCCCAATCCTCTCGTCTCATCCATAAGCTGGAATAAAAGGCATAGAGCAGAAGATAATGCTATTATGAACATTTTAATCTGTCTCTCTTTTTTCCCACTGGATATCCCCAAAAATTCCTGCCCTCTTTTCCTCTGCTCACTGCCATTTTATAGCTTCACTTACCAAGGCCAGGCATTTGGGCATGCTTATGCCTTTGCTCTCCCTGGAGCATTCAGTGAGCACGTGAACAGTTTATCAACTATTTTGATAAATATTTAGAAATTTGATGAATGGACAGACTATATCACCAAAAAAAGTTTAGAGAAGGAGTTAGGAGTTGTGGGGACAGGTGTAGGAGTAAGAATTTGCTAAGAACTTAGAGAAGTTGGGAAGGTGAATGGATAGGGTCTTTGAAGCAAGTAGGGAAGGAGGACAAAGAGAGAACTCAACTGTCAAGTAGTTGCTGGGTCAGGTATATTTTTATGAGCCAGTTCTACATAAATAGTCCAAATAATCCTGAATAATATGCAGAGTCCTCAGTTTCAACAAAGACCTTAAATAATTATTGAGGGTTTTCTTCACAGAAAGCCAAAAAATACAATATAAGAGAAATGGAGCTGACATTTAACACTGGTATATTTAGTTGGTTCTTTATGAATAATTTTTTAAAAAACTGTTACGCGCATGAATGCACCTTTATATTTTTGAGTAATGTTTCCTTTAAATAATTACCATATATTTTATGAATTTTCCTATTCATTTCTTCTCTTTTTTTTTTAATATTAAGCCAGGTGTTTATAGATTAGCTGTTTTTTTTTACTAAGTGTACTGCTCCCTCCCTGTCTGTAAAGTGAGATGAGAGCTTGATGTTTATGTGGTTAAACACGATTTGTGCTTCCTGCCTTTGAGGCACAGCCATAGATCATGCTGTGTTATTTATCTTGCTTACTCTAGCTTTTTGTGATGAATTATTAAAATATGCCTGGAAGCATGGAGCCATTTGGAAGAAGGGTCTTACTGGAGAGTAGAGCAGATAAAAGCACTGAGATAAAACAAGCAACTCTGTCACCAGCAGACACAAGCAATATTGCAGAGAAGAAAGAGACCGTTTTATTGGTCAAATTCTGCTTACAGCCACACTAGCGAAACCCCATCTAGTTCAGTGAATACAGCTGGCTGCTTGAACTCGTCAGCTGTTAGAAAAGAGTATAGTGACTATCCAAAGGCAAACTGACACATGAAGCATGGAAATGCAGTTTACATTTTTAGTATACCTGCAGCAAGATGGCAAGACTGTAACAAGAAAGTAGTCCAGGAGAAAAAAGTCATTCTGCATCTGAAGACTTCATACAGTTTCTTTTTCAACTCAAGAGAGGTAAAGCAGTGCAGGATATGTCTCCCAGTGGAAGCACATGAATGGTCCTGTTATTGTGTTGAGTGAAAATATTCCTGGCTTTTGAAGTAATCAGCAAAGAATATCTGTGTCAAATATTGTTACCTCTAAGTTTGTAATTCTCCTTTATTTTATTTTACTAACTACAACTAATTTTGAAAAACTTAAAAGTAATACAGGAAACTTTTGCAAACAATATGTCTCAGATTTTTAGACAAATCTCAGGCAAAAATGCTCAATTATTTTTAAGAAAAAGAAATGAAAAAAAACCATGTTTTTATGCCCTATTAAACCAAATTCTCACAGAAGCCCTAAAGCCTGCAGCAGAACAAGAAACTTTGAAAGATGACTGACAAGAGATAAGTATCTGCCTTTCCATAGTTCCTAAACATCTTCCTCTATTATACAGCTATTAAAATGAAGTTTGCATATGCTGAAGTAACATAGGTCAGAATTTAGCAGTAAATTTGCCTTCCCTGACTGTATTCCTGTACTGTTTAGGACATGCACAGCCAAGCACATTCACTACATTCATGGTACCCCAAGAGGAAGTTAGGTACTGTGTTCTCTTAAGGGAAGGGAGACGCTTTTTCTCCCCTGGATTCTCCAGGTCACTTCTGGACTCCAGCTTCCAGGAGATAACTTGATGCCTATCCATAATTAAAACATGCCTGGAGAGAAGGAACAGAGACAGGGGCTAGAGCATGAAGAAGCAAAGACAACTGCAGATCATCAAACTGGGACAATATTGTGTAGAATCAAGAAGTAGAAGACAGCTTGGGGAAAAAAACTACAGGAAGAAAATAGAATGAATAAAGGTAGGGAAAAGAACTGAGGAAATTACTTGGAGTAGTTTTTTGGTTTGGTTTTTTTCCACCTGGTGATAGTTGACCATCACTATATTTTACATGAAAGTGAGCTCTGAATAGGTCTGAGAAGGACATGGGTATTTTTACTGATTGAGCTGGTGAGCTGGACAGGAAGATATCACTGTCAAGATACAAGAAGATTTTCCATGAAGCTGAAATTAAAGTCCATTTACAGTTCAGATCCCCTTGGGATTAGGCAATAGCTCAGCAGGATTTCAAGGATCACAGTTTTGGATTTAACTGTGTAAGTGCTGTTCAAATGGCCATTTCAATATTTGTAAACTTCAGCCTAGCCCAACAAACCTTTTCCATTCAACTCTTCCATAGATCTGATAAAATTAAGAAAGCCATGAAATTGTGAGTGGGAGTCATAATATGTCAAGTAGAATTGCAGGAAGAGTAATAACAGGACAGTATTTTCTGAAGAGAAAATTTTAGAAAGCTTTCAAAATCCAACAGTGCCAACAAAAATATAGCTCCTTTTCAATAACAATGTGAATATGAAAATAATTTTTGGTGGTAGTACCTTAACACTCATGTGAACTGCATCTTGGTGTGTTGTAACACATGCAGTGTGTAACACTGATTTCCAGCTTAGTGAATCATACATATTTCTCTTCTGTCAAAGGTAGCAGTAAAACTGGACAGCTAATTCTGTACAGTGTTAATGCCTTACTACACAACCTTAAATACTACAGATTTTAGATACAATGAGGTACCACATTAAAATATTTAATTACCTTGTGAACTTTCTAAAAGTTTCTTAAGCGTCTCTTTATAACACCAGCTTATGAGGTGTGCAGCTGGAGCCGCTTTGGAATGCAGAAACAAAGGGAAAACTGACAGGTAAATGAAACACATGCAGGTGTTAAACAAAAATACAATAACACCTTGGTCACAGTGTGGCTTTCAGAATCTACATGGCAACTTAGAGATGCTCTCACTAAACTAATATGCTTTAAGTTAAATTCCCTGGAACCCAATAAATTGCATTGCAAATTTCTAGAGTAAATTAGAGGCAAGTCAGTTAGCATAGGCATTTAGTTTAATTAGCTAAATTCTACAATTTGAAAATACTGACAAAAAACCTAGGAATAATTTCTCTGTGAGGTTTACTGCGAAAATATGAATAATGAAAGCTGAGCAATTACATTCCCAATTTAACATATTGCATGTAAATCTTCAGGTGTATACAGATATGTAAGTAATGCTGCTTCTATGCAGTTAGGCTTCAAACATACTCTTTGCTAGGATGTGTTTGCTGCCATTATTATATTCCTCAAAAATGTGCCTTGAATTTCAGTCCAAAGCCTGTTAAGATTCTAGAGGCTGCAAACAGATCACATCTCAGAACAAGTGTTAGTAGTAGTGCCCAACACCCTGAATTCACTGCAGGTTTTTTTAGCAATAGTGTTTTTCAGTCAGCTTATGTAAAATTGTAAATTATGTAAATTTGATGATGAAGTTCCAAGGGGTTACCTTTACTAAGCTGGAAAATCACCAGTAAGATGAAGAAATCAGTCTGTCAGCAGAATATTCAAAACTTATTCAAAAAACAGGCATCCATAGTTGATTTATTCAAGTTTGATACTGCTCTTTTGCCTGTCTGAAATAGAGACAGAAGAAATTGAGTGAAGCAGAAGAAATGGAGTGCAGATAAAAGAAGCAGGGAAAAAAAAAAAAAGGATTCATGTGGATTGGATAGAAGATTTAACATGAACTTTGCTGATAGGCATTCTCCCCAAGGAGGACAACCAGAGATACTAGATATGATGCATGTCAGCAGGACCTCATGAGGAAATCAGGCCAGGGCTCCCAGCCGATGAAACTATTACAATTCTGTCTCGAATATCAAAGTTAAATTTGGTTTCTTTTCCTTTCACAGTGATGTTTGTACAGACATTTGTATCCTTGCCTATGTTGGGAAATATAAATGGACATTTTCTTGTTGCATCTTTCCTTAGCTCAAACCCTACAGACAATTTCAAGATGATGATTTTCCTCTTCCAAACATATTGAGAGACTAAAAATAGCAGTCCCAGAGCCCAGTGCCACAGCTTTCTGACATAAAGGTCCAGTATATTGAAGACTAAGATTATTTTTTTAATATCAAGTCTATTGGATTATATCTTTTATCAAAGGGAGCAGGAAAGAAGTGGGGCTAGTCACTGTCACAAAACTTTTCCCACATACAGTTAAATGTTTGAACCCTAAAGGTTCAAAGAAAATTTTGTAAAGTGACTTTTTTAAAAAAGACTTTTTCTGAATATTTTATGTGTTTATATTTACTGTGAGATAACCTGGAGCTCTTGATTTATGTTGTGTTTATCAAGGTAAGGAGAGATTTAAACTTTTCAGGATTTTTCTTCCCATTTTGTGACAGGCAGAAGTGCATTCAGACAAGCAACATTTAATTCAGTCACTTTCTGTAAAATATTGGTTTGATGGCATATACATGACTGAGTGAATAGTTGTTTATATTTTTCTGTTAAACATTACAGGGCATGAATAAAGCAAAGCTGTAGTTAGTCTCTCTTGCCTGCCAAATGTTTTGTTTGAAAGAATAACTTATCTCTATCTATATTCTTCTATATAACTTGGAAAGAAGTTATATAGAAAATAGAAAATAATTCTTTTGAATTAATAAATGCGTAATTTTATACTTTATCGGCCACCCTTTTACACTCTATTATTTGTACAAAAAAGATGCAATTTGAAGAGGGTTTGGGGGTTTTTTTTGAGGTTTTTGTCTTCTGCATTGTTAAAGATAAAATCCAAATTATGGATATTTTCATCACCTAATAAGATCCTGACTTTGCTGGAAGCAGAAATCTTTATTCTGAAAATCCATAACCATTGCTTTAGTATTATTCCCTCTGGATGTTTTTCCTCTCAGTATACTTGCAGTTAGAGTTATAAAACAAAATAATACCCAAAAAAGTCACCAGACATCTTTTCTCCTTCTTTTCCTTCAAAGGATAGATTGCATCTAAGAAATTATCTTCACATTTCTAAGTTGCATGTGCATGTCTATATTTTCATTTTCTAATTTGAAAAAAATGACAATAAGTCTTCAGACTACAGAGAAGATGAGAACATTTTGGGCAAATATTCCCAGACATATTGGGGATACATATTTCACAGAAAGGCCTTTTCAAAAGGAAATAAAAAAGTAATAAGGAGATTGAGCCAAACATTTTAATGAAGGAGTATTGAAGTTGTTGTTACAGTTGTCCTACAAACCAGTAAGCTTTAGTTACTATACAAGTCATGTGTAATTATATTTCTTGCAGACAACTATGTCAGAAAAAATAGGATTTCCTCTGTGAGTAATCAACCTGTTTTACATAAGACCAGTTATGTTGAAAGACCAATATTTTTTTTTTTTTTTTAATGAGGAGTAGTATTTGGTTCTATGGAGTCTTCATTTGATGGCTTCTGCAACCTTACTGGAATGATATGGTTTCTACCAAAGCAGAACAAGGATTGGTTGCATTTCCACTGTTTTTTCCAGGAAACCAATCAACCTTTAAAGAAAATGCAGGCCCCAATAATTAATTTCCTGACAGGACCACTGGCAACTTCATGTTGGAGTTTTGCTTACTCCTGATGGGATATTTCATTGCTGAGTTTGCTAATACAGCAGCAGTTAACAGTAAAATGTTATTAAAAACTTCACTGATGTCAATAGATACAAGCTCAGAGTATGGACTTGACCAGAAAGAAGGGTCTCCAGCCTACCTACCCTCTCCAAAACTACCACTTTTTCCTCTATTCAATTCCAACTGCATTAATCCTCTCCAGAGCCCAGATAAGGGTTCAGGGCTTTGATGCTCCTAACCAGTCACTACTATTCCTCTAAAGATGCAGTTCACAAGTCTATTTTTCATTCAGTTTCATATTCAATGGGAAGCAATCAGCTTTAAAAATAGGGGGATTGAACATTCTTTTTCAAAGAAACAGACACACGAAATTATCATTGCTTTAGACTCCAAGGTATAGGGCAGAGTATGTTATAACTAAGTTTGTACAGGACAGAATATGTTATATCTACGTTTGTACTGTAATCCAGCATTGTTGCTCAAACTGCTAATTTTTATTGGACAAGAACAGAAAAAAGCAATCTGACAGTGGGCTGAGCAAAAACCTCATATTTCTTGAATGACAGGACCAAATATTATGTGGTGTTTGAATATTGTTACTGTTACTTTCTAAATAAATTCCCTACCTTCTGATAGCACTCAATACTCATTTCCTTGAGTAAATAAACCTGAATAAGCATCTAAAAATGTTTTGCCAGGAAAAAATGGAAAAAATTTTCTATGTGCAAATATGTACATAGATTTAAATTTCTCCAAACAAGTATCTGAGCAGAAGAGTGGAGCCAAGTTTTATATAGTGGCACTTAAAACTTTTTTTCTAAATAAATCCTTGTCTAATGGAGATTTTTGACTGAAGATTTACTGGTGCTGAGCCATGTGCTGAAGTTTATAACCATATAAATGGCCCACATTCATTTTGGTAGGGAACCCTTGTTTTTCACAGGAAGATGTCCAAAGACAAAGAGCAAGAGACACAGCATTTCTGTAACATATGGCTGAGCTTCCAAACAGTTTCATATGCTGGCTGATAGGTTGTAACTCCTGCCTTGCTCAGCTTAAAAAATACATGGTCAGAGAGCTGCTGACATAGCACATTAAAAGGAATAGAAGTATAATATGTCACTACCAAAAAAGTTCTCACAGTATGCCAGGTACTTTTCTTAGGGTGTGATCCAGTACATAGCCCAGTCTGTATTAAAATATTCAAATGGCCTGTGGAAACTGTAATAAATAATTTTTAAAACAACTCACTAAAATTATAAATGAAATCTACATCTCGGAGATGAATGATGTGTGGTTCAGATTCCCAACTTTTAATGCAATCCATCCATCAAAGCTTAAGAAATGGTTTCCCTGCTTGATCACAGCAGAAATTCTTTTTCTTTTTCATCTCTGCTGGGGATTTTTTCCCATTCCATTAAGAAAGCTTAATTCCAGCTTGGGCCATTTGATTTTTTTTTTTTTTTTTTTTAGTATCTTTAAACCTCTGTTGTAATGGAATCAACAGAAGTACTATCTAATCATATTGTTCTGCTATTTATGAAGGTTTATAAATCTCTCTGCAAGTAAATTAGTGTCATATCAAACTGCTGAGCCTGAATTTTGCTGGCAGAGACAGATATAGGGCACTTTCCTTTAGCGGGGAACAGCAAATCCTGTTTTAAAAATAATTCCTCTCTCTTCCCTCCTAATCTAGGGTATTCAGGAGTAGGACTCTTATGTGGGTCAGCCGCAGCTAAGATAAAGCCCTCTAAGCTGCTGTTTCACAAAGTATGTATCAACTATTCATTTTAACATAATCATTACTGCTAATTTAAAAGCTGTAGAATTTAAACCCCTGCTAATATAATTATATTAAATCTTACTGCTTTTCACAAACAGAAAAAGACCCCAAAACTCTTCAATTACTTTCAACAGAAATCAGCTTCAGTGCAAGAACATTCAGTGATACCGTAACAATAGCAAATCAAAATCTTTCCTTACACAGTGAAGCCCATAATGGAATGTGCAATCCCAGATACAAAGACAAATTTGCAGAAGTGCTCACTGAGCCACTTTCCCTCATTTATCAGCAGTGCTGGCTAATCGGAGAGGTCCCTGTCAACTACAACTTCACAAATGTGATGCTCTTCTACAGGAAATGTTGGAAGAGAAAGATGAGAAAGTATAGTCCAGTCAACCTGACCTCAGTGCAGGGGAAGCAGATGATCTTGATGCCATCTGTCAGTATGCCCAGAATAACCAGGAGATCAGGCCCAGACAGCAGGGGTTTGTGGAAGGCAGGTCCTGCTTGATCAACCTGATCTTCCTGTGACAAGGTCACCCACTTAGTGGGTGTGGAAAGGTTGTGGATGTTGTCTACCTGGGCTTTGGTAAAACCTTTGGTGCTGTTTCCTACAGCATTCTCCTAGAAGCAGTTGAGTCACCATCAGGTTTAGTGATGCACTTGGCAGTGCTAGGCTAATGGTGGGAATCAATGGTCCTTAAGGTCTTTTCCAACCTAAACAATCCTGTGACCTAGGATTCTATAAGCTACTCTTAAATTAATTTTTAAACTTGCTATTTACATGTAAGTATTTGCTGTTCAAACTTTTCCAAACTAAATCCTACAACTTTTTTTTTTAATGTGAAGTGCAGAAAATTAATTCTAAAATAATATATTCTCAGATGTGCAATACACACAGTCACTCCCCAGCTACTTTCACAAAGGTTAAAAATTCACTTGGCTGTTGTAGGAAAATAATAAGCTTCAATGGACTGGTTTTGCAAAGAAATAGAATGTTTAGGTTGGGTTTTAGTTCTGAGTCTTTATGTTTGCTTTGTTTTTTAAATGTCTGCTAATGTTCTGGTATGTTTTGGGTTGTTTTGTTTTATATCAAGTTATGAAAATTCTACAGTCACTTCTGAAAATATCTTGCCAGCCTTCACATGGTTTGTATTTCTAACGTTTTGCCACTGTACTGTTGTAATAGGCAGTCCTACTTTATGTGGCTTAATAAATACCTTGAAATGGTTGCTTTTTTACAGGATACTTGAGAATTTTTTGAGTTCTCAGGTCCCCTGACATTAAAGTTTCTAATGAAACTTCAGCATTCCTCCAACATATGATCAAGACTAAGTAGTCAGAACAAGAATATTTATGACTTTTTCAAAACAGGAGCTAGAGAAGAAATATTTCCAATTTTTCAACTGCTTATTCCACATACTAACACTGAGGGACATCTATCATATGGAGAGAAATAAATTGTATTAATCTTAAATCGTTTATATAGCTGATCTCGGGTTTTTTACCTCAGTTAAAGACATTTCTTTAAATAAAGCACCCTGGTAATCATATCCTTCATTCTGAATTTAACTAGGATATCACAGGAGAGAGTTAACGAATATAATGCCATTGACTTAAGCAGAAGTAGGGCCAGGCATTGTATATTTAAAATAAAGCAAAAAATATCTCACAACATTACTAATTATACCCTGGGGAAGACGGCATCTGAAATCTATAGACAGTGAATTCTGCTTTATATTCCAGCCATTAAAGTTATGCTGATTAATAAAAAAATGAAATAAAAACATTTGAATCCTTCTGCAAAAACTTCAGCATTTCAATTACTTCTCTACGCATGTTTATGTGAAAGATGCACAATACTTTTGTTATTGTTCTGTTTGATGTTGGTGTGTTGCTCCTCTCCTAGATCCCTGAGGGAGATTTCAAGTTTTGAGATAGCAAACTTCACCACGCTGTGCATGCCACCCACCTCAGTTGGTGGGAAGTAATTTTATATGCTACATTTGCTTTAATGATTATGAATTCTTAATAATATGAAAATCTATTCTGTTTGGGAGATAAGGTGATTATATGCAAACCCAATGCATTAAATGTTTATAATTCTATAAAGCAAAACCATTCCTCCAGTGTACAGGTCCTAAAATATTTTTATTTTTTTTTTTTTAAAAAGAAAAGAAAAATTAAAAAATATGTCTATGTCTTCAGGAAAAACAAAACTGAAGGGATTAAGCAGGGCCATTCCCTGACATTAGAGACAGAAAAAAACAGATTCTGTGTTTTTAAAAAAAAAAAATTGTTTTAGGACCTGTACGCTGGAGGAATGGTTTTGCTTTATAGAATTATAAAGACATATTTTCAAAAAGATGATCAAAGAATTTTTATCACAAGTTTTCTCTTGAAAACTATTAGATCTGTAATAACTTGAGTACTTTTGAGGCATCACACCCAAGGGCTACCTTTTACAATAAGGCCACCAAATCCAAAGAAAAGAATAATACTAAACTATACTAAAGAAACTACAAATTTTCATATAGCTGAGGAAAATAGACACAGTAGAACCAGCCCTCCCATTCACATATTCAAAATGGTTCGACTGATAACCAGGAAAGTTAAAAATTTCTATGTTGCCTGACCATCCAAAGCACCACAATTTCTGATACTGAGAACTAGATTAAGTGCAGTTGCAGAAGAGCTGATCATCCAAAACTACAAAATAATATAAATGAAGAAGGAAAAACAGGGAGTACAGCTAATATGAGAGATTATTGATAAAGATAACAAAACAGGATGCATAGAAACAGAGGTGCAGTTGACTCAAGGTACTGGAAATTATGTGTTTCAAGCATGATTAATACAAACTGGGAGAGGGCCAGCAATTGAAAGAATAGTACTAAAGTTCAGTAATGACCCTCATGAAGTCTTTTCCTTCAGGACCAGAATAGCAACTATAACACAGTGATGCAAAAGTATGGAAAATTAAAGTCTTGGAAATTAAATAATGTCTTCATAGCAACCAGTCCACTAGTTGGGGTCTTCTCAGATTGAGGGGTGAACAACAGAATGGGGAGATGAAGGTGAGCAGTCATTGCCTTTTCCTACCAGTCCCGTAAGCTTAAGGAGCAGGACAGTCAGGCCACTCACTAGAGTTCTATTCAGGCTATTGGGGAAGGAGACTGGTGGGAAATTAGCTAACCTTTCATCTTCCAAGAACTGTTTGATTGATTAATTCTTCAGTGAATTCCATAATTGTACTAGAATGTTCAGATATTTTAGAAAATGCACACAGAATAGCTGTTTGTGTCCACTTGCTCAACCTGTGTGAGAGTGGAAAAGCGTTACTCTTTGATTCTATACTATGAGTCCCTGTCTCAAGTTTCTGGATGGGTTGTATGCTATCAGTTACTCAGGTATCAGTGCTGCCGGTCAGTGACTGGAGTTGTCACAAACAGAAGCGCCTTTTGCTAGAATGTGTCTCAGGTAAGATGTTTGTGGAAACCAGGAGACCATGCAGTGCAGGCTCACCTGATGTTCTAGGACAGCTATGCTGCTTCTGTCAGCTACACAATCCAGCTTTTCCTCAAAGGTTTTACCCAGAAAAAGGGTCACAGGTGCAAATGAAATAAAAACTGACAATGTCCTTCAGAAAATAAACAACAACAACAAAATAAAAATTAAAAAAAAAAATAAAAAACCAAACACTGACCAAGAAATTACTGTCTGTTGTTTGCCAGTTTCAAAAGGTTTTGTTTCATAGGGTAGTGTATATTCCATTTTCCTCACTTATGGGGACATGCCATAAAAAGCACAGCTGCTAATTTGCAATACATACTGACATCATGGAAAATGGCAAATATTCCCCATCTTTCCAAATTCATGTTTTGTCACTTAACAGTTTTGAAACTGAGATATAACAAACAAATAAGAGATTATGGCAATAAAATTTTATAACCTGGCTTCAATGAGAAAAGAGAAATAAATAAAAGACTGAGCATAAGGGACTAGGCTATTTTACATTTTAGATTGCTGTTTACAATAATGAAGAAGAAACAATGGAGCAACATTTTAATTCATTTCATTTCAGAAGATTTTAGCTTCATAGAACATTAAAAGCAGTACTTTATCTTGAACTTTACTCACATTGACACAAATCTGAGTTCACATGCTACCTTATTCTTCACTTTCCCTTTGAATCTTCTATTACAAAAATGGTATTCAATAAATGTAAAAAAATTACTGTCTTTTCAGCTTGGCTTTATTATATCTTATCAAATATTTATTATTTATTTGGTTATGGAAGTTTGATTTCACAGTATTTCTTTCAGCTGCAACTATAGAAATAATTTCTGAAATTTGCCTTTTCTCTGACTTCCTTTTAAAAAGTAAACATTCCTTTTTTATATTTT
Organism: Pseudopodoces humilis; assembly: GCF_049639895.1. Classification (NCBI taxonomy): domain Eukaryota; kingdom Metazoa; phylum Chordata; class Aves; order Passeriformes; family Paridae; genus Pseudopodoces; species Pseudopodoces humilis. The sequence goes on from NC_142205.1 coordinate 36,868,812, forward strand.
TCATTTTATTCCCCTAATTTTCAAACTTTTGTGAACTTGAACTTCATTTCTTAAAAACAGTCCCAGCACATACAATATGCAATTTATTCAGTAGAAAAGGATGTTCTGCCTTTTTCAATCTGATGAATGAATTGAAAGTAAAGCAATAATCCTAAATCAGTTCTGTGTTTAACCTCTTAAGTACATACAGTCACACTTTTCTGAAAAGAGATATTGTGTGCAAAACTAGGGACACACTAAATCACAATAAATTCTCCTCTTTATGAAAAAGTTAGTTACATTAAACTGTTCTACATTTAAGGCCTACATTAAACTGTTCAAAAAATGTAGTTTAAATGTCTTTCCCTGGCAGATGAAACAGACTTTAAATCATCTTTGCATAAGGTTATAGGGAGTTCAGCAGTTGCAAGGGGCCGTGGATGTTAGATTGTCACAGTTCTTCAAAGCCACACTGATCAGAGCCTCTCAAGTAATTTATCCATGCCCTGCTGATTCCAGGAGCAACCAGCTCAATATGCATCTCTTTTCCATGTTCATATGTCAAGATCTACAAGAAAGTCTCTGAATCAGAGTAATCCACCCTTGTCTGTACTCAGGGCATCTGACAACAATTTAGATAGTATCTTTTATCTTCAACTCATTTTATTCTCTTGATGCATAAAAAAGGCTATGGTCACTCTCCTACTCACTGATAAAAGGTGCTTTTGGGAACTGGGGATTTTGTCTTCCACAAGTATGTAAATGTTGCTCTGTTATACCGAAAGTTCCTGCTCTCACATAACAAGATTTTTCAATAGGGTATAGAATTCTTTTCTCTCCCATTGGAAACTCCTTGCTCCTCCTAAAAGTTCTTTCTCTGAAGTTTCTGTTCCTGTACAGCTTATTATTGCAGCCCAAACACAGCAGTAATCTATTAGGTGAAAAAGTGCATGCTAATTGTTCCCTGCAAAATTTTTCTTTAGGCAAATCACAAGGGATTAAAAAAAAAAAAGAGGGAACAGATACATGGTAGGGAAGATACATGCAAATTCAAATGTTACAGACTTAATTTAAGATTTATAGGTAATTGTAATTAAATTAATAGCCTTGCAGTGACAATGACAACATACACCTGTCAATCAGGTTTTACTCAAAAACAACGCACATACATTATTGCACAGATGACAAATGGATCAGGTTGGATTGCCACTTCATTTCACTTTACTTAGCTCTGGAGCAAAATACCATTATCTCAGGAACATCCAACAACTTCAGTGGCAACAATCCAAATGTAAAGTTTGACCTACACTGATCAAGTCTGTGTACCTCAACCTTCAGCATATGCTCAGAATTCCAGTGATGTCTTTGAGACTCACAGTGCACATGTGACCTGGAAATGTACTGCAGGTTTGTCACTCATACTTTGAATAAAACGGAAAAATACCAAGTTTTTACTAGACTTTTTTAATGTCGAGGTAAAAATTATTTTAATGCTTCCCAATTCTGTCAAAATGTTTCAGGAAGAAACTACTTCTGAGAGTGACAAATGCATTGATGCTGTCACACACACTGGAGAAGAAATCTGTAAAAGTTTCCTGTCCTTCAGTAGTTTGTAGGTGAAGACTGTTAATCTTGAAAATTTAAAGTACTGCATTTGATGGAGTGAACAGAATAGATATAGAACTGTCTCCTGAGAGTTTCCTATCTTCGCAGCTTAAAGCACAGTTATATTCTCGCAGAGCACTCCATTTTGGCTCAAATCATCTCTTATCTTACAGCATTTCAAAGTTTAACTGACTAACAATACCCTGACAGAGTTTAAGGAAATGAACACACTCATTGCTTTCAACAGTAAAATGCCAAGCCAAAAATCAGCTGTCAGTGCAATTTCACTGACTTCCAGGCATGCATTTGATACACTGTAAAATGCCAGAATGGAGCTAAGTTGTCTCACGATTTTTAAAGGTTTAGCTTTTAATATTTTTACTAAAATTTTCTTACCTTTTTCCTCATTAGTCACATAATGTGCAAAAGATCTCAAAGCAGGGTTATCTTATGAAAACCTTTATAGAGGAGGCAAGCTACACCAAATTACATTGATATCTTAAAGTAAAAATTGCCCTAAGGCTCAAGATCTCCCTTGCTGCAGTTTGGAAGATGCTCCTGATTCATACCTTTTGCACTTCCAGAAGGTGGGATAAAGCAGTGCAGAGAGACTAGACTTGCCCTGCCAAGATGGCCAGATGTTGTCACAGTTATGGGATATCAGGGACTGTTGTATCCACTGTTAAACCTGGCAGTCAAGCAAAAACTAAAATCCAGTTCAATCACTCATCTGGTCCCAATTGCATGATCCAGCAGTCCATGCAAGACTGGCACAAAACAAAGGAAAAAGAGCTCATAAATCATATGGCAGGTTAATTTGCACTTTGCACTTAGACTGATCACTGTAAGCATTTCCATACACAACAAAACTTGGTTTCAACTCAGTCCACTTCTAATACTCCTCTGCATCTTTATACCTGTTTAATCTGAAATATCCCCTTAATAGTACTTTATAACATGGTTTTAGTATTGCTTGTGATGCTCCAAAATTTTCCTTGACAATGACTGCTGTTGTTCTCTTGGCATAACAAATTATTGTTTTATTTGCATGCTCAACGTACATTTGTATTATTAAAGTACAAAGCAGTAGCAAATAGCAGAACATACCTGAAAGCAAACACTGACTATGAAGGACAGACACCTGCAAGCTGCTAGCAGAATCAAAAACCAAAACTGGAGAGAAACAAGTCCAGCAGAATACCTGCAAAGGACAGACAGAGCTGTTGTTAAACAAGTTGCAGTAGTGAAAAGACGCAGAAACCAAGTTCATGTAATACTTTGAATTCAGCCACCCGTGTTTCTCTCATCACTCTACTGACAATACACCTAAATGCTTATTAACCAGTTTTCACAGAAAAAAACATTGGAAAAGGTTGTTCTTAAGAAAAAAGGTGGAGAAAAGTTTAATTTTTATGGGAGACCATGAGTCCCAGAGTACCACAGCCAGTAAATTAATGCATAACCATAAATTCATACAATGCCTTATAAAAAAAATATTAAGAAATTACATTTGAAATACAATAAACAACTAATTTTCAGTACTTTAATACATATAATGAAATACTATAGTAAAAGTAATTTATAGATCTCTTCAGGTTTTGACTTGCTCCTTAACTGATGGATCTGGATCTAAAGCCCATAGTTAATAGCCCTGATAGTGCTGTAGCCATAACTGCAAGAGAAGAATCTAGGGACATTTGACTGAAACCTTAAAAGAAAGGCCAAAAAGACTGTAAAAAAAATTAGCTGAAAAAAAGATCAGACTCTGACCTAAGGAATTTAACTGATATCTTCAGGATGCATTACAGTAAAATGCCATTGATTCTAACTGTAAGGCACTGTTTTTGATTTGCAGATTAATTACTTCTCTTCCTGTAGCTGGAGTTATGTATTTGCACACCCAGACTTTTGTTGGAAGTGAGAGTACTGAAAAAGGACCTGTGTGACATTTTCAGTAGGAAACTCATTTATTACATCAGGGTCCTGAAGATAAAACCTCATATTCTGAGTTGATGAATAATGTATTTTATTTAATTTAATCATCTTAAGGAAACAAATAACAAAAAAACCCCATTAACTCCAGACATGAGAGACTGAAGGTAGTGGGGTGAAAAATACACAGCGTAGGCTGAAGAGAATTATGTGTAATGAATACAATGAGAGATAAAAGGAAAGTATAAAGTGGAATACATGTCATTAGGAACATCATTTACAGAGCTTGAATTTTGACAAAGTGTACTGTAGAATATGCACATGACTTTCTTTATTTTTATTAAATTAATTTTTAGACAGTGATATCACTATAGAAGAACTGTCTTGAGAACACTTAAATATGATTTTGAAAGTTGCAAGGGCTCAAGAAGATGCTTAAAGTTTGAACTCCAACACAATTTTTCTTCCTGATTATATTATTAGTCTTTTAAAGGAAGAGAAAAGCTTCTTCTCTTGTAAAACAATCAATTATAGTACTCCAGACTATCTTGTTCTGCATCATGGCCCACTAGGATGAACAGGGAATGTTCTAGTCAATCACATGTCACTTGAACCCTAGAGGAAATTTCTGTCTTTATGAATCAAAGTATTAGCGAAGCCAGTAAGGACACCAAGAAACACAGATGCGAGGGGAGAAATGCCATTCTCAGTAGACATAATCTACTCTTGACTCAGAACTTGAATTTGACCTTGCAGTCCTTTCAATGATATATTTAATCCATTAGATTGAAACTTTCTTCCACGGATATTTTTTCTTGAAGAATCTATATGGATAGATTATGATGTATAGGACAAGATACCATGAATAAGGGCTCCAGTTAGATGTTCTAATTTGATTAATACTTGCATCACTCAATGAAAGACCAAGGAATTTTAAAGCTATTAAAGGAGACAAATGAGTTTCTTAGGAGTCTGAGATTCTAAAACCAAAATTTAAAAGTGTAAAAGTTTCTGCCTATTTTTCTGGTGATAAAATCCCACTGAGCTCTTAAACTTCCAGCTGCCTTCTTTCTTAAAAATATTTTTATTTAGATCAGCTAGAATATAGATGTGTATTTTTTCAGTCCCCATATTAATTTCCTAAATTTTTTCACATCCCAATTTGCAATGAATATTTCATATGCTTTTCCATTCAGAAGTTATCACATCTTGCTTTCTCTTAACTAGCTTTAAATGTAAATCAACACTGATTAGAGCAGCTAAGACTCCCTGGACAGAAATGCAGACAAGGTTCCACTTCAGACCCCTGTGTGACACTGGAGGGCCAGCCATGTCCTGGGGTGAATCAGGCACAGCATGACCACCTGGGCAAGGAAGGGGATTGTCCCACACTGCTCTGCACTGGGGCAGCCTTGCCTCGAGTCCTGGGGGCAGTTTTGGGCACCACAATATAAGACAGTAAACTACTAGAGAGTGTCCAAAGGAAAGCAACAAAAATGGTGATGGTGAAGGACCTCGAGGAGAAGCCATGTGAGGAGTGGCTGAGGTCATTTTGTCTGTTCAGCATGGAGAAGAGGAGACTGAGGAGAAATCTCATTGCGGCTACAACTGAGAGTCTACAAAAGGCAGAGGGACAGGCATGGATCTCCTCTCTGTGGTGACCAGTGTCAGGACCAGAGGGAATGGCCTGAAGCTGTGTCAGGGGAGGTTTAAGTTGGATATTAGAACAAGGTTCTTCACCCAGAGGGTGGAGGGCACTTGAACAGGCTCCCCAAAGAAATGGTCACAGCACCAAGGCTGATGGAGCTCAAGGAGTGTTTGGACAGTGCACATGTAATTGTGCAAGAGTCACATGGTGTGACTCTTGGGGATGGTGCTGTGCAGGGTTGAGAGCTGGACATGAAGATCCTTGTGGGTGCCTTGAAACTCAGTTTATTCTATGATTCTGTGACTAACAGTGCCAGTAATACCTATAAGCCACATCCTCTAAAGTAAGATTTAATAATGATAAAGATCTGTTAATCTAATATTTGCATTTAACCCAAATAAATACCAAGTTTGTCTAAAAAATAATCAAAATATCCTCTTTTTCCATGTTATTTAACCTGTAGAACAGGCTAAATATTAGAACAGGCTATTTATTAACCTCCCTGATTTTACTAGAAGCCCTCCTTGTTATCATCTTTCCATCATCTTTCATTCTTTATCCAACATAATTATAACCAATTATTCATACCTTGTTATTTGAAAAAGAGTTTCTACTTTATTCCCACCATTAATTCTCTCACATACTCTCACATCACACACAGCTGTGTATATAAAGATGTGAATAGGATGTGAAGAAGGTTAGAGCTATGAGATGCATCCCAAACATTTTTAGGCTCCCTCATAAACAACTCCTATGGAATACAGAGATAAGCTCCAGCAGAATTTATAGCCTTCCTTTGAAATCTATAAGAAACAAAAAGCTACTCATCAGAGAGTTCCAAAATAAAAGTACCATCAAAGTACACAGAGTGATTCAGAAACTAAAGAACAGGGAATGAACCAAGACTCCACAATCAAGTACTGCCCCAAAAAGACCACAAAGTTTCTCACTCACTAGAAAATCATGCATCAAATTTTAGAAACAAAACAATTTACTTCAGTAAAGGAGTGGGAGAGACAGAGCACCATAAGCATCCCAGGTTTCTCAAACTCTTATATTTTAAAGGATTTCCCTCAAGGCATCTTGTTTTTATTATTAGTATTTCATTGTATCCCCAAGCACATAAAAATTTAGGTTGGCTTCATAACATGTTTCTCAAAGTTTCTTCTTTCTTTCTTGAGCATTTGAAATATGAGTACAGCTAAAATTGTAAATCCCTTTCTCTACCATACTCTGCCAGTGCATCAGCAAGCAAAATGGAGGAAAGTTGTCTGGGTATCAGAAGAGAAAGGAACTGCATATTCCAGCTGGATATGAGGGCAGTGGCAAGGTGTGACGGTGTTGGCAAAGGTGTACAGGGTGTCAAACTTGACAGCTTTTCAGTCAGAGCTAAGGAACAGGAAAGGATACTATTGGAAATATGGTAATTGGATAGGACATCTGTAGTGCAGAAAAATAAATACACAGTAAAAGAAGGAAAGAAAGTTAATTAGATAGGAAAATCAAATCTATCAAAGGAAGCAGAAAAAATTGGAAGGAGAAGCATCACAGCGTAAAATGAGTCAACAAAAGTGAGGAATCTGTACATCACAAAAAAATTTCCATCAGTTGAATTTTTCTCCTAAAGAGACCCTTAGATGCTTTGATCCAGACAGATCAGAAATCATACCTTTTGGATCAGATCCTTGTAGTGTGTCATTATTTGCTAGATATGCAAATTGAGGAATCAAATTATATTATTTACGAATTCATCCTTCTGTTGCTTATCTTAATATTTGTTTTGATGGCACATTTGAAGTATGTCAAAGGAATGAAAACTTGAGATTTCTTAAACAGCTACCAGCTTTATTCACATGCAAATTAAATACTGAAAAAAAGCTTCTATCTGAAAAACAAAATACCATGACTGATAAAGTGGCAGTGTTAATTCAGTACCCTTTGGAATTCAGCAGGAAAATTAGTCTTTCTTAATGTGAAGTACTCCTTCTGTCGCACCTTGGATAGAAAGAAAAAATTAGAGTTACAGACAGAAGAAATTATCCATCCATGACAACAGCGATATGTTAGGTTGATTTTAACATTTGTCAAAAGAATGAAAGTAGGATGGCACCATTCTCCAAAGCTGATGATCTGAAAACTACTACTGGATCTCCCTGGCTGATCACCCAAGACATAAATACTCTCTACAAAATAATTTATCAAATATAAGTGGACCTTAAAGAACAGACTGCAATGACTTACACCAGAGATTGTAAAAAGAAATACGTGCCCATGTTCCTTGCTTTATGCATCACTAGAAGGATGAATGTACTACAGGATTTACACTAAACCATTACCTTATAATAAGAACAAAACAGAGCAGAATATTCCCCATGTTTCTGTTGATCACAAAGTAATTTTTGTGGCAAACTAATGATTATGTACTAGTGATTTTTCCCCTTATCTCTATCTGCTTTTAAAAAGTTACATGTTGCTTTATTTATATTAGTGCTCAATTATAATTGCATATGTAGTAATCTCAGCTGGTACCTGAGATGATCTATCTACTAAGATGAAATCTACATTAGAAAAGATTTTAAACCACTTTTCCTAATAGTATGTACCATTATTGGAAAAGAGTAAGACCCCAAAGACTCCTGGCACACCACTCTATCTGTGGGTTTCTGTATCCTGTAAGCACCTACAAGGTGTTCTTTGGTAAACCATATTTTCACAGGACTGTTGACAAATAAGAGCTTATTTTTGCTCAAGCCTTTGTCTGCGGTAATTAGCTGTGAAAACCTGCCACTTTTAAAAGTTCTGCTGACAAAATATGGAGGAGAGAGGCTCTAAACCTCTTCCTAGTCGGTGTTGTCTTTAGATTAAAATACTATTTTCCTGTTTCCATCAGTCAAAGTGACAAGCAGTGAAAATAAAAGCAGACTTAACATTGCTAAGATGCCATTCTATAGTTGCTCATGCTCAGATAATGTATTCCAGAGAGAATGACTAAGATTAGAGAGAGATTTATATTTCTCTCCTGACTGCCCCCCAGGAGTAGGTATAGTAGACAAAAGATGATGAAATTCAATCAATTACAGGAAACTACATAAGCCAACCTTACTCATACAAAAAAGGGTATTTTCAAGGAATTATAACTTTTCTTTCTAACATATGAACTGAGATGAATAGCTATAATAATACTCTGGACTTTGCTGAGATAGATTGTCTAACTTTTCTCATTTGAATTTTATCTAGCACATAAATATTGATCATTTTAATATGTGACTCGATTACAATGCCTTTAATAATTGTATTTCTGCATCCTAGATTATGCTGCACAATGTCTTATCTGTTGCTTATAGCTATGAAATATTGCACAACCTTTCCTTCAGAATACTTCAGGTTGGACAGGCTTCTCAAAGCTTATCTCTGATTCAAGGTTTGTCAAGGGGAATTGAGCTATTTTTTAGTGGATTTCTGAAAATTTCTACCAAATATTTTGTTTCACACCAAGTCTTAAGTTACTGGAAGAAGCATCAGTCGAAATGTGACAGCAGAGCTGAAATGTAAGGTTCTTTCATTAAACTGCTTCTTAAGGACCAGCCTGTAGAGAAGTTGAAAATAAAATCTATGAAGCTCTTGTGAAAAACACGTAATTGGCCCTATTGATCATCCTCAGTGATTTAGAGTTGTTTGGATTCACCTTGGTCAAGTCCTGATATTATCTTCTTTTTTTATGCTACATATTTTAATAAATGTTAGTAGAAACACATGAACAAGTTGCCCAGTAAACACAGCAGTGCCTTCACACAGAAAAAAGATAAGCTTTTTAGTCCAAACAGGTTGAGTTAGCTGAGATGAAATAATATAAAAAGTAAATGAAAAGGGTATAGATGGGATTCTATCTTCTATTAAAAGACTCCAGGAAACTGTTTCTGTCCTAGAATAAAATGAATTACTTGAACTGCAGGCTGAGCTGAACTGTCAAAAAGGCCAGTTCACTTGTCCTTATCTAAAGAAACTTGTTTGCAAGCGTTTGAACCTCTGGTGAACAGCCTGATGCAGTACTAATCAAAAGGTGCGTGGTTTCCTTAGATGTGAAAGATGGAGTTTTTGCTGAAACTGTCTGATATTCATTTCAGCCTCAAACTGCCAGTAATAGATTGCCACTAGCCAGTAAAAAGTTCACTTTAAAGAATTATTTGTCCTTTCCGTCCTTGGTCATGAGTTACTGTGTTATCTACAGTAGGCAATTGTCTCATGTGTTCTTCAGAAGGTCATTCAAAACTCTCTTGCTTGGCAAGATGATGGGGATCTAAAAATATTGTGATCTCCAGGCATTTAGCTTTAGTTAAATTTCCCAGTGTTCAAAGCAAGATGAAAGTCAACAAGAAAGGTTAAATTCAAACAATTTGAGTCTTGTAATTTACATGATATAACCAGAGCTCAATTTTGTAATTTTGTCAGGAGTTTGAACAGTCATCGTTAATAGAAGTACCAAGGATACAATACCTACAGTCCAATAAATTCCAATATATACACTCCTAGAATATACATGCCTTTTAGATATATATAATTCTGACTTAAATGCCTATAGTTTGTACTCTCTAGCTTAATTTTTCAGTAACCAAAAAAAGCAAATAGCCTGGGAAGCTGAGTATTCATATTTCATCCCTAAAATGATGTCCTCATTATGCACAAATACTACTGCTTCTGAGGCATACACAATAACCTTGGAAAATTACATATGGAAAAAAAAAAAAAACAACAAACTTCTAGGAATATTTATAGAAAAAGGCCTCAGGCTCTGCAAGCTTTTATGGAAGGTTTGGTGAGGTTTTTGGGTTTGCTGTTTGGGTTTTTAAGACCATGATTACAATATATGTATGGTACAAAAATGTCAATAGCTTTTACATTCATATTCATTCATGACTCCTTTTAGATATATATTTCAAATTATCCCTTGATAAATCAGTTAATGTGTTTCCCTATTTGCACAGAAATGGCTTATATCCAGCTTCCTTTCAAGTACACATGATTGTTGAGAGCAACAGCTTCATACACAAGTTTCAAACTTACAATTTTACTACTTCTCATAAGGCCAGCATAAAAAATACCATAAATACTATAGAGAAGGGATTCTTACAAAGACTTGCTTCAGCTAATGAGGACTAAAAGAAAATGAGAAGCAAGGATTTACATTTTCCCAGAGTCATCTGCCATTTTTTTTGGCTATGAATACTCTACTGAAAGGAAGGTTTTACATAAATATAATGTTTGGGTGGTTTATACTTGGTACAAAAAAAATGGAGAAAGGAGAGAAAAAATAAAAAATAGTATTAGAAGTAATTTTTTTTTCAGGTGTAGCATATGTGGCTGTAGCTCAGCTATCAACAACTATTATACACTCACCCTCTAATTTGGCCTTTTGGGTTACAATCAGTCTTTAATCTTCAGGAAATAAGTATCTGAAATTTGTCTGACCGGAGATTTCAGGGTGTTATTGGTCTATAATTTTGCTGGTTAGTTGCAGGGCAAGGTTTATTATCTATCTAATGGGCCCTCATAAAGTAGAAAACCTAGTAACCTCCTAAAGCTCATCAGATAAAAGGATTATAGACTGAAGCACTATCCTTAATGAAGCTCGAGAGCACTGAAGCCTTACTTTCTATGATGAAAATTGTGCTTGGGCAGGGAACAAAGCCCTGCACTACCCAGCCTCTGCTGTTTAGTGATGGACACGTGGAGAGACCAGGCTGTCCAATGTGATCATGAAACAGCTGCTGTAGAAAAGATGCTTGCAGATTTTGATCAATTTATAATTCCTCTGGCAACATCAGTTGAAGACACAATCCTATTAAATATCACTGCTTTGAAACTGAATGCGGTCGTATTTCTCCCAGAATTATCATAATGTTGACATAAAAACAGCACCACGGTTTAAAATTTTCAGCATCAACTATTTTAAGGAATACAGTATTACTGAGGTTTACAAATTAATTTTTAAATTGTGTATAGCATAAGATGTGTCTGGAAATACTCTCTTTCCCCAGGCCATTCACTCTAAGAAACAAAGGAAGAGTCAAGATACAGGAAAATTCCCAAATGTAGTCAAATTGAGCTGTCTGTGGCTGGACTTCTGAGTTACGTAGCTCTATTTTCCAAAGGGAGCATACAAAGTTGAAAAACACTATTGCTATATGAAATACACTCATCCTTGACTAAAGCAGGTGAAAAATGGGGAGACAGTGGGTAAAGGGAAATAAAAAATCCCCTGATAACTATTTGAGCATCATCCTTATCTAGGCCTCCCTGTCTTCACTCTTCATGTCTGTCCTGCTCAAATTGCTAAGGCAAAGCTGACTTTCAAGTTTTGATAAAATAAACCTGTTCCAGCAGCTCCTCAATGTCTTTCATGCATTCTATCCCACTAAAATCACCACAGTGAACCATACAATCACCCTATTCAGACAACATTGCCATAGCTCACTTAATTTAGGGACATATTGTGAAAATAGCAGTCAGGATCCCCTGTCTCCATTTCATCCAGCTGCCTGCTGTGTCATTGAGCCAAGTGACTGCAAGTGTATCCCTCAAGTGCCAGTCTTTCCATTATTCTCCAAGTGTCTTTCCATAGATTCTAAGTGCTTTTCTATTCTCAATTCAAAGTCTTAATCCTCCAAGTGATCCATGGCTCAGGGTTTTAGCTACTCACTACAGTGATAGTGATTTCAGCGAAGCTTTTAGCTTTGTGATCAATGATACAATATGAGCTTTAGTCTGAAATTTTGGATTAGGCACAATAATTAAAAGTAACAACAATAAAGTGGACTTCTCTCTTAAAAGGATATGAAGCCTTTTGGGATTTCCTAAGGAAATTAAGCTAACTCATATTGTAGAAGAAATAATTTTGGAAAAAGTGTGGAACCATAAAAATCAAGAGATTTGTATAAATTTTCAAGTATATATTAGCGCAGGAAGATTGTAACAAAATGCCAAAATTCACAGGAAAATAATTTAAATATAACATTTGCGACAAATATATTTAAAAGGGAAAGAAACAAAATAAACTGACACTATTTTGAAGAAAAAATATTAGTACTATTGTATTGAGTTATTGTAGATAAAACAAAAGTCTTTGATGTATTTTGATGTATTTTTTTTAAATATCCTAATCACACACAAGAAAAACTTTATTTAAAGATGTTCAAGCACTTCCTATAGTTTAGCAAAGTGTCAATGAACAAAATATGTATGAGTAAATTAAAAGTTTCATTCTTCAAGTCTAGCTTCACAATTCTTAACAGCAAAGTCTATCAGTTATTTGTTGAAACATTTCATAGGAAATTAAGGGAAAGAAAAATATATTTCATTTTATTAAATAGACTCACAAAAAATGAAATTAATTAGTTCTCACATATTTTCTTTCTACTTCAGCTATGTATACATGAGATAACTGAAAGAATGAATAAGAGAGCTGCTAGTGCATGCAATGAATGTTTCCCATTGAAATAATGAGGAAAAGGGTATGCCTCAAACCCTGAACCTCGAAGCATAAGAATCCCTGGGGTCATGACAAATGGTTTTAGGTGATCCCTCAAATGGCATTAAACACACAAAAGTTCAGATTTGAAAACAGTAACTATGTAAATTCATGCACTTTGGGAGGCTTACTTATGTCAAGAATTCCACTCACAAGGAGTCAACTGAAAGAAGCCCTACAATATTTTAGAAGCAAAGGATCCTCCTTGGCAGTTTCTGGATGGGTGATGTGTGTCTCACTAGGAACATCAGTGATATGGAGTAGAGTAGAAATAATTGGATAGAGTATAATGATCACATTATTATACAGTGAAAGAATAATAATTTTTCAAGCCCACACTCATGAATGCTTTCTAAGCATTCCCCTTGATACAAAGGGCCGTCGTCTATGACCTTACGTTCAAAGTGTAGATCTCCAGCATTCCATTATTATGGAATCCATAGCTTCTCCTACAGGTGGAAAACACCTTTCATGAGGAGTTTTCAAAGGGCTCCTAGGCACTTTTATATCAGTTAAACACACCATTCCTTTTAATTTTAATTCTCCAAGATAAGACAGTTATTTTATGATTATATTTGGTTAAAGCTATTAGTAGTCAAACATGGATATTAGAACTAGGTGACTCTTCATTATATTCTCCATACCGCTACCCTTCAAACAAAAATTCAGTGTTTTTCAAGCTTTAATAAACTGCATTTCACACCATTTTCTTGAGATACATGAGGAATAAATAAAGAACTATGAAGCATGATCATAAGGATGATCATAACCACAAATATAATCAAGTTCATGCTATACATGAACTTTTGTGTTAAAAGAAGACACAGTGAATTGAAGCACTGTTTCAGGGAAACAATTGCTTTCAGTTTTGTGTTTAATTTTTTTTTTTAAAACCTTTGGATTAGTTTCTTTATTTGATGTAAGACACTCAGTGAGTGAAAAATTCCTCAATTCAGCATCCCAGAGGTATTCTTAGAAACTCTGATGACCTTAACTCTGATATGATTTAAATCAATGCAAGTCACAAACATAACACCTAGACTGAATAAAATCATCCTAAGGAATAAGGCAATTAGGCTCCAGAGAATTCACTGAAAGTATGCAAAGATGGAATCTCTAGTGTAAGTTGTTTTTTTTCAATTTGTCGTAACGCGATAGACCAACCTGCTCCAATATTTGGTGTACCTTAATGTGAGAAATGACTGGCTTTACAGAAGGACCCAAAGAAAACAAGGAGCACGAAGTAGAAATGCTTTCACCAGAAAGACAATTTATAGAACAATAAAAAGTAGTTCTGCTGCTGTTGATTGGAATAGTTCAAGGAAACCAAAAAGCATCCTATCAAACTCCAGTCACAAAGAGCTTGTCTACTCAAACTGGAAACAAAATAATCAAATGCACTAGATTTCATTATTTTTAATAACTTTAAACTTTTCTGCCTTAAAAAACCAAAAATAAAAAAAAAAAAAACCCACAAAACCTCTTACTTACCTTTAGTAAGAGAAGAAATTGTGTGTTAGGCAGAGGCATTACTTGCTAATTAAAACCATCATTAATTGCTTTCCAAAATCTATTTTTGCTGCTACAAAACCAGGAACACCTTTCTCAGTTATTAATAGGCAACATCAACTGGAAATCAAGGTAAGTCACATGTGTCAGTGGTACAGGTTATACTAACAAAACACTTAAGCCCCAAGGAAACAAATAAGGGAACAGTATAACTCATCTTATCATGTAACCCCATAGGCTGTAGGAATTAATTTTTTATTGGAATCTATGATGAGACCTATTCAAATAATTAACCTATGAGTATTTTCAAAGATGGTGCCTCCTATCCCAGTCAAAATATATTTAAAATAATTTATTATCAATCAGTAGAGCAACAATCTCCTGCTAGCTTTTTTAGTTGTAACTTCACATACTTTGAAAGTGTGAAAAACGGATTTAAATTTATCATTGCTCATTAAACCTGCAAAAGGCTGTGTTAATTGGATGTTGCCCTAATTCACTTACATGTTTTCTGACAATAAAGACCATATGATTTAAGTTCAACTGATTCTAAAGTCATTATTTACTGACTTCACTGAAGTTCATAGCCTGAAGTTGAATCAAGTAGTAAGAACTATCCCTTAGAAAGGAAAAGGATCAAAGAAACACAATTAATCTAAATTAGGAGGGGAGAAAAAAAAGTGTAAACACACACTAATGCCTTTAATATTTAAAACCTTAATTCAGTATAATCAAAAATAAAAATCATGCAATATTTAGCAAATCTCACTGCTACCAAAAAAAAAAAAACAAAATCACTCTGAAAGCTAACATTCTTTTTAACAAATTGAACACACCATTTTGCAGTAGTGAAGCACATGCAAACTCAAGCCTTCCTAAAGCATCACAGTTTAACCCCACCACATATAAGGGAACTAAAAGATTGACCATACTGAAAATGAGGGAGTTGTTGAAAGACTGACTCTATCATATGGCCTAACAATTAGTGACAAAAAGAAGATGCATATATAAATATACATATATGACAAAATTTAAAGTAATTAGTAAATTACTTCTCAGCCATGGATAATGGGAGATATTACCAATAAAGTATTACCAAACAGTGTAGAATTATTTGGGGGACACAGCAGTGCAATATCAGGTTTAAAAAAAGAAAAAAAGGCGTTTATCAGGTTAAAAAAAGAAAATTAGGCGTGAAAATGATTGCTTAAAGCAAGCTTAAAACCTGAAGAAATAATAATAGGGGGAAACATGTGTCATGCTTCTAGAGGTTGTACTGAGATGATCTTAAAAACTGAATCTTCCTCTGCTGCACAAAGCTGTCAAAAATCACACCACAAAAATGACTCATGGTTTAAAGCTATGCTAACTTCATAACTGCAGTTGACAAGATCCACTCTCTCTTTCTCTGCCCTTGGCAGGAAGCAAAATCTCAGAATTCACTTGAATATTTGTAACAAACCATGGACTTCATGTTGGTCATCTCCTGAGCATCAGTAATGATGAAGACTTTGGATTATGTTATTGAAAAGGAATCATTCAATCACTGTTTTGTTTCACATTCAAAAATTGATTTAATCTGTAATATTAGATATACTATGCTTGAAATAAACAGTAAAATGGCCAGTAATCCTTTGACTACCTGAATTTCTGTGAGAGAAATACAAGCTTTCCATTCCACTCACGTCCTCTGTCAAGAAGAATTTTTTTGTTGCTTTATAGAGTAAATCCAATACATGATTAGCAAATTTGTAATTGCTCTATTTTGTATCTGGTCACTAAAACAAGAAATAAAAGACATCAGAGTAAGCACAAAGTAAGTAAGCACAAATTTGCATGACCCAACTCACTCTGGGTTACATGATGAAAGCAGCTGACTTTTGCTGTCTCCAGACCATAGTTCTTTTTCCTGTTTCAGCACAGTCCTTTACAGACTTGTTTTTCATACTTAGAAGAATACTAAATGTGTGGACACATAGTGATTAAAACAGGCCGGGAAATAACATCACAATTTAAGGGACCCTAAATGAAAATAATGTGTTCTTAGAAAATAAGTGTCATTTAGAAAGCATTCTTTATGATACTTGCCACAGGCCTTTTCTTTATTAAAAGAAATAATTGTGCACACTCCCAATATAAACGAGATATTTGCACTGTTTTGTTCACACATGCACATCCAACCCTTCTCCAGGAAAAGTGAGCTGGGGGAGGTGGGAGGCAGGGGCTGAGCAGGTGGAGCGGGAAGTTGGCTCAGAGCAGCGATGCCCCACCTGTGCTGGACCCTCTCTTCCACTCACACCTTTCCTGTCACAGCAGTCAGAACATTTGAGACAAAACATGCTTAGAGCTGGTCCTCTACAGTCTAATTATGCTACTGACAAATTATGTTCATTACAAAATAAACTATTGGTCTGAGATATTAGAAGTTCTACAAAGCAAACCAAACTATTTCTAATTCACTTTTTAAACAAAATAATTGGAAATATTAGTGAGATGTTCATTTTAGCAGCCCTGTGTTACAGAGATCATGCAAAACTCTTCTTAGATTAAGACACACTGGAATCTTGACCAGAATATCATAGAACAGGTGAACAAGAGTGTGACCAATGAAAGAACAGCTTCCAATGTGAGATGGCTATTGAGAGATCATGCTGTACATGCTGCTCTACAAAACAAGTCAATCAGAGGCAGCTGGGATATGATGAAAATGCATTGTAATTGTCTGTGGGTATGTGAGTGACAGATGGCTGAATTGAGTGGAGGGATAGAAATAGTGTATTCTATTCAGGGGAAAAGGGAATACAATAAAAGTATAAGTGTAATTTTTTGCAGCTGCAAAGGCTTTTTGACAGCAATTTGGTTCCAATCACTTTCAAGAAACACATGACTAGGACAGTAAACATCATTAAAATAATTGACTAGTCATCAGGAACAATAAATTAATAGAATAATTTATTATTCACACCCATCTATTCCTAAAGTAGACACCTAAAATATGTAGCTAGAGACAGCACTCTGAATGCTAACGTGTCAGATGTGATACTGAAATCCATTCTTTAGTGTGTGGCTTAGACAAGGATTTTCAGACAAGAAATGGTACTGGAAAGAGCAGTGGCTGGAATAACTTCAGTGGTATTTCTCAACCATTTGCCAGTGAGTTTCATCAACACATTGTTGCTAAAATGAACTTTAGAATTACTAAATTAAATCAGATATTAACTTGAGGTACTGCAAGCATATGAAAGAATGTAGACCTTTATAGACAACCTGTGTATTAAAAGGAAAATACCTGTAGAAAAAGGCTTAAATCTAATATTTGTCCTTCCAAGGACATTTAATACATGGCTGCTGATCTCTCAGACATCTCCTTAGTCCATTTTAAACAATTTAATAGAGTAATAATTTTATACAGGAACAAATCAGTATTCACAGGGCAGTGGCTGTGACTGAAGTACCACTGCAGCCCAGCAGCAGTACTTCTCCCTCCTGTCACAGCAGCTTCTGCATACAGATGTGCATAGGATGATCTTCGGTAGCAGTCCATAAACCTGTCTAGCCCAAGGGACCCTTAAATCCAGGCTGTTGCCTTTTTCTGTAGAATGAAGAAAGTGAAAGCCTGCTTGAGAAGAAAATGCTGCAGGATAGTGGCAAGACTCTGAGGTTGACCACAGACCCCCTCACAGCCTTTTCTAGCTTCTGCAGAGGCTTCTGCAGCACAGTTTCCCACCTCTGGTACTCAACAAAATCAGCAGCTACAGGCCGAGCAAATCCACTCTTGTGCTTTTCCCATGCTGGATTTAAAACTTCATCTGACCAGATAATTGAGATTACCATAAAGAGATCAACTTGTCCCCAGCCCAATGAAGAAAACAAATTTGCATAATAATATCCACATGTATTTAAAAACAAAATCTGGCTAGATACAGTACTGACCAGCTATGTTGTAAACCCTCAATAACAACAGTAAGATCAGCATGGCTTTTGGGGCCACTAAAGAATCATTAGCATGCATCACAATGAATTTCAATCATGCAGGGGTTCAAAACCTACAGTCTTCATTCACACTTTACACAGATCATTGCAAAAAACAGTCATTCAATTCAAAGGACAGATGATTTAACAAAGGAAATTTAAATGTTTTTAGGGATCTCTGCCTTTTATTCTAAATTGTCAAAGGGGATTTTTTTGGTGTGTGTGTTTGTTTTTTGGTATTTGTTCGGTTTCTTTTGTGGAAGAAGAACAAAACGTTGTCAGTGTCACTTTCTCATTATCTTTTTTAAGCTTTAACTTCCTTTATTTAATTAATTACCTAAAGCGGAACTAAAATTTTAAAACATACAAGCAAAACCAAAGAACAAGTAAGGCATTATGCCTACTTTGTAAATCTATCTTGATTTCAAAATGCATACTTTGAGTACCTTGCTCTCCAATGCCTGCCCATATCCTGAATATAAAGTAGAAATTTAATCCCACATTTAAGTTATTAAATATACTTTTTATTAATGTAGGATCAGGTGGACATTGTGGAGCTTCACCACAGCAAGAGTTTTGTTTCCACAGTTTTGTGTGTGCAGTTTTCTTTACAGAGGAACATCAACCTCCAGACATGAAATTCTCCTTATACATACAACTCAGAATAGGTAATGAATTTATTCAGATAAATGAAACACTATACTCATTCTGCCTTATTTATGTGTTTCTTCTACATGGCTCGATGAGTAATATTCCCAATACTGTGACACAAATACAAGAAAATTTTTGAATATTTGGAATGGATTTTATTTTAAATTATCAAGCAGTGATAATGAGTTAAACAAAAAGTAAAAACACAGCCTTAAATAATTTTATCCAGTTAGTTTCCAAATATACCACAATGCTGGTCTCTATTTTTTTCACCTGAAATAAAAACCAACCCCAAACTAGAAAAATACTTTTTTGTGTCAGTTTGTACTTAGGAAACATGAATAGAGGTCTGAAGTAATTGTAACCTTTTTTTTATATTATTAACAAGTGATTGAAGAGTAAAACAGACTTTTCTAGCCATTATGGTGGTCACTGTCTCCATAGTAGTAAAATTTTTTTATATTACTTCTGTATGTATAAATAAATATGCAGAACAGTTTTTTGGGGTGATAAAGTGAGTGAATATTAACTAATAATTCTGAAAGGTATACTATGAATTATTTAGTGATTGTTCAAAGTTTCACTGTTACTTTTAATACAAAGGTTAAATCAAATCACTTTAAGCATACTCCTCTGATTAAAAGCCAGTATCACCATGAAATTAGTCTTTGTCATGAAAGTAAATCAGGTCAGTTATTTTTATGTTCTCATGCCTTATTACTAATTTGAAGTCTTCAGTGTTTTAGAGATTTTGCTAAAGTACTTTTAGTAAATGTCAGTTAATGGGATTATAAAGAGAATTTGAGAAAATAATAATTCTACTTAAAAAAAAAAAAGAATCAAATACTAACTTATTAAGATTTGAAAGCTTTGCCTGTTTGCAAATTCAAAACACAGAAAACTACAAAGCAAAAACATGTTCTGTTTCTTATCTTGTTAAATTCATCTTAGATCACTAAGCATCCAATACCTAAATCGTAATTAAAATATCGATTGGAAAAAAAGAGTATGGACTATGGGACAGATATTGCTATAATTATCAGCAAAGTTTGCTATTTAAGAAACCTGTGGCTGTGGACACAAAATAAATATAGAATTCAGTATAAGACAAATTTTATCTGAATAACAAATCCAGGTTAGGGGCTGTCCTGGGGTGACTCTACCTTTAAGATAGCTTCGGGAGTTGGGGGGAAGTTGAAGCTGCGAGAGGCTGATAGGAGTTTTTTCTCTTGACCAATTACTAGCCATTTCTGAGAACTGACAGTAATTCTGACCATTGAAAAGTGAGATCAACTTGTGAATACCTACCTTAAGACTCAAGACCGGGAATTTCTCTCTCTTTTTGGTTTCTGGCTTCTGATGAGGTAACAGGCTCTGTCTCAGCCTCCTCCCCCGCTCCAGGCCGGACAAGGCTGCAGAAGGCAGGGGGGGAGAAACGGAGCTGGCCGGCCTGGATTGGTTTGCAGTTTCTGCTGCTGAACTGAAACCTGACACCATGAACATCTGCAGCTTTCCAAGACTTAACTCTTTTACTACCTGGATGAGACTTACAGTTTACTCCTTTTTCCCAGAGAGAGGGGAAGAGAAAGAAAGAGGGATAATCAACATGAAGAAGATACCATAAAACCATCAAAGACAGTGAAGAAAAGAGTTAAGTTTTAGATGGGAAAGAGAGAATAAGGAGATGCTTTAATAAGCTGAAATATTTTTCTCTTAAAGCTATGGAGATGGACAATAGTGTTCTGAAGAAACTCCTTTAATTTATGACAGAGTATATTGGGAGGGTTGGAGTGTTCAAAGTGTGGATTTTGAGCAAAAGGTGGAGTAGTTGTGATACAGTGAGGTGCTGGAACAGAGGAGGGAGAAGTAATAGTTGAAAATTTGGGGCCGTTAACAGGCAAAGAGAAAACTTCTGTTTCCAGGGAGGCTTACAGAGACAGATGAAGAGAACTTTTGCCCTTGAATAACTCATTCTTAAAAATTACATCCCTAGACTCATTTGACCCCTACACACTCAGAGTGATGTGAAATGGGAGGAGTGAACTGATGGCAGATTTCCGGGCAGCTGGCATCAGAGAAATAGAAAGCTATAACAGAAATAGTTTTCTTGTGAGAAACTCCATAAATTAGCAGAAGA
This sequence comes from Pseudopodoces humilis, assembly GCF_049639895.1. NCBI lineage: Eukaryota > Metazoa > Chordata > Aves > Passeriformes > Paridae > Pseudopodoces > Pseudopodoces humilis. The sequence goes on from NC_142205.1 coordinate 36,889,770, forward strand.
AGACCTCTGTTTTTCTACAAAGACTGATGAAAAGACTCTAGCAGGAATTGGGACTGTTTAAACACCAAAGTTCCAAAGTTTTTTGTCTCTATGTTGGCATGTAAACAAGGGAATGGTTGGGTAGTGGGGGAGAAAAGCGTTTTCTGGAGGTTTTATTCTGGTTTTCTTATTCTTGTAGTTTTGTTAATAAACTTCCTTTATTCCTTTTAAGTTTTAAACCTGTTTTGCTCTTGTTCTAATCCATACCTCATAGCAAGAAATAAGTAAATTTTCTAGTGATTTTTTAGTTACTGCTTTAAAATCACGGCAGGGGCCAACATCACAGATTGATATTCCTGAGACATACTGTCTTTATTTCACAATCAGTATAGACAAAAGAAAGATACATGACTAATTAAGTGGATGTTCTCAAATCCTCTCCTGTATAGAAAATACAATTTAATTAAAGCATTCCTATGAGCGCAAGATACATTCTTTGCAAGACTGTTGTGCTTTTAGATACTTGTTTGATATTTTATCTGGGAATCACAGGCATTTTCCTAATCTTCATAAGCCTCAGAATCCCTGTGAAACACAAGACAATTAGGGCTCAAGTCATTTACCAAACACAGGCATGAAATGCCACCTGAAATGCATCCAGATACCTTAGACAGCCTCCCCTACAAGTTCCTGAAGTGAACAGCTCTGCTACAGGTCCTATGTCACATTTACCAGCTGCATCTAGACATCCTGGAAGATCTCAGATGACACCTGTGAGCTGACAAGAAAAAAACAACACATTACTGCATTCAAGAAGCATGAAGCCTTCCTGCACCGTTAACGTATCGGGTGTAAATGCTGCCAACACTCTGCTCAGCACATTTGAGGGGATTCTCTGCTCCTCAGAAGACCAAGTCTCAGAGAATAGGCATGTATAATAATTCATAAAATTTCTTGTTAAAATTTTAAATCATATTCATACAATAAATATGAGCCTGTCCTCAGCTGCTGTCATGACTTTTTTACAGACATGACAGACACGGTGTCCAGTGATATGGAAGAATACACTCAAGGAAGGTGAACCTCACAGCAGAGACCGAGGAACAGAGGCTGGTCTCCTCAGCCTTCTCTTTTGTCAAAAAGCATATGAGCCACCTACTAACTGAACAGGCTACCAGATGATGTATCAGCAATCTTAGGAAGAAATGAGCATCCAGGACCTCAGAGAAAGTCTTGCTGCTCTTTGTCCTAAGAAGACACCAATTCAAATAAATACCAAAGTTGTGTCCATTAATAACAGATTTTCCAATACTTCAAGTACCACATTAAACCAGACTTCATGTAATAATGTCAAAGAGTTATTCATAACTTGTTTTCTAAAACAAAACCAGTATCAAACACACACAATGGGCTACTTCTGTGACAAAAGTTTTTTGTCTTCATTGGCACTTGGTGAAACACACAGAGTGTAGCAGCTTACGCTTGCACATTAAGACTAACAGATGAAAAGGGCTTTGATCTCCTCATTAAATTCTAGTTCTGAGGTAATACAAGATAGGTAAGAGCAAACAGTGAACTTCATATTACATCTGTTTAACATGTAGACATTCTATGTTTTGAATTAGAATTCTCTCTTCCTGCAGAAAAGAACCATGATGTCTCAGCAGGAATTTCAGTTGGTCGTCCCAAGATTATCGGTTGTATGAATGTCCAAAGTGAACCCAAAGCCTAACTAATTATGAAAACTCATTTTTCATTGAATTTACAAGGCAAGACCACAGACAAAATAAATAGGTATTTGGTACATTCAGTGTATGCATCAAAGCCCTGACACTTCAAATGCCTTGTTTTCATTGTTTGTAATTCATTAGCACCACAAGATCCTACAGTGAGCATTACAGTTGGGTCTGCATCATTTTTTAATAGTGACTTTCAAAGTGCCTCTGCCCTGAGTTTTTGCTAATTTAATTCTAAGTGTTCTTGTCTTCTGTGTGAGCCCACACAAGTCAGTTTCTTGTGTGCAATCAGAGACTGGCAGTGCACATACTTTGGAAGATCTAGGAATGTAACCCTAATATATGAGAATGGGTCTTCCAACCAAACCTGAAATGGCTTTTGGAGGAGTTTACTACAGACAATGTTCCACCTGAATGGTGGATTTAGCTGCCTTTAAAAACCAGTGGAGACAGAAGCTATTGATGAGAACAGAGGACAGCAACTGCACAGGAGAGTAACCCCTAAATAAAGCAGAAAGAAGGTCAAATCAAAAAGGAAGCAAAGGCAAGACAGGGTCAAAAATCAGACCACTGGAGATCAGCAAATGGAGCCAATTGGCCTGACTTTTACATATCTAGGTCACACCACTTCTGAGTCAATGAACAGATAAACCAATTATAGGTTTTTTCAGAATTTTGATTAATTAAGGGATCTAGAATATAAAGCCATTTTTCCTCAAGTAGAAATGTCACATAAGAAGTGCCTTTCTTCACAATTAGGTCACTAGAATATATTGTGGCTCAAGACCCTGACGTTCTTTAACCTAATAAATTAGAAGGGGAACACCTTTCAGACAAAAGTATTCAGCTTCAGATATATTGCTTTTATTTAAAACAAATTAAATTTTATTCTGCAAACGAAACAGTTTTTCACTGTTGCTACCTGAATCCTCCTGTCTCATGATTTATCGCCTACTGCCTTTGTTGCTAAAACACAAATGACCATCATCTCTGCATCAATAAATCAAAGATCCATAGTTTTTCAGCCCTTAGAAATGACAGTTTTATCAATCACTATTTTGTGTACTAATATATATCCTTTATTCACTACTTTTTCAAAACAAATACTGTAGGTCTCAATAGTTCTTGCAAAGACTTTTTAGTTTATCTTTCATTGGTTGTTTCTAGTATGATTAGTTTTGTGTGGATAAGGATTAAACAGCAAACACATTTGTCCAAATATCTTTACAGAACCAATCATCTCTCTCAAAGCATACAGCAGCTTACATTATTTATATGTTAGTGGTCAGGGTCACACTGCCAACACATTCTTAAGTTCTCACTCTCTGGAAGGAAAAAAAATGGAGCATTAAATAATTCAGATATTATTGAAGAGAAATTGGAAGACTTGTTGGGTAAATATCAAAGTAATCTAAGGTTGGTATGTGTAGAAGACATACTGTGCAGTGACATGAGCAGAGTTATTATTTTGGGAACACTTCTGCTTGCACTGCAAAGTCTAATAGACCACTGACTGTGAAATGAGATGTCTTCCACTTACATTTTTTCTTCCTTGCATCTCTTTGTAATTCTGAACCCTCCTCTTTTGAATAAAATTTCTTAATTATTTTTTGGTTTTACTAGTGCAATTAAACTCCCAAGTGCAATTAAACAAAATTAATACAAATTCAAAGATAGATAAGCATTCAAATGATGTGCAAAAACAATGGACATGTTTGATGAGAACAAATTGCTCGAGAGCTCTGTACTTAACAGGCAGTGCATGCTTACTTGTAAAACAGCATGGTATAGTCCAAAAGACACTATTTCAAGTCTGAAAAAAGACCATGAGGGAAGACAGTAAGACTGCAATATAAAATCTTTTGTTCTCATAAAAGATTATTCTTGATGTTCTTTAATGACATCTTTATTAACTGCATATTTAAATTTTCTTGGGGGAGGTACGGGGGAAACTAAGAAAAGAAAGCAAGTAATTGTTTCATTATTTTACTCTCAGCATTATGCTGAGCCTGACTTCAAGATGAGACACTCTCCTTTCCTCTTCTATGGCACATCACTTGGAGTGGTCATGTGTTACTTTGTCTTCTCCACAACCTTAATTGCAGCATCTTTGATTTCACCAGTGCAAACAAAGGCACAGTTCAGGATATAAAACTTAACAATTTTACTTTCCAGTTGAGTATGATAGAATAGACTGTGAAAGAAACAGCCTTAAAGACAATCTAGTTCCAATCCCCCTGCCATGGACAGGGACACTGCCAGTAGATCAGATTGTTCAAAGCCCCATCCAACATGATCTTGAGCACTTTTAAGGATGCAGCATCCATAACTGATGATTTCAGTGCCTCACCACCCTCAGAGTAAAGAATTTCTTCCTATTATCTAACTTAAACCTACTCTCTTTCAGTTTGCTACCGTTTCCCTTTATCCTGTCACTATAAGCCCTTGTAAGAAGTCACCTCCAGCTCCCTGACAGGCCCTCTTTAGGTACTGGAAGGCTGCTCTAAGATCTCCCTGCAGCCTGCTCTTCTCCAGGCTGAGCAACCCCAACTCTCCCAGCCTGTCCTCATACAGGAGTTGCTCCAGACCCCTCATTATCTTTGTGGACATCTTCCAGAGCCAGTCAAGCAGCCCCATCTCTTTCATGTGCTTTCTTATATCCTCATGTTCTGCTTCCCTGAATGATCTGATCCCCAGTTTCAAGACCAAAGGCACTTGGGGGCCAATTTAGCTATTGGCTCAGGCCTATACAAGGCCTAATGTTTAGCTTCTCCACTATTCAGCAATATTCACAAGCCAAAGGAAATCATGTCATTTTCTCATTGTACAGCAGAGTTTAGGTACTACTAATAAGAGTCACAAAGCAGAATGATGAATGACTTCCTGCTTAAGTATCTACCAGAATAGATGAAATTCAGAGCCCTTAAAAAAACCAACCAAAAATCAAACAAAGAAACCAGCCCTCAAAATCAAAACACATACATTAATTTGCAGGATAACTCTTTCCTCTCCAGATACATCTCAGGAGTGACACCCAAAAAATCTACATCGTGTCTACATTAAGTAAATAACATTATTTTTGTAAAAAAATGGAAGAACAGTGAAAAATCCTATTCTTGTCATATTTTTATTCTTTATACACATGTACAGAATTTTTTTCTGAAGTTGGTGGGATGCCAAGATTCAAATTCCTCTTCTATTTTTCTGGATTTAAACCAAAAATTTCTCTAAGCTTTGGATTAAAGGGGAACCTGGAATCAAACACTTCTTGGTTCTGCTGCTGAAGGTGTTGCCTATGCAAACATACCACAGGTATTCAACAGCCCTGCACAGCAGGCCCAAGAAATAAAAAAATAAAAAAGGCTGGACTGCCTTCCCTTTTGAGGCAGTCCAGCTTTTCAGCTTTCCAGGCTGTAACTCCACAGATTAGCACAAGAGAACCTTCTATGTGTAAAGCAGAATAGCAACCTCTCATATCCCCTGAAAGTTTCCTCAAGACACTAACAGAAAGGCCAGCTGGTGATGTTAAAGGCTGTGAGTTCAATAAACTGTACACTTCAGGAAATTACTTCACTAAAATGGATGGTTTTCTGCTCCTAATGCTGACCATATCAAAAAGGAAAATGTTAGTAGTCCTGTCTCATCAGTTTTGTAATAAAATTGCTTGCTTTGGTAACCTTTAGCCTTACAAAGAGCTTCAAAAATATCTCTCCTATGTTTTCTCTTCAGTAATAAATCTGACAATAATAAATGGGCCCTGTTTGCTGACCAGAGTCTTTTAAATCACAGTCCTAAATAAAACAAAAGGTTGGACTAAGGAAATAAGATTCACAGAATGAAGAGAGTCTCATTTTAAAATTAAGTAACCATAGATAGAATTCCTTTACTTAATGTAGCAGAAGTCTCTAGCACACGATGGGAAACTAAAATAATCATAAATACTTACACCATTTTTCAGAAAGCCTTAATAACTCCGTTGTTTGCAGTAGTTCTTTGAAAATTACGCAGCATAAAAGAGAATAATAATGAACCTTTTACTCCATATTTATTTCTAGCTTTCAGGTATAGATGCTTGGTCCTGTATTCAGGTGACAGGCTTATAAAGCCATGCTAATGCATGGTCTCACACTTCTAAGAATGTGACCCTGAACTTTTCCACTATATAAAACAAATATAAAACTTTAAAAAACATTCCCCCTCCTCTGCTATATCCCTCTTTTTCCTGTGAGAAAAGGCAAAGGCTTCACATATTTGAGGATTTTATGTGTGAACACAGATGTTCACAAATCAGGTTTCACTTTTACCACCTGTGAATTTCAGCATCCTTACCATGAGTAAGTAGTGTCAGCCAGCCTAACCCTGGGACCTTTACCCTCTTCTCTTTGTCCTCTCTGCTCCCACACTACTGATTGACTAGTTTCCTCTTCAAAAGCATTAATGCGCACATTACTGGGGAGATTTTTGCCACCTTACATTCTGCCCAGAACTTATTCCCAAATAAGTTCTCTGTCAGCTTTAGAACTAGCAACAATTAGAATTCTCACTATTAATTCTCCAGAACTTTCAATCTATTTTATCAGTATAAAACTTATCATCTTTTCAAAGACAATGAAAAACCATTTAAAAATTCCTTAATAATGCACCACAGCATGCAAAGAAGATCCACATGTTCCCTCTGCATGGTAAAGAGGTTTTGGCATTTCCACAAGACAAACCAAATAAATGCTTTTATAAAATTAATCAGTCTTTAACATGATGGAAAAACATGTTGGTAAATCTGTACTCTAAAACAGTAGAGTTATTCAAGAGTAAAATTCGTAACTCTAATTTTACACCAAGAAGCAAATCAGTTCAGTTTAAACCTACAGAAAAGTAGAAGAAATGTTAAGGCTGCATTCTTATTTAGTACAGCTATCCTTATGCTCTGTAGGAATTTCCAATAGTACTGCACATAGTTAAGTTTGTAACAACGACTCATAAATTATGAAGTATTTCATATAAAACTATATGCATTAGAAGTCTAATATCCTTTATCTTCCCTGGTTGCATGGAAGCATAATGATGCTTTCATTGCATCACCATTTCCTAGATTTATTTTTCTTTTTAATAAGGAACATGTCACTTTCTCTGTAGTAGAGATACTGGAACAAAGAGAAAGAACAGTTCTGCTAACCCTTACACAAAAGTGGTAATGTAAGAACCCCTGTGACTACGGAAAGACCATTCTGGGAATAAAACAACGATCAAAATTTTGGTAATTTCCTAAAATTAATAAGATCACAGAAAAGTATCAATTTACAGTCTGATAAAGTAGGGAATGAAATGCAGATTGGTTCTGGAATGCTTCTCAGTGTCTGGCTGAAAAAGAAAGTAATAGCTCAGGAAAGTAGCCCACATTCCAGATACAGGGTGAACACTGTACTATAAATGCTAATGAATCAGAAATAAATCTGAGAAATTGCTACATAGTTTAGGATTTTATCTGAGAAGTAACTGTCATTTTAACATATGTTTTTTGAAAACTGATTTTAAAAAGAAAAATAAAACCAGCTTGCATGTCCTCTAAAATGAAAAGAAAAGCTATAAATAGCTTCCTTTTGTTTGTGATTATTATTGCTCTGCTGTTTAAAAAGTGAAATGAAGTCTTTCATCAAGTCACTTGTTTCATATACATCCACAGATGCAAAGGATTGTTAGGCACCCCCAAAGGATGAGGAGGAAGTCTAGATCATGTTAGAAAGATCAAATACGTCACAAGATTGTGACACATTTGTTATTCCCTTGGTATTTTTTGCAGCATAATGACTAATCTGAGAGTTTGCACATTAATGTTTCCATTTCACATCCATGAATGCAACCAACCTGTATCATCAATTGTTCTGGAAAGATGCCAAGAAGAGGCCACAAAAAGATATGAATTATTTTTAGCTCTGATTTGCACTTAAGCCATCTAACAGTGATGCCTTGCACTTCATAGATTATAACATCTTTAATTTACTCATTCAGTTACAGTAACTCATTTAGTAACATTAAGCACTATGCAGGAGAATTAATGTGTTAATATTTCATGAAAACATGTGGTTAATTAGCAATTTATTGCTTTAGGGTTGGGGTTTTTTTGGTTTCATCTCTGTGTGCAGGCTGTGAGCAGTGGTTCCTGGGAACCACACTCACTGCCACTTAGAGTGGGCAGAGCAATACTGGATACTGTGACGGTTTTGTTGTCTGCATAAGGCAGCTAGACCAAGTGGTTATGTGACTGTCTTCTAATCATATGTACCAATATACATGGATTACAACATTTAAGCAAGATAGAGCTAGTCATTATATCATGATTAAGCATGAGATGAGCTAAATAAAGCTGCCACTCTTACATACAACTGACTATGTTTGCTTTCACTAAACTGCTCCCTGGTGCTTACATGTCACAGGATAAGCCTAGAGAGCCCCAAACTGTGGCTACAGAAGTCACCTGCCACACCCATCCTAGCAGAAATTACTGGCTGTGCATGTCAAAGATGCTGGGAAGAAACAGAAACCTTTTCCTTAGCTGTGCAAACACAGCTCAATCACATTGTAAAATACTAAGTGAGCAGAGAAACTTCAGCAAAGACCAGCTAAGTGCTGCAGTGAGGTCCATAAACCAGGAACACCCAAGAGTGTTCTAAGACTCTGTTACCATGCAGCACCACAGACTGCTGAAATCACTTAAGGATTTGCTGCCTCTCTAAAACAAATAGATGACTTAGTAGTCCTCTGATTTTTCTTTGCAATTTGCTTTCACTTGCTTGTTCAGGCACTGTGAAAATATAAGCTCTCCATTAAAGCCATCATAAACATTTTTAGCCTGGCCCCATTAATGAGCTCTGCATTCATGTAAAGGATTATTAGGTGGTAGTGGTTTATCAGGAAGAATAAAAAAGTGACTGCTTTAATGGTTCTACAATCCAGCACAAAGAAATGCTGGTGAAGTTTTTCTCCAAAGTTAGACACTTTAAAAACCCAAAACTATAACAAAGGGCATTTTTGTGTTTATGCATGTGTGTGTATTTGTATGCAAGGGTAGTAGTGGGAAATACTCTTGAGCACTGAAATATACATATCTAGCATGCATAAATTAATGTTATAGAGCTTTTGTGTACATGCCAGGAATGGTGCAAGCAGGAAAAATGACATTAATATGTTTTATTTGATTAGTATTGGCATAAAAACATCACATTACCATTTGTTTCCTTTATGAAACCCAAGACTTAAGTGGAAATCTAACATAATATATTTGTACTCAAGGAAAGTAAACGTGCAAGTTAGTACTAAAATAACAGTTACAATAAGAATTATAAGAAAATACCTTTTACTTTGAAATATTATCTGCAATAAGAATATTTTTAGGGCAAATATGCAAAAAAAAAAAAAGAAAAACATGCTTTCTGATTGAAACCATGATTTTAATCTCATCTGTTTATGCAAAATGTCAAAAAATTATTGTACTTGAAAGAGGAATATAATTATTATATTATTATTATTCCATTACTTTTTTCCTCCTCTGTGTAACATTATGACATTTAGGTACACATTAGATGATTTTAAGCACAACTATTATTTCATCCACAATTTTTATTTAATGCAATACAGAACACAAAATGCAACATTTCCTCCAAATATCTTCTGAAAAACGACTGTAATATCACATTAATATTCACAGCTCTGACATTCAGTATTCAATCGTTTATATCCCTTCTTCCTTTTCATAAGCAAGACACAGGCTCTTGCTATCTTGCTATAACACCTTGGACCCACAATAACCTCCCTTCACTCACATGCCACCACTTCACATGACCACTGCAGTTTGCTCACTGGCACTTCTCTCCTATACACTGGGCATCCTGTCCGCCTGGCTACTCACCTTTCCAAAGGCTGCAAAACCTCACCCACCAGACTAAGAAAAACCTGGCATACACTACATTTGCAGTTCTTCAGATAATTCAGTTTGTCTTGCATGCAGAGTTTTTTGCATGCAAGTTAAGCCTTATCAAGAGAGCTCAAGAAGTTCAGTGGAAAATTCCTTCTCTTTTTGACATATGAAAGAATAAATAGAAATGCTTAATGCTTTTAAAAAAGTGTCGTCTCTATACTAAAACCCAGCAGGATTTTAGCCACCTATTTTACACCTTTATATTGTTGTTAATGAGATTTAGCATAGAGAAAAAAAAAGAGACACTCATATTTTTAGCCAATTAGCATCTGACAGTAGGAATTCAGTTTGTGGCCCTAAACTGTAGCAAATAAAGTGCTTTTGACATCAACATCCCTGAAATAAGCCTCAAGGCAAAGTTAATTTTTAAGCGTAGTTGAATCAGATGCTAATATATAACACAGTGCATGCCAGACATTGTATTTATTATTTTAGTCGAGCTACTGTCCTGACAAAAAGCCTGATTAGTAAACAAGGTTTGTGGTTTAGACAGTCTAATTTTAAAAAGTGTACTTCTTGTTAGACAGCGTATTTTAAATTCCTTTCAGTTCTGCTGGCTAACACATACAGGACCCAGTATCAACAAATTCTTTCTACAGGGTAGACAATTCGTTTTTCCCAGAAAAACGGAGAAATTACAAGAAACAGAGTACAGACCTATATTATTCATCTAAATAAGGCACACTAAACATAATGACATATCAGATGCTTTTATACAGAGAATTATTCTAAAATAATAGATAAAATAATCTCAGCTGAGGTGAAGGCAGGGAGGAGGAGGGAAAGAGGAGGAAAAAATCCCAAAACTTCAAGCATTCCCATTTCAAGAGAACAATTCATTTAGAGGATACTATAAGCACTCCAAAATTCATTACACACAGGCTATATACACTAACAAAAAAGCACCATTTAAAACTATACAAAATATCTGGCTCCAATACAAACTCTGATTTATAATTAGATCTCGGTGATAGTAAAACTATTTTCTCTGGGATCAGAGGCAGTGTTTTCATTAGAAATTCAATACTTTCTCTTTTCTATTTTAAAAATGGTCCAATTAAATCTGTATAGAGTTTGCATGGCCAAGCTTTGGTAGGAGAGCGGTTACAGGGCTTCCTTCTGTGAGAAGCTGCCAGAAGCTTCCTCCATGCCCAGGAGAGCCAATCTCTGGCAGCTCCAAAGACAGACGTGTTACTGACCAAGGCTGGGCAATTAGAAATGGTGGTAAGACCTCTGTGATAATAGACTCGCCTTCTCCTGGGCTGCTGGTGGATTTCTGCTTCCCCACGCTCCTGCAGGGTCTGCAGGGGCCCAGCTGCTTCACCATGATCTTCACCACAGGCTGCAGAGGAATCTCAGCTCTGGTGCCTGAAGCACCTCCCACCCCTCCTTCTCCACTGATTTTCCTATCTGTAGAGTTTTTCCTCTCACATTTTGTCACCCCACTCCTCTCTAGCTGCAATTATATCTGTGCAATGACTTTTCTTTTCCTTCTTAAATCTGTTATCACAGAAGAGTTACTTTGATTCCTGATTGGCTCAGCCTTGGCCAGCAGTCAGTCTGTCCTGGAGCTGTCTGACATCAGCTCTGCTGGACATGGAGGAAGCTTCTGGCAACTTCTCACCCAAGCCACCCCTGTAGGATCCTGCTAGCTAAACCCAGCCATAAAAACCAATACAACATATAAGAGCAAAACCAAAACAGGATAAAGGTTTGGATATGCCATTAAAAGGTTTCCAAGAAGTATAGGCTTAAGAAACATCTGCTAGCTCAGCTAACCTATTTTCCATTTTCGTCTGTGTCTCCCTTCATTTTAGGATAAATCAATAAACTATCTTCAGCTAGACACTATTCCTGCAAAACAGAAATCTTAAAACACTGAACATCTATAATAAAACCAAAATGCAAAGTCTATATCATACCTGAAAATGCAATTTTCAAGTGATCCCAGATTTTCTCAACATGCAGAAACAATTTTTATCCATTCTTATTCATAACCACATTTTCAAGAGATACACAACCAACCCACAGCTCAGTTCTACTATTATGATAGAACATCACACAGTGTCATTTACACCAGGAGTTGAGATCATGTGTTTTCACTTAAACACTTAATTAGAAGCCCCATCACTGTCAAGGAAGGGTGTTGGCTTAAGAGAGAGTTATTTACTGAGTAAGTGAAGTCTAGAAACAAGCACTGTTCATTTGAGTAGGACTCTTTGGAGCACTTTTTTATTTTCAATAACATAAAGGAGTGTGCTCAATGGGTAATTCATTCTCACAGCTCTAGATTTATAGCTATCTCGGTTTATTATCCTGCTAATAAGACCACTGCAGCGATGGTCAATGTTTTATTTGAATTGGGCAGCCCTTCTCAGTGAGGTATAGATCCCAATCCATACTTCATTCAGCTGGTCTCTCAAAGGAGAAGTCATTCTCAGAAAAAGTTCAGGAATATTTCCTTAGCAGCTTATTGTCAAGGTATAGTAATAAGACTTGATGAGTACATTTGTACAAAACTACGGATATTATGGTTAAAGACATAATCCTCTATACAGTGTGTCTATCAACATTATATGTCACATTCTGACTTAGAAGCTAACAGTGTTTTGTCACATTTCAATGTACTTTATTTGAAAAAAATCATATCATCAAATATAGCTTCTAAAGACTTATGGAAAACACACTTCGGATAGGACAAGCAAGAGAGGCAAAAGCTTAGTCAGGAGTACATATTGCATCTTACAAACACAGCAAACATAAACTGGCTGTTATATTCCGCAAATTCCATTAAGTTTATGTGGTTTTAATTGCTAAACAAAATAAAAGCATCTATTTTAGATGAAATAAATAAATATATGCCAGTAAGGTTCATGCAGGCTATCAATAAAATATTTTGCCTCAACCATTGCAGTGCTAACTGGTGGCTATGGGATCTCCTGCTGGTTATCTATTAAAATAATGAGGAGAATGTTATAGACTATAAGCAGCCTGACATATATCTAAACTCCTGAAACAATTAAATAATCCCCCTTTCCTTTAAAGTAGGGACAGTTCTGAAAAACTTTGCTGCTTAGATGTATGACATTCACTCTTGACAGCAACGTTCATACGCAACAAATGCGTATGAAATACACATTTAGTTTACCAGAAGCCTGACTGAAGCAAATCTCTGCCTCATCTTTGCTGTCTTCAACACTGGGCACTAAAAAGCTCAAGAATGGATAATGGAATCCAAGAGAAGCAGTTCTTAAACAACAAACAGAAAAGAAATCAACATTTTGATTTTTTTAATTTTCTCTTGCCATTTTCTAGTATTTGAATATTTTGTGCTCAAAGTTTTGCCTCCAAGACTTTTGAAACAGCAAATTTCACTTCCATTAAGCTCTTTGAAAAAAATGTTGTGTTAATAGTTTCATTAAATTACATTAACCATATATACAGTGAATGCAGATATTAAAACACTAACAGAAAATTAAAAAATAAAGATTTTTACTCACCTTTTTCAGCATTGGAATGTGTTTCCTTAAAGACATATTTTTATTTTACAGACCATACTGGATATAGTAGCAAACATCTATATACTGCTCTTAAGTCTATTCCTTCCTTGCCAATTCCATCAAACAGTTCAAGAAAATATGTGGTGTAAGCAAGATATATTAAGTTTCATCTTGCCAGGCAAAGCCCTTGTTCACAGGTATAGATGTGTATGATGAAAAGAAGAAATAAGATTGTCTTGGAACTATTCCTTATCTCGTGCAGCCAGAGCTACCATTAAGATGATTTTGGAAGCATTTTTTCTAAAAAAAAGAAAGGTCAGAGTCTGAAATTAACTTTGTGGACTACTGTAGGTTTAGTTTTTTGGGTTTTTTTTCTCTTTACTGAGCTGTTCCATGAAATGCAACAGCACAAAATTCCCCAGGTTTGCGCATCATGGTAAACCAGAAGAGGATTTCTTGAAATAATTCTTTGTTTGAGGAAACAAACCTGAGGTTGGCTAATACTCAAGCATCTCCTTCTTTTGTTGCAGTCAATAGCTGCAGGTGTTTGTGTAGTCCTAGCAAGAGCTGCTGCTGATTTTTTGCTGATTTGTGGCTAAGAAGCCACAAATGAAGCAAAGTAGAACAGGCCAAAGCCAAAAAGTGATTATGGCTTTAATTCTACCTTTACATGCCTCTAATAAAAGCAGAAGTTCTCAAACAGACATGTAAGTACAGAAGTATCAGTAGTCCTGACTAGCAAGAGTGTGGCCCACTGATCAAGGTAAGTGCTTCTTCCCCTCTGCTCAGCACTCGCGAGGACACCGAGGAGATGGGACAGATCCTTCTTGATAAGAATGGTGGTAGGACAAGGGGCAATGGTCACAGGCTGAAGCACATATTAGGTTTCCCAGATAGGTTATGCAATCTCTGTCTTTGGAAATACCCAAAACCAGAAAACACGGCCCTGACTAGCATGATCAGATCTGGGTTGGACTAGTGTCGCAGTGAGGGTGGCTGCAACAAACCTTTAGGTCCCCTGATTTAAGGGCAGAGGGTGGCGAGAAAATAAATAGGAGCAGGAGGGATGGTTGGCACCAGGAAAATAACACTTTAATAAGGAATAAAAGAAAATAGGGACAATGCCCAAAAGCTGAACAACAATAACCAGGGAGAGCTCTGTGAGGGTGACCAACCAAAGATGAGAACAAAGGAAGGCACAACGATATATAACCTTAGGGGACTAATGTTCTAGTAGTCTAAGCATATAGGGAGCAGTCTGTAACTGTACCCAGTCTGTAACTGGTACGTAATTTATTTAACATAATAACAGAGGGGTATCTCGGGAAAGACTTTTAACTCAAATGAAAGATTCCCATGGCTTCAGATAGACAGGTGGCTCTTTAGAAGCAATAGTTGGCTAGCTCATGCCCTTGGACAGGTTAAACTCCGTAGACTACATGATCTGAAGAAGAGGCTCCTCCAGCCTAGACTTTGATTCTGTGCAATATGCTAGCAAAAAGCATGAAGATACATCAATGGTGAAGCAAATCATTGCCTAGTAAAGCGAAACCCAAGACAGAGCAGAGATGGTTGATTTGGAACACAGACATGTTATCAAAGATTGTGTTGGGCAAGACAACATAATGTGAAAGTAGCAGAGAGAAAAGCAGTTACCACCAAAACAAGAATGGTGTTAAGACACTGTTCAAAGACAGTATTTACTGAATAAGAGTATAGATAAAGTCTTGTAGAGGCCAATATGGAGAACATAAGGTAGACAACAGAAGTGGAAAAACATGGTTAAAAACTGTTTCTGCACTTTTGTTGTGATGCTGAAATAAAAATTCATATTGTTTATAACTATCCTGACCAAGTGTGAGTTTGGCATTTTACTGCTAAAAAATAATTTTATATTTGTTAGCATCTTTCGTTTAAACTTTTTATTTGCTACACAATGATTCATATTTTTCAATTTGGGGCCAAAAAGAGACATTTTAAAATTCAGATGTAGGGTTACGTGTTTCACTTTTTTTTTTCCACTTTTGTCCATCTGTACGTCTTCATCCAGCATCTTCAAATAAAAATAGGAACTTCAGTCAAGCAAAATTTTTAAAGGGGAAAGAAAATCAAGAATGAAGACAAAATGATTGACAATAAAAAAATAAAGTTTTCAAATGTATTCTTTATCTTCATATAATTTATTTAAAAAGTTTTAATTCTTAATATTTTCATAAACTCAGCTTCCTAAGCAGCTTTTACTGTAGTGTTGTGAGTTTGCCTATCCTTCCTGCACAATGTTTTGAATCTATCAGCAATTTTCAGCCATATTCGAAGTAAAGCACTTAGGGTTAGATTCCTATGACAGTTCTCCACAGCACAGGTCTCTGTGGCCATATGAGGCTGTGGAGCCTTGGCTTGTGAGAAGCTAAGATTGCAACGTGTTCTGCTGAGTGGCAGCCAAAAGGTCGGAGCCAGTTTGCGTGCCAGCACACTCACATAAAGTAATGAAGACCCACTTATTTATGGCCTGTCAGCAACAGAAGCCAGGG
The DNA here is from genome assembly GCF_049639895.1 of Pseudopodoces humilis. Classification (NCBI taxonomy): domain Eukaryota; kingdom Metazoa; phylum Chordata; class Aves; order Passeriformes; family Paridae; genus Pseudopodoces; species Pseudopodoces humilis. The sequence goes on from NC_142205.1 coordinate 36,905,488, forward strand.
AACAAAATCCTGGACTAGCCTCAAGTTCAGGATTGAAATTTTACTTCTTGAACAGCCATTTATAAGCCTAAGTATCAAAAATACGTGCAATTTAAACAGCAGCACCTTAGCTCTTTTGTACAAAGAGAAATCATTATTAGGAATCTGTCTGTCTCCCGAAGAGACAGAAAAAAAGAATTACCAAAAATAAAAATTACAAAAAATAGTCCATTCGTAACCAGAATGTCCACTGTCTGTACATAACACATAATATTCAATCTTATAATTCCTTAAATTATGCACCTCGAATCTTCTTTTTCCATGGACATGTCAAACTGTGATTATAACTGTACAGCAGAACTGAAAATGCACTTCCTTTACAATTTGCTGTAGATTTTTAATAGTATTAACAGAAAATTTAAGTCTGCCTGGACTTCAATTAGACCATATGTACCTCTGCAAATGTTATTATTATGATGTGTAATATTATGCAATCAAGTCTATTATAATTACTTTAGAGAATAATAGTATCATAGAAATGTAGAAGTATAGTAGAAATGGCAATTTCAATACCAATAGTATTTCAAAAGCATCCATAATAAATTTCTATACATAATCCAACTGACTTCCTGTCTTTGAAATAGGATTTTCTTCTTTTCTGAAGGTGAAAAAAACTATTTCCATTTTTTAGGTTCAAAACTGAGTTTGATTGTATTTTTAATGTAATTAATTTTTTTAGTATAATTATATTCCAGACCATATGGTGTCAGGCTCAGCACATAAAGCTGGGGGAAGAGAATGGGGAAGTGTTTAGAGTTTAGAGTGTTTAGGTATTTGTCGTCAGAAGTCAGCATCACACATGATGGAGCCCAGCTTTCCTCGGAAACATTCCTGTTAATAGCAAGTGTTGAATGAATCCCTTGCTTGGTTTGTTTCCATGCACAGCTTTTGCTTTACCTATTAAACTGTCTTTAAGTCAACCTGGGAGTTTTCTCACTTTTACTCTTCCAATTCCCTTGTCCACACCACCGGGGGTGTGAGCAAATGGCACTATGGGACTTGGTTTCTGTCTGGGGTTAAATCACATCAGACTTCTAGAGAGTTTCAGAGGTATATGTCCATTCATCTTGGTGAATTTTGCATTTGGTGTTACCGAGACAAGCATTTTAACATTGTTTTATGTTTTGTGATTTGCAACAAGCATTCTGGTTTTTGCAGCACTAGGCTTGGCACAGCCTACTAAAATCCTTGAAGTAAAAATACATATAACTTTTCCACAGGAAAAAAGTCTGAAAAGCTCTATCAGTCTCACGCAAGAACTTCAAAAAAGAAAAGGCAAGTATGAATAACTCTAATTTTCTGAAGTCTCATACTTGCCCAGGCATGATTTACATATTGGAAACAGACAGCATAAGCAATATTGTCTACATGGAGAAGTCATTATTTTACAGAGAACAAGCTGAAATTTTTGCCAACTACCTCATATAACTTTATCCTCATAATTGTACTAGGAAAACATAGTAGGTCTTTCTTTATTGAATTCACTTGTTCTGTTAATGATCTGTCTTGTTCATAACTTAAACAAAAGCTTTACTATTTGTGGATTTACTATTTACGATTTACTTATATATTTACTATTTTACTATATATTTACTATTTTATATTTACTATATTTGCTATTTGTGGATCTTCCTTAAAGCTACCAATGACTATACAGAGCCATTTCTACTGGCAAGAGACTCTGATTCTCAAAGCAATTTATACAAAATTTTTATACAAATGGATTTTTTATCTACTTCCATGATTTATGCTTTATGATTTGTTTTGCAGTTTATAAGCTGCTGTAATAAACATGAATGAGACCATTACGATCATTGGACATCACAACAAGGCAGTTCCATGATGTATCCATGTACTAATCTCAAAAAGGTGTCAAAAGAATATCAAAGAAAAATATCTACATTTCCCTTTAAGAAATATTAGTAAAAATTAAAAATATTTCTCTAGAAAGTTCTAAAAATTTGTGCTGACTTTACAAAGATCAAAGAATATTTAGAATAAAAGTGCCACAAGGCAAACTCCAAAATGCCTTTGGTCAAACTCAGAATAAGTCTTTTGGAGTTATCTATTACTGACTTTTTACTGCTCTTCTGAAAGTCAGGAGAGGTACTGAAACATCAGAGTAATAGCAAGTTTTCACTTATGCCTTGCCTCAATATTTATGGAGTGCTCATACATTTCCACAAAATTGTATCGGAGCTGTGAATTGCTGTTGATCAAAGGAGTCTCTTCTACAGGACAAACCCACAATGTGCTGCTCTCCTGATGGATCCCACAGGCACCAAAGGGCAGACCACAGTGAAGTGTGGAGCAATTCTGCAAGAAATACTACCATTAGGAAAGAATGGGACATTTCTCTGTGATACCATGAGGTATCATGGGAGCTCTTTAAGCACAAGTTAATCTCAGAATGACAAAAAAATTCCAGTTTCTCAGGAAGTCTTAGAGCTATTTTGTTTTTCACCTAGTTCCACACAAAATCTTATTGCTTCCATTTCTAACAGCATAGCATTTATTATTTTTCTTTTAGAAAAGGACATCTCAAAGCTCTTCATCATTTGTTTAAAAATATTTTGAAAGCAGTAAGGCTTATGAGTAAATGTGTGCTCAGGGACAGTGCTTTATTTTTAATAAATGAAAGGAGAAGGTCTTTGTACGAATTTCAGCGACACTGTACGCAGGGAGCAACATTTTGTCACTTCAAATTACTGTAATCCAAAGGTTTTTTACAAGCTTCAATCTGAGTGCCTTCACACACTAAGCACGTCACAATTGCAAGATTTTCTACAGTACTAATAGTATTCCCCAGGGCCTTCCTAATTGTGTACATCAAAGGTAAAAGTTTTTCTTAATTCGCAACACAGTTTTGAGTACTGGATTAAAAACAGGTCCAGTTCATGTCTCTTCACAACCTACTCCAACTGATCTTTCTAATTTCTAACAGCTACTGTAATAGATTGTGTGTTACATCATGCCTTAACCTCTATTGTTGTCAGCTGCAGAGGTAGGCGTTGTCATCAGTATTTTACTTTTTAACTGCATGATTTGACTGAGTTTCTTAGTCTGTACCCTTCATTTTACCTCTGAAAACAAAAGGTACAAAAGGGATTTTAGGAAGGGATTAAAGTATTTAGTCTTCCAGAGAGCATTAAAGGTAATTTATCACCTTAACTCATGTGAAACTCCAACATCTATAAATGTCTCACCATGACTTCAAGCATAAATAGCAACAGTAGGCAAAATTAAAAATCACCCAAACTACCACAAAACATTTTATCTCTAACTATATATGATGCAATGTCAAATACCTCATCTACTATGTTATCCACATCAGCAATTAAATTAACCAAAGTGGCACTTAAATCCAAAGACTTTTCAACACAGAACTTGACACACCAGACAGTGCCAGGACCACAAACACCATTTTATTCAATACTATTGAGATGTATCTTTGTCTTTTATTGGACAAAATATGAATTTTTTACTATCTAGATAGCAGGATTGATAAGAAACCTCAGGTTCTAGTTTACTGGTTTGGAAGTTCTTATCTTGCATGCCTGTTATCTTTTTGAAGTTTTTCATTTTCATTTAAATTCCTTTTAGGAGTTTTTGTGTAATTATTCTTTCAGGAGCTAATCTGTATCACAGTTTTTAATATAAAAGACTACACTAAAATTAATATTGTACGTTGAGTGGTAGGTATTCAGCACAAGACTTTGCTTAGCAATAATATTTCCTCTCCTGACAAGGAATTTTTTCTCTTCATCCCTATTCAACAATAGTTAATGGAAGAAAATCTGGTGGAGAAATTCCAAAGATTGTCTCCTTAGCTGAAATCAGAGCATTTAAAAAACTGGATTATGTTGCAATTTAAAGTAGGTGAAAAGTTCTGGCCTTTAACTGTCAAATCATTCTTTTTTCAACATCACCAGTTTGTATAATAGCATTATAAAATGTCTAAATTTTAACAACACTGAATTTTTTTAAAGAAGATACATTTTGTATTCTAACCTAAAAAAAAAATTTAGATTTTCCTAGCAAAAAAAAATTAAAATGGACTTGTTCATTGGGAAGGCAGGAGGGGGTGGAAAGGAACAAACCAAAACACACTTCAGTGTCTTCAAGTCTTTTCAAAATTTCTCTTCTCTCCCTATGTTTAGCCTGTTCTGCAGATACTGTGGTTAAAAAAAATACCTTAGGACACAATTTATAGTGTGTCTTGGAAAGTGAGTGAAAGGAAAAGAAATACATTGAAAATGTCAGACAACTCCAGGAAATCAAGTAACATAAGAAACTATTTTTGAAAGCAAGAGCTACAGCGAGGTTAATTGTGCAAGACTGAAGCGCCACACATAGCTGTAGCTTAGCTTTGTTGTTTATCTTGGCAGTAGTCTCTCTTCAAATGCCCTCTCCCTTTCCCAAAGAAACAGAATTTTCAGCTCAGTCACCAGCAGCTTCTACCTCTATTTGATCCATAAATGCCTCAGGACCAACTTGATGAAACAGATCAAACTCTCTGAATCATCCTGGTCACGTTTAGAAATCCACAAGGGAAATGACAGCACACAGTCTAGAATCAAGGCTGGCTGCTGGATTCACATAATGGTTCAAATGGCTTGGGAAAATCTTTTTTAAAAAAACTGTTGAAAGAGGGGAAAAAAAGAATCGTAACATTGACATAGCATCAGCTTTCAACATATGTTGAAAATTGCATTTCCAACTTAATCATGAACCAGCTACTCCTATAAATACAAGGTTATCTCTGCTCCTTTATTGCTCACCATTCTTAAAGCATTGGATGTAATTCAAGCCACATATTTCGAATTTCCTTATTAAGAAGCTGGGGTATGCACTGACAAGTAACCCACACATACAGCTGTAAAATTTACAGACTGGAAAACGTGCTGGACACAGGACTTGTACTGGAACAATACTGGCTACACAACTTCTTGATGTTCCTTCCATCCCTGTTTTTCTCTTATTAAATATGATCATGCAGAACACACATAATTTTCTCAATGGTTTCTTATGAAACTCATTGTGGCTTTTGTTTGAGGCTGTAGCTGCTGAAAATGCTCAAGGAAAAGATGTGCAAATTCTTAGTTGTGCGCAGGATTGATTTGCTCCATATATCAAACTGCAGCAGTGAGCTCCAGACTTGGATGTGCACCCCTGCCACAGGGCTGGAAGTGTTCCCTGGGGATCTCAAGGCAGGACATTGCATGCAGACAGGTGCTAAACCAGGCACCTTACATTTGTTCTTCCAGTAAGCAAAATAATAAAACGTAAAGATGAAAGAAATCCTGAGAGATGACACAGCCCATTTCTGCATTGCAAGATGAATATTCAAGACACACTCAAACCATTTCTTCCCCTAGTGTTTTGTGGGGGGGTGGTTTCTCTTTGTCATCAATTATCCATACATCTAAACAATCAATGTTTCCTGGTGGAAAACCTCTTACATCCTAGCACAGGACACATCTTAACTTTGCAGGCTGGACATCATTAACCACATACTTCTTCAGGAGAGAAGACGGGGATATTGTCTGTGCACATGGTTCAACTCTACTCTTGGGTGAAGCACATAGATTGCAGCCTGTACATGGAGTATAAAGAAAGCTGAAAGCTTGAAGACAGATGTGAAACTATGCAAGCTTTAAATGCCAAGAATTTGTTTTTTTCCTGAGAGTCTTTGGATTCACCAAAAACAAATTAAATCCAAAACTTAATCCTATTGTCTATATAGTTGTAAATCTTAGATAATTAAGCTTTAATAAACCAATGTGTGTTTATTGTAATAGATGAGGTGCTCAGAAGAGCAGTAGACATCCCACTAGTTTTCTCTGGTACTTTGATATGTGAAGCACAAAAAGGCTATTAGAAAATAACCAAGGAGCATTCCAGAGGAATTCTGATACTTCTGAATAGCAACCATCTAAAAAGAATTTTAATTCCTTCTAAAGTTTCAATTTTAAAGAGAAAAAGCACAGTGGAAACCAGAAAAGACACCTTTGAAAACTATTTCAAAATGCTCCTGAAGATCTAACAGTGGGAGATTTCACAGCATAATAAAAAGCCAAAATTTTAACTACAGACCACATATTTTCAGAATGGAGAGCTGCCAAGGTATTTGTGACTCACTTCATCATGTCAGATGATAACAGCTCACATGAGCCAAGGTACACACCTGTTTAAATGCTGGCAGAATCACAATTTTAAATTCTAAAAATGCAACTAAATATCAGAAAATTTTAATTTATTTTGGTTATAATTAACTTTACATTTCTTCCAGCATGGAAAGAAGAATGCCGGTCATGCAGTAAAGGCAGCAGTGTCAGCCACTGGGTTTTTATTGTTTAACAGAATACAAGCATACAATACATGAGATTTCTGATTGAGATTTATAAACATGATAAAAAAGCTGCAACACTCACTCCTTAAGTACATATATATACACCTTCTTTATAGCCTCTTTTGTTTAATGTCTAAGAAAAACCAGGTTGAGGTTGAAGTTAGGCAGGTCATATAGCAGGACATTACCAATGCTACAGCCTAATGCATCTCACCAAATCCTCAAGTTTTGTTGCCTATCATCCCTCCTTTTATGCTTAGATTCTAAATTGTTTGACAGGAGATCATTATTTTGTCTTTCTAGTATAGTGTGTAAAAGGGTGAAATTCTAGCTGATTACAAAATGCTCTCTACACCAGGAAATGGAAAAAAATTAAAGTAATAATATGTGATTTACTGTCGAAATCTCTATCAGGTAATTTTCACCATATAATTCATACTCAGTAGCACAATATTCTTTGGCTTCTGAACAGTAGGATGTGTTTTATATTTTATTTTAAGTATACTTTATTTCATGATTTGTTATTGAATGTTTGTGTACAGCTTGAGCAGCAAAACACAATGAAAAGCCTAAGTATTATGTTCAGTCTTTTATCATGATATTTTGTTTTATCATTCTATATTCTCTAAAGACTTGCATGCTGAAAAGACACTAAATTTATTCTTGGGTTTTTCCTATACACTCTTTGTGCTTTCTGGTATGTAGCTAAATCCATGAGTTCTAATATTAATATTTTCTAAAAAACTTCAGATAAGGAACAAGTCAGAAAAGTAAAGTATCTGGGAACACCATTCATATGCAAGCCTCAGACAAAGTCTATGAACCAAGGACCAGTTCGGAGTAGTAAAGATGTGTGACCTTCTGTCAGTCTGCTGAGAAACCTGCTGAGATGACTGAAAGGAAGTGAAAAAACAAAAGTTATGTGAGTTAGGAAGTCTAAAAACTCAGGGGGAAAAAAAAAAGAAGCAGGTGTGGATATGGAGATACATAGCAGTATGAGAACCCAAGAGGAAAAATATTGACATTAAAAGCTTTAAAATGGTAAAAAAATATTGGAGAAGCAGAAGATAGCAACTCAGCAAGATCAAGGATCAAGCTCAGTCTAAAAGCAAAGATTATTGACCTCTCCTCACCTGAGCAGCAAGTGCAATCTCATCATATTGGTGAGTATATAATGCTTGTCTGGTAATACTAATCCTCACAAGTTCACTCATCCTTGCTATCTACAGTGTTATCTATTTATTAATTTATTACCCATAAATAAATGTCTGCACTCTTCAGTTGTTTAAACCCTGCCCTTTATGTTCACACTAAAACGAACAAAAGGAATAAAAATTGTCAAAGTGAATCAGATAAAACGAGTTACAAATTGAATTATCTTTTTAAAAAAGACAAAAAAGAGAAAAAGACCTCCTTAGAAAGAGGGGAAGGGCAAGAAAGTGAGTTATGGTTGCAGAACCACAAGCCTGGTAAGTCCTGAAGGCATTTTAATATACAACATGCTACCAGGAGCCTTTATAGCCACACTGAATAGATTATTATGAAATATGCCATCTTCTAGAGTTACTGTGTTACTAATGAATGAACTTTCACCTGCAAAAATTATATGAACGTAAGATTGACATATAAATTGACATGAAGAAATAGGGTTTCATATTTCATATTGAAAAAAAATAATCACAGTGTTGCAATCAAACTCAAAGGGTGGCCTGGATGGTACTGAACAGAATCTTTCCAATCAGCTTCAGCAGTAATGTCTATATTGCCTTTGACTTGACTAGATTCAAGCTTCAATTTATCAAGACAAGTGCTGTGCATCAGCAATATGCATCCTGTAGCTGCCTTTGCCCTCAGGCTCAAGAGAATAGAACACACTGCAGAGGACAGTCCCTTTACTGTGCTGCCCCCACCAGCGCAGGATAAATTGCACCGCTTGGCTGACACTGTGTGCCACGTTCCCACCACAAGAGCCTCCGAACACATCCCCTTAAGAGGGGCTGCAGCTCATCATTATAATGTCTGTGCTAAATTTGTTTGCAGGAGCTTTGTCCTAGCTGCTGGTGAGTGATCAGAAGCCCTTCATTAGAGAAGAACTCAAGCCTGTTTCTTTCTCTGTGCTGAGGCCAAGGGCAACAAAAGTCTCACATAACCTTCTGGCATTGGAAGGCACTTTGTGCGCTCCAGCAAAGGGATGTTTGTCATTTACATTTTACAGGAGACAATAAAAGTGAGAATTATCTTCCTGCCTTCTGCTCAGTGTCACCTGTGAAATCTGCAACTCTGGCACATAGTGTTTAAAATCCTCTTCTAGTTCATAAGATGACATCCTCTGCTCTCTAGATTTTGGTATTTCATTGAGACTAGTATGGAAAAATGCATCACTATGTCACAGCAATAGGCATAGTCATGGAGCACATCTTCCATCCATGCACATTTATGTCAAAGATGATGCTATTAACTCCCCAGCCAGCTGTCAAAAGGCGTTAACATTCCAATCTACTGCCCACTGAAGGCATCTACTCAAAACTATCATGGTTTTCATGGCAACATCTTCAAGTTTACTGTCCTTGCTGTTAGCCTTACAAGTGGAGAGTTTTCAGCACAGGTAATGTGTCTGCTCCTGCTGTTGCTGGCCTCCAAATTTCACTGATTTTCAGGCAGGTGCTGACTCTCTGCATGGGGGTAGGAAAGATGGGCGTGTTTACCTGGCTACCTCCACTGGAGTAAATTTCACACTATCAGTTGGAGACCAAAACCTTGACAGACAAATATCACATTTTGTTCCTACACACTTGTCTGTCAAAACTGAGGTGCTACCTAGTTCATCCCTATTTTTCAGCTGAAGAAGTATAGTCTGAAGTAACTGGTGGTTCAGCTTCAGCACAATTTTTGGTCTGTACAGATAGAGTGGAAGTCTGACATAGTCATCTTCCACTCACCATAGTTAGAAGATCTTTTGTGATCCAATTCATTCAAGTTATAACTCATGGGAAGTACTCAACAATCTGGTACTAAATAATTTGTCTGGGTTTTTTTGCAGCTTAGACCTTTATCTAATCTAATCTGCCAGACGAATTAGCCCACACTGGCGCACAATTTTCCGACAGATAATGTTCTGAAATTAATCTGCTAAATACAAGGAGGAATAAGACAGTCTCATAAAAGCTACTGCACAAGCTCTCTAAATTATAGATAACTTACAGGTTCAGAAACCATGAATTTTTCCTCTTCTGACACAAAAATATATACATTTCCTTACTCCGAGAGCTAAAAGCAGATTTGTCACCTAACCAAGACAATTGTTCGCATACCTAAGTAATGCCCATTTTAGGCAATGGATGTAAAACTGACCACACATAAATATCCAGTATTTACAAATTACCCCCATTTCAATACTGGTACTTCTAAGAAGTTTTCCTGTTCTAAAATATCTGGATTAATACAGAGAAAAAAAATAACATTTGGGCTTAAATTTCATACTGGCCCATTCTTACCATCTCTGTAAATGTTTGCATTCCCAGAATATCATACACATGCAAACAAATTCAGAATTAAAGCATCACAAAATGCTTTCTGTGGAGCTGCTTAAATTGCTGAACATTTTCTGAAAAGAGTCCAATATATACACAAGTACTGGGGAAATACGGACTTGACTTACACACACCTGTCTCAATATGCATTGTTCTTTAACGTACAGATGCCATCTATAATTGTCTTTTATATTAAGAAGCATTAATTATGAGCCAAAACATATAATTATAAAAATCAGTTAGCATTAATCTATAAAAGCAAGCATGTGTTTCAAAATTCATACCAGCTACAAAAATTTTCCTTTTATTAATAATAAAACTATGTTCAATAATTCCAACTCTCACACATTTTGATATATTGTGTTGGTCTTAGTTTGCAAGGATATGAAGTTATACATATATGTATACATTATACATCCAAATGTATGTCTGATCTATGTCAATAATGAAATACAATCAAAAATAGGGCCAAACAGGGAATACTATATATTTTTGACATTTTGTATGTTTCCCACATTTACAAATGACAAAAGGACTTGTAGTCACCTTACCTCTAAATATGAAGGAATCAATAGCATCATTTTCTCCCACTTGCAATAAAATATCAGACTGTGACAAAAAAAATCAAAATAATGTTGATAGTCAAAGAAGGGAAGTTTTCCAAGGCTACCTTAGTCATCCAAGTAGTCTCTGCCATTAGACATGGCAAAAAGATTAAAAGATTAAATTATTAACCACTTTTGTAGGTTTGAACTCTGGGACTTAAGATTCTAACTTTAAAAAAAAAACATATCTTCCCCAGTTATGACCACATCAATTATTAGTTCTGTAATATCACAAAGGTGTTTTTAAACCCTTTGCATTATTAATTATTTTTTTCTGCAGATGACAGTGCTGTTCTGGAGAGCAAATTCTAGCAGGTACCTAAGTGTTTTCCTGAGTAAAAAGGAACTGTTACAGATGTTCAGATTCTATAAATAAAAGAAGGGAAGACAGACAACCTTTAAGTTCACTTGTGGGGACAAGCTCCAAACTGTCACTAACCTGAATGCTGAAAACCAGGAGGAAAACTCACAGTATGACCCTGAATTTTTAAACTGGTAAAACAGAAGTTGCTGTTTCATAGAGATAGAAATAGAAAATATTTTTTCCTGAGACATATTAATATTCTAGATATTCTGACCAACTGTGATCTACTCTTTAGATGTAAAGTACTACAACCTAGTAACTGAGGGAGGAAGCAGATGAAAATTATACAATATATGCCTTGCAAAAACTGGCATCTGTTAGCATTCATTACCACTCAATATAACAGCTGTCCTGTTTCCAGTTGTAGGCAGGGAGAATTAGATGCCTCATATGACATAAATGTCTTGAAACATGGATGGCTGGCTTTTGCTGCCATTGCTCCATGGTCCAGCATGGGAAAGCTGGGCAACAATTGTTACTCAGAGGTGCAGAAGTTTTCCTTTCCACATCCTTCCTCTGGGAGGGAAATAGCAGCAGGGAAGTCTGGTCCCAGCTCTTCCATGGAAAAAACATCCTAAAACCTGGCTTATCCTTCACCCCAGGCAGAGACATTCAGTTTCCTGTGTGGCAGCCCTGCCTAGAGCCATCTCCAAGAAGGCACATCTCTTCAGTGGGCTTATTTCTGATCTCTGTGAGTTAGGGACAGAATGGGGACAGAAAGGAGAATGGGACTGTTGAAGCTGAGTGTTAGGAAGGGGAATAGGATGTCTAAAAGACATGAAATATAACTCCAAGTCAAACTTGTAGCTAGTACAAGAGAGGCATAACTATGTTTAGTGGGCTCTATCAACTTACACCACCCCAGTTTAAGGATCTTTGTATATCCAGTAAAGATGAACAGAGTAATTTCCAAAGATTTCCATGTTTGTTCACATGCTTTCAAGTTTCCAGGGCTATTTTCAAACTGATGCAATGCTTAACTCTTAATTAGTAGTAAAATGTATTAGTAGTTTCCATTCAGTCAGATTTTCAAATGAGTAAAAAAGTACTCAGGATCCTGTTAAGCAGAAGGATGAGATTTAATGCACTTTTTTTATCAGACCCTGCTTTCCAGTCCACAGGATAACCCTGAATCTTCTGACAAAGCCAAATTTTCACAGTGAAACTGATGGAGTTTCAAAGACCCTCCACAGATGGAGGTCTCTCCCATCTGCTCTCCAATTGGATGTGCAACCTCTCTTCATTTGCAAGCCTGAAGGCATTTTGACTGTTATAGTACTTGGTAAATCTTTAAAAAAACAGCTGGGACTCCAGAAATGGAACACAAGAATTCCTGACACATTTACATGTGCAAAAGCTCTAAGTGTAAAAGAGTCAAATACTTTTGACGGTCCATCTCCCCTGACTCCAAGCCTTACCAGGATCATATTTTATATGTATATGAAAGAGCATATTACTGGAGAAGAAGAGATGTAACATGAAACAAACTTGTTGCTTGAAAATTATGCAGTGACATTTATTTTGCCATTTCATGTAAGTGAGAGGAATTATGGGGGGAAAAAACCCTTTCAGCAGGAAGGAGGAGTTCTATCTTGACATGGACGGGAAATAAAAGCAACTCTGTCCAAGATTTCTGTTTCACTTGGCTCTGAGGATAGTGATATGGGGGAGTCCAGGGAGAAAAATAGCAACTGACACACTCTCTAGCTTGCTTGTCTGTATAAGATTTCAGACACTGAATCATCTGTCCCTCAAACTCACAATATTAGATGGAGGAACACACAAAGACAACATTTATTATACTAGAACCAGTAGCAGTTTCCAAGGCATTGCAGCAGTAACAAGAAGGTTGTAAGCAGGCAAAAAGCTGTGAGGGGACACAGCTGGGCTAGCTGACCCAAAGAGGTGAAAGGGATATTCCGTACAACAGAATGTCATGCTCAGCGGTAGAACTGGTGTAGTGGGAGAAGAAAGGGAAAGGCAAGCTGGCTTGCAAAAGCAGGCATCTCTCAGGGACTGGCTGGGTATCAGTCTACTTGTGCAAAGTGGTAAATTATTGGTTTTGTATCATTTGTTGGGTTTTTTTGTCCCCTCTTTCCTTCACTTAAACTTTCCTTATCTCAACTCATGAGCTTTATGAGTTTGCTCTTCCTAGCCTTTGCCCTGCTCTGCTGGGGTAGGTGTGGATGGGGTAGATGAGCAGGCAGCTGTGTGGTCGCTGGCTGGCGTCAACCCACCACACATTACCTTCTAAAAAAAATTGCCCTCACTTAAGAATGAGATTCTGTCTCAGAAAATACATTCAAGCTCTTATAAAGACCTCACTAAAGTATTTATTTCAATATTTTCACCTTTATAGCTCTCATTGCACAGAAGAGAAATATATTAACACTAATAATAGGATGCAATTTTTAACTTGCAATTTGATTGCACTTCCTTTTTAAAATAATTTCAGACCTATACCAATTATCATAAGATGAATTTCTTCACATGAACAGGGTTAAATAGCTGATTCCCATTTAAACTTTGGAAAAAAATTGCTGGAGTCTCAAAAACAGTACCTCAAGGAGAATATGTCACCACAGTGACAAAGCAGAAAACAGCACTAGCTACTGCCTAGTATTGCACAGACCTCAGCTTCATTAAATAATGTAGCTAAGAAGAATTTCCTTTTTTACAGGAAAATATTTGTCCTCTTATAGGATTACTTTTTACTCTTAGAAGTGAATATAACATTTGAAATTCACATGAATTCATATGGTTATGCAGATAATTTCTTACTGATCAAATAAAGCAATGTAAGAACATGATTTACTCTGTGTAGGTTTTCACAGTCATCATTCTTAGCATAAGTATCCGTCATGATCTAGAATCTCACTGGTATTTGTTAAATATAATGTTTGCATAACAGTAAGTGTAAAATTTTGTTTCAATTTGCTGCAAATTAGAGTGGAGGATTTGTAATAACTTAATATTCTTGCTTTGCCCCAAGCTTTTCTCTCTTCCCTTTCCAAATTAGCAAAATTTCTGCCCAAAAGCTGCCTACTCTTGCAATTTCCCTGACTTCAATCTGCAAGAATTTTCCAGACTATGGACAGAAAAATGAGATAAAGATTACACTGCAAAAATAATCTAGCAGAAAAATCCCAACTGTCCCAGACTAACTTGTTTTCCTGTGCTTCAGCCAGTTATTCTCTTGCAGAAGACTGAGTACACTGAATTTTCACCACCATCTAATTTACTCAAGGGAAGCTCTCCAAGACAGTTCTCACTTATGATCCAGTTTTATAAATTCACTCCCATTTTTTTCCCCCGTTCTCATAAGGAGGTCAAGGGCTTTTTTCCAACATCAATTACCTTCCCCACACTCACCAATATAAGCACAAAAGAGCTCATTGCTTATGGCCTGTAAAATCCATATTATCTCCCTTTTAATTGCTGTATGCCTTTTCACTACTACCTGATGCTATTATTCATAGGGGAGTCCTCTGATAAAAACCCTGATGTCACACAAGTTTCTTCATCAAGAAAATAACCGGCTAGTCAAGATCACTGAGAATATGATTAAATCAGTTAAGTTGCTTTTCAAAACTAAGTTGTAATCAAGCCAGTACTGAACATCCATTTTTTTGCAATAGATGCAAATAATTCCTTCCCTGATTTAACAAAAAAAGTCTGAATGTATGAGAGAATGATTCATAATTAGGAAAAATCCAAATTAAGAAAGAGGGTCACAAATTTTTGCTTTCTTCCCCAAAAAATTGGGTAATATTAGTGGTTTTACGAATTTTCTCCTCTGCCCTGGGAAGTGGTGAGCACAATTTAAGTCTATTCCTCCAGTGCCTGTTTATGTAAAGGAATAAATTGGAGCCTCTTTCCTTTAACATTTAATGAGATTTATATCATATCGAGAAGTTTTTTTCTAATTGTCCTTTTTAATGCAAAATGAAGAATGGGTTGCTGAAAATTTAATAATTATTGTTTTTAATTGTGCAATTCTACAACATGAAGAACCCATGACAAAGATTTCAATAAGCTTTGTACTAGAAAGGCAGCTATGCTGCCTAGGAAATAAGCCAAATGTAAATAAACCCTTCATGGTAATTTGACAAGGCTATACAATCAATTTCAATACATAAAGTAATACCATCTACTCCTCTAAAGATCCTTCATCTAAATGCATCTTATTTTGACAGTCATAATGTTTACTTACTCCATTTTTCTAATGCTTACTCTTTATATGACTCAGGGATAAGTACTGGAAAGGTCTAGGTAAAAATGAGCCCCGCTTTTAAGAGAATATTCATTTTCCCATAATGATGATGTATTTTTTAAGTTATCTTTGAAAATGCAGCCCAGACCTCCTTCCTGATTTGGCCATTTCCATGTCAGCTTCCCACTGTTACGTATCAGCATGCCCAGACTCAGAAGCATTGGAGTGACTGACAGAAGCCACTATTCTGAAAAACATTGATTTGAGACAGCAGGGACCCACAAGGTAGGTTGAGACAGAAAGAAAAGTGTTGAAAAAGAGATTTGATCAATATTCAGATTTTCACTATCTGTGATGCTTGAAAAGACAAATACCAATATTTTTGTTAGTAGCTAAATTTCTGCAAAAAGACAACAACAAGTAGCTCAAAAACCCCCTTAAATCTATATCCAGTTTGCCATCAGATATTTGGGGAGGGTTTTTAAAGTCTGTCTTAAGATTAGATAAGATTTAGTGCTATGACAGTCTTATTAGAAACTTAGTGTTCACAGAATCAGGCAGAATCGCAGAACAGGAAAACTCAGCTTAGTATCTTAAATTATTCCATCTTCATCGGACACAATTCATTCACTTTGGCATAAATGATTTTCAGCCTGAAATTAGAAGGATTTCCAAGTTCTCTTCACCTTAATTCACTTGTTACCAAAGTTAATTGCAAATTTCTCCTTACCTAACAACTGTGAGTTTAACTCCATGTAACCAAAAAAATCTACTCTGTTTTTTAAAGCAAAAGGATTTTTTTTTTCTAGAATGGTACAGTAAATAAAATACCCAATGTGAATCAAATTATTTCATTTTATATATAATTCATCAGTGCTGTGAACATAAATAATTCTGGGCCTGCTCAAGTATTTTTTATTGAATCCTTTACTTTGATTTTAAAGGCTGGATCCTTCTTTCTAGTGAAACAACAGGAATTTTGGCTGAGTTACTCTTTCCACTGTATCAATTAAAGCTTAGCTAGTAAAAATTTCTACTATAAGATCCTTTAAAATATAATTATAAGGATCAGAGATCTTGGCTTAAGGACAATACAATCACAAAGATAAACAGAAAAGCCTGGTTAATAGCACTAATTAAACAGTAAAGAAAACCATTACTATAACTTTCTAAGTGTCGGAATCTTTGCATGTGAGTATACAACCATTTGACAAAAAAAAGCACATCACAAAAATCAGCTTAATTCCATATAGACAATTCAGTACAACACAGTGGTCATTTAGTTCACTTCTATATTAATTTGATTCCTCTTGCTGTAAATTTACAAAATCATTTCAGTTATCATCTTGTTTTGTCATATTCCAGTGAAGTTCTAGTAAAGTTGATGCATAATAAAAAAAGCAGGATTTTCTTGCTTCTTGCTTCAGCCTTCTCTTCTTACCTAAAGATTTTTTTATCTTTATTCATATTCTGTACATGTGAAAATGCTTTGCTTTACTGCTTCAGATACTTCTCAACAAAACTGACAATACAGACACTTAAGCAATTTATTTGACAACAAATTCTTATCTATGCAGTCCATGAGAAGCCAAATCCTAGTCCTGAACATCCTTGAACTAAGAGGAAGTTTGTCTGCTACATTCCCCCAGTGTTTCCTTTATTTAACCAAATTATTATCATTATCATTAGCTTTACAAGTCCTCTATTCTGAAATATTCCAATGCTCAGTCACACAATCTTATTACCTCAAAACATCCTGCATTACCTCATCAGCATGAAGAATGAAGCCATTAAGGCACACATTCTTTATCTTGCTCAAGAGCTCTCCTTCTCTCCCTTGATTCTTACCCTCAGTCCATTTTTCAGAGAAGGCTAGAATAATACAGTGGGAAGTCCACATTCAGGCACCCACTTCTGCCAGTTGAAGGCCAGAAACAGAAGACATCCATGCTGCTCAGGGAATTGGGATGTGGAGATGTCCATGCTGGCAGTGCACGAGCTGATGGCTCACCTGGAAATGCCCTTTGGTGCTCAGTGCAGTGCGATGCTCACCCTGCCCTTCCAGTTTGAGGGATTACACAGGTACCGCTGAGTGTGATGCAAGCCCTCTGCTCACACTGTTCCACCCTGTTCTGCTCACTCTGGTTGAGACAGTGATTTACTGGAGTACTAGAAAGGCAAAAAGTCAGCCTACTTCGTGAAGCAATCTTAGAAAAGAACAGGATTAGCTTACCTCTCGTCATTCACTGAGAAAAGAAGCTCCCCTCAAGCAGGGATTCAGGTTTATGTCTTTTGCTTTCATTCTGCCAGAGCAAGGACTTGAATCACTCTCTTCCATTACCCAGGTAGGTACCTTTACTCCCAGTTTACAAGTTATTATGTAGAGGCTCACTATCTGTGCTTTTGTTCGCATAAATCTACTCATCAAAACACGTAAAATCTATGAAGTAGTTTTGATATAACAGGAGTTTCATCATGGCTTCATACAGATATAGATAGATAGATAGATAGATAGATAGATAGATAGATAGATAGATTATAGATATAGATAGATATTGATATAGATATAGATACAGATAGATATAGATATAGATATAGATATAGATATATAGATATAGATATAGATATAGATATAGATATAGATATAGATATAGATATAGATTAGATATAGATATAGATAGATATAGATATATAGATATAGATATAGATATAGATATAGATATAGATATAGATATAGATGATATAGATAGATATAGATATAGATATAGATATAGATATAGATATAGATATAGATATAGATATATAGATATAGATATAGATATAGATAGATATAGATGATATAGATATAGATATAGATGATATATAGATATAGATATAGATATAGATAGATATAGATATAGATATAGATATAGATATAGATATAGATATAGATATAGATATAGATATAGATAGATGATAGAGATATAGATAGATAGATAGATAGATAGATAGATAGATAGATAGATAGATATAGATGATATAGATTATATAGATACACTCATATCCATTTATGGGCATTCATACATTCATTCGTACAAGCTGGGTAAAAATATGAATATAAAGCTCACCAACCAACCAATCCTGGAAGTGTGAAAATTAATCATAATTTAAATACTCAGTGCGGACAAGACAAATCCTCTGCAGACACCATTAGAAAAGCCCCTACTCTATTGTTGCTTATGGTTTACACTACGGAAAAAAGCCAGGAAAAGTGGCAAGTATACATTGTGATAAAAACTATTTTCCGGATGAAAGGTGAAAATTAAATACAAGAACACAATTTTAGGGTAAGCAAATGGTGAATATGTTGAATACCTATTAGTATAGTAACGGTACTGGTCTTATAATAATTAATTTTCAGTAAAAATTTTCTTATGTATTTGCCATTTACTAGTTTTCCACACAAAGTTTTACATGAAATATATTTGCCTATTGATGTACATTGACTGCATATAGAACATAATTGGATGTGCTTCAATATTTAAGCTATCAACCCCTTTCCACAATGAAAATATTAAAAATAAGCAAATACATTATTTCATGGTGAGGGAGCGAATAAGTTTAGAAAGATTATTTCAATCAATCATTGGTATAATGTTTTTACCACCTTTGTTTCAAGAAATACTTTCAGTAAGTGAGCTGTCATTAATAGCTGAGGTCAGACTTCCAGCTGTGCTGATGCAACAAAACACTTAATGGTGAGGTTTCAATTAACAGTAGGGATGGCTTCACGCAGGGATGGCGGTGTGCAGGTTCAGGAACAGGCACCAACACAAAGGAGACCTGCTACAGAAATAGGCAGTAGCAGGCAGGTGCCTCTGGGGATGCTGAGAGCACTTTTGGGAACATGGATTTTAACGTGTCTGTTATAAAAGCAGAGAAAGTAAAGCATAACAAAAGTTGTCCAGATTTTCTCTACCCCCTCTTTCTATCTACACACAAGGTCAGTGGAGAACAGACAATAGCATCTCATTGTCAGCATCTACAATGTAATTTTTCTTTCTGGCACTTGGAATATATCTCAGCTCACTAACCACCCAAGTTTTAATATGTCTAATTAAGTGAAAAACTAATATGAGAACACAGGAGAGTATTTTTTTCCATAAGCCTAGACAGAATTTTCCAAGTTTAAAATTTCCAAATTGAATATTATTAAAAAAATTATTCAAGTTTGCTATACATGTAACTCAGTGATATATCTTCTATTTCCTCCTGAAATATAGTGTTTGATTCTACATTTTAACCCAGATATATAAGAAAAATTAGCAGCTGTAGAAAACAGATCAAAAGCCAGATGTGGAGATACAACAGAGCAGAGGCGCAGGTGGGAGTAGAGTTGGTTGCATTACTTGGTTACAATCAGTTTCAGTTTTGTTTATCTCATTAGACAACAGTGTGAAAACATATCACTGTTCTCCTGAGATAAAATATGTTACAGAAATGGGAATTCAGCATCTTTCAGGGGTTGCTGGAGACTGGCTACATTACTTACAAGAAATTCTGGCTCAGAATTTTAGCAGTTGTAATAAAATTCTTGATCCTCTTGTAAGCAGCACATGTTAAATATCTCAGTTTTCAATATAAAAATTAATCTTATTACACCGTTATCTAACTCAGTGGATAATCACAGTCCTGTATTTTGCTGTTATGTTTAAATACAAGGTAATTAAATCATAGGTATTTATTTCAGAAAATCTGTTTAGTAGACATAGTAGTTAAAACATTCTAAGACAGCTCCATAAATCTACTTCAACACAGAAAAGTATTAAAAACAGTATACAATGAATGTATCTCCTGAACTCCTAGGCTGAGATGATGACATTCTAAAGAACCAAAGGTCTTTTAAACAATAGAAATGTCATATTAATCTTTTGTGATACACTCAGCCTTCTGTTCTTTGAGTAATGTGCATGACTACACCATCAGAATCTATGCCCTTCCTTCCAACACAAACCCTTCTATGATTCTGTGATTAATTCAGGTGTCTATTCCTACTGAAACATGAGACTGCTAACTCTCTTAACAGTAAGAGAGCTTTAGCTGAGATATAAATTACTTACCTCTTCTTTAATATATGCTTTATTGCAGACTGAGGGTGAAATAAGAAAATAGGGACTTCCTTATACATCACAAATATAGCTTAAAATTGTGTCATATTCTCAATAGCTTAAAAGTGTTACCCCACATATACCAAGTACAAATGTAGTAATATTTTTTTGTACATTGGTTCGGTTCAGTCTCTCCCTGGATATTTCAAAATAAAAAGTATTCAATTAGAGTATGTTTAGAAACTATTTAAAAAAGAGGAAATTAATTAATATTGATGATTTGCTGATAAACCCAAATCAAGTATGGAAATCAGGTGAAGTGCTAGTTTGTGAAAGTAAGCACAATTCCACCCACAAATTTCATTTTGTCTGGGCAGAAATTTCATCTGGAAAAATATTCCACTGCATAAACTTTTAGCAGAATGCATGGAGAAATACGGAAGGCTGTTTGTGTGTCATGATCTGTTATTAAGCACTGCCAACTATGTATTCAAGACTGTGAATCAGAACTCTCTTAATCCCTTCTTCTTTATCAAAATGTAACATATAAAAATATCAGGGAGATAACCACTTTGGGTATCAGTTCTCTCTCCTTTCAATTAGGTTATATTTTCACCAGAAAAGCTAGAAATTTACATTATTCAGTGAAGTGGAGATTCCAGTGGAAACTGTCAGTTGCAGCATCTGGAGATCTGGAATTGCTGTAAGACTGTCAAATAAAAGCTAAAATTTCTTTAATTGTTTGGGGTTTTTTGTTTGTTTATACTCATTTTCAGAGAATATTTTGAGCTAAAAATAACACTACAGATATCAAAAGTTTGAAGACAGCTGCCTGCCAAACAAAAGAAATAATTGGTTTTTTGGCATTTAATTGTTTCTTTACAAAGATAAAATTGCAAAAATTCAGAAACACTGTGGGATAGGATTGGCTTGGGGGCATTGTGTGGTTTTGGTTTGTTTGCATGATAGCACAGGCCTGGTGGACCAAGAGAAACATATCAAAGGACACATCCAGCACATTTTCTAACTTCCTTCCCTTTGGGTTAGAAACTAATTTTATAAGTACAGTATAGTGTTTCTTGTAGCTTCCAGTATAAAATAATCTTTGTATCTGAAGATTGAGATGATTTTTGAGAAATGTTGAGGTACTTGACTTCAACTTTTATTTTCAAAATTCTGCAAGATTTAGCATAAAATTCAGGTGGGCTTTGTGTCTGCAGTTGGTAACTCATCAGATTGTATTTTTTGTCCGTATAGACCAAGACATGTTTGTTACCACTAAAATGGGACAGAGCAAATTATACCAGAATAGAACACCCAGGCAAGGCAGCAGTGAGATGTTTGGTCTAGCTTCTTTTGATCAGAGCAAGTATCAACCCCTTTTGGCACTAAAAAACTAGTCTACCTACCTACCTACCTACCTACCTTCACCCCTGGAGGAGTACTAAAGAATAAACCTCTATCCTGATGACAAACTCATCATAAAAAGCTGACTACCAATGAGTCAGGACAAACAAAACCAGATTAGCCTAAAAGAGAGCCTTGAAATTAATAGTTTCACTGGAAATTAGTTTCACTGTATCACATGATATACAAAGTTATGAAGGCCATACTACTTACGAAAAAATACAACAGAGGAAAGATTTGTTACCTACTCTTTTATCTCACCTGTAGTATAAGAATTATCCCAACTGAGGACTTGCCTTTATCCAGCTTCTGATGATAAAATAGTTTTTTCACAGGCTAAAACCACAAAATCAGCTCCCTTTCTCTAAAATATCTGACCATTACTGTGGCTTCCCTGTTCCTCCTCCCTAAAGATAGGGAAAGGGTTTGGCCCATCACCAGCACAATATTGGATAAATATGTCAGAAAAGGCCTGCAGAAGACTTCATTTGTACTTCCTCACTCCAGAATAAAACTAAGAACAAGTCCTTCCCGACACATAAGTGACAATAGTACTCAGTAGTATATCTGACCCTTCCAAGAATGCTCATATTCCAGAGGCATTCCTGATTATTTCACTTTTTCCTTTCACTACTAACAGCTACACAAAAATTTCCTAGCTCAGAAACTCTCTTTTTTCTACAGAAGTTTTGATCAAAAAAGAATTTGACTTTTTGACCAAAAAAGGGGCTTTATATTTCCACACTTTTTGAAACATTTTTCAGAAAAATAATTTTCATTGATTAACATTATTAACACCACGATTAACTACTATTTTATTTCAATCATCACATTTCTAATATGTTCTCTATGTCCTCAGACCAGCCTACATACAGGTCTTATGTTCTATTTTCCTTTTACGTGGTTCTGTGATAACAATTCTCATGCAGCCTTTCTTTGATTACCAATGTTATTTCTTATCCAGAAGTGGAAGAAGATTTAATGCAATTAATGACACTATAAAAAAATTATCATCAAACCATATCTCAGTAGAAAAAACTGAATTCAGATTTTTGGAAGGATGCTAAAGGATGTTGCTTTATCTATCCAAACTACAGAGCTAGTAAAACCATGGTATAAAAACAGGTGAAAGACGAAAGTATTACAGATCTTGATCTTGATCTTGATCTTGATCTTGATTGGTCTTGAGGTTGCCTTGAATTTTACTATATTTTAGTGGTCAATTCCACCTAGCAATGCCCAAGTCTTAAAACTTAGATGCCTATATTATCTAAATATTAACACTGTGCCACGGAGTCTCAGTGAGTGATTTGCTAACTTTTCAAGTTCACTGCAACATCCTCATGAATCAATGATACTCCATTACAGATTCAGGTACTTTCTTAAAATAATTTTGCAACATCTGTAGAGCACAAGATACTGACTCCTATTGAAAATCATTGGGAATTAGATACATAGCATAGATTTTCAAAACTACCCTTTGACAGACTAACTCTTACACATTCACAGACACAAATATTTAGCCCTTGGGCTATAAATTAACCAACATTTAATGCTCTTTAACATACATAGTCCTATTTAAAATTTCATTTCTTTTTTTGTAAAGGATGAATTGAACAGTTGAACTGAAAAGTATGATGTAAATAAAGCAATATATGAATTACAGGATTTAAAATTTAATTAGAAGTACTCCGGACTTCTGGAATAAAAAAGTTCAAATCAGTTTTACTGATCTAGAGGGAAAAAACAAGTATTTATTAATGCATGTTTTTTACAGTTAATTTAAAAGCCACAGGTCATAAAAACTTAAAATTCAGACATATAAAACCAAGCCTGAAACTCAAAAAAAAAAAAAAATGCTATGGAAGTTTCCAAAACTCTCTGCAGTTAAGCATGTATTTTCACTAGAGATATTGTGGCAATATCTATAGAAATGTAAAAAGGGTGGAGTTAAAAATACTTTCTTTGTAGTTACCAGTACAGAAAAATTAAATACACTGATTAAATGCATATAAATTGGAGCAGATGACCAGTTGCCACTAATTTTTCCTAAAGCCCACAGAAAACTGAGATAACATTATAGTTAATGTATTATTCTAGACAGAACTAATTTCAGGATTTAAATCTGAGTACAAAGCAATGCTTCTGCTTGTATAATTCAACAGTCCAGACCCATGTTAATGCTAAGCAGATTTCTACACACGTGTCTTCAGTCTACATGCATTGAAACACTCTGTGAAGTCCATTTTCAGGCTCTTTTGACTTGTCAAAGCTTACATTGCAAAAGAATGGGGGGGATGTGTAACATATGTGTACTAAATTTTCAGAGGACATAATTTCTGTGATGAATATTCCCTAGCTATATGCCCCAAACTGTGTGCTCCCTTTCCACCTAGGCTATGACAAGTTGAAACTGTGTATTTTTAAGTTGCAGCTGAAGGACTTAAATCTTTACTGAAAAGATGTCTCTTGCTTCAATTAATATAGACATTACAATCATAAGAAAATAGTTTGCAGTCTAAATGTTCTACAGTTTTCACAGAAGATTGTATTTGGGTTCTTCCCCACTCTGTAGTAATGTTACAGCACAGAAACTGTTGTACATGTTAAATATGCTACAGCAGATTTAGTACATTTTCTAAACATGAATATGGAAACTATACAATTCTTCATGGAGTCTTTTTTTCTTGATTCAAAACCAAAAAACACTGTTTGATAAACTACTTACTGAAATAGGACACCACTCAAACATCTAACAGTAGCAAAAAAAGTCAGGAAATTTTTACATCAGCTAGTTCTTTCCTTCTGGCTGATATATATGTAAAAGTATCTAAAAAATTAGGAAAAAATGTGATTAGGATCTAATTTGTAAGCAGAATTTGTGTTGTATCCCAAACAGTTCCAATGCACTGCAAATGTAATAGTAAGGTATTCTGCACATGTTTGCAATGTCTGCTTATCTAATGCCATACGTAGAAGAAACAAGAGCATTTTCAAAGACCGAGGAGACTTCTGGTGATTAATATTATGGCTCATGTTGCTATGTTAAAGTTTTCTTCTTTTCCAATAAACAAAGTTGTTAATAACACTGGCCAACTTGGCAGGTAAACTCTGCAGTAGCAGATCCATATCTACACAGAAAATTGCACTCATATCTTCTAGCTGGAGAATCCAACATGAAATACTGTGCTGCAATACTGAGGGTGCTTGAAAATTGGGTTCCTCCTGCAAGGAAGGATTAAGTTCTGCAGGAAAATTTCAGAAGCTGTCGTAAAGATGAATATTTTTGAAATCTAGTTTATTTCCTTTTAATCTTTTAGGATTCCAATTTTAACACATGAGTGAATAAATACAAACAAATGATGACTCATCTTTAATTGTAATGCAGCTTATCCGCCTGGCATGTCTCATAGACACCTTTGGCTCTGCTGGCTGAGATCAGCACGTATTAACTGCCTGGTATAGAACGAGAATAATTTCCCTCCAAAGATGTATGTCTTATAATTTACAGGAGAATTTAAATGGTTATAAGCTATGAAAAGCCTATTTAAGGAGAAAATATTTTTGAGAAATATTCTGTTTAAAGCCAAGCTACTAATCAATTGGTTCCAGAGGAGACCAATAGGGAGTTATCTCAAAAGCTACTACTTGGCAAAAGCCTGCTGAGCAGCACTGCAAGAATTACACAGATGTACTAACATTGCACATACCTTGGAGAAGAAATACCTAATTTTGAGAAGGTTCTGCAGTAAAAAGTCTCCTATGGGGCCAGAAAGTTAAAACACAGCTAGAGCTGACTACAAAGAAAGCAGTAACATCTTTAAAGCTGCAGTCAGGAATGGATATTGTTTTATGACACCAGTTTCTGCTTGTTCACTTCTTTGTATTCTATACACCTATGAAACTCTACATCAGTTTCACAGTATGTAACTGAAACAAGAAGACCTCATGGGTAAACTAGACAAACAATCCTCTCTGTGTTGATAGCATATTACTGCTGCATACAAATATATCTGCACATAGATCAGCATGAAAAGATCCCAGTAAGAAAGTTATATCCCTGCTTCACTTGAGAAATTATTTTGTACCTAAATATATTTAGCTGAGTAATTTACAAACAAGAATTTTCTTGTCATAGTACATTTCACCTTTCCCTTAATATCATCCCTTTAACTCTATTTGAACCACTGGGGTTTTTTGTAAAGGATTTTTCTTCCTCATTGTTATCAACCTTCAAATATTTATTGGTTATTTTCATTCTTCCCAGAACTATTGTGGGAAAGCAATACAATTTGCCTTCAAAGTATGCAAGGTCAGGAAATGTCAGCTGCATCATCATGTCTTGGAGTGATGACAGCATTGTTTGGAACTCGTCAGATTTCTAGGCAGAAGGTCTTATTATTGATCCACTTTTTAGTATTTTAATCAATTACTAATCAGCACAGTATAAAAATATTCTCCTTACATTTCTAAATTTATACATTTAAATATGAGGGGTTTTAGGTGTTTAAGGGCTTGGTTGATGGAATGTGTAGATATAACTCTTATCTGATATGTAATATTAATGGACTCTTTTTTGGTTTATAATGGATGTCTCTCATGCATTTTAATAAACTTTTAATGGCTATAAAGGAACAGCTAAACTGCTTGCAGCAAAAACAACCCACATGGCACATCAAGTTAGATTTGTGGTTCTTTTCACCTCTGCTTCCAGATTGCTGCTACACTAAATGTTATTGAGTGATGAGTGAATTGTGAAGAACATCAGCAGAAAAACGTTCCTAGATGTGAGCTTCTCATAAATACTTACTCAAAAATAGTTTTTTCCAAAACACCAGTCCCTAAATAATTGATCTGTGAATACTCTTGGTCCATGACAGAAGTGCCACATCTGATTTAACATGATGCATTTTGAAAACAGTTTGAGATAAACCAATGTGGCAATTCTGTACTTCATAAGGACTGTTATTCTAGGATAACTATTCAAATCCTTTTCACAGAATCATCAAGACTAGAAGAAACCTGCAAGATCATCTAGTCCTTCCATCAACCCAACACCACCATAATCACCCCTAAACCATATCCTCAAGTGCCACAAATCTGAACACTTCCAGAGGCAGCAATTCTACTACCTCCCTGGGTAACTTATTCCAGTACCAAACCACTCCTTCAGTGAACTTTTTTTTCCTGATGTCTAATCTGAACCTCCTCTGGTGCAATTTAAGGCCATTTACTCTCATCTTTTCTCTTGATACGTGGAAGTGGCAGAAGGGACCAACCTCACTTTGTTACAACTTCTTTAAGGCAGTTGTAGAAAGCAATGATGTCCTCCCTGACCCTCCTCTTCTGCAAGCTGAACAACCCAGCCCCCTCAATCACACCTCAAAGGAAATGTTTTCTAGACCCTTCACCAGCTCTGTTGCCCTTCTATGGACATGCTCCAGCCCCTCAATGTCCTTCTTGTAGTGAAGGCCCCGGAACTGAACACAGGATTCAAGGCGCAGCCTCACCATTGCCAAGTACAGTTCTACTGACACACTATTGCTGATCCAAGCCAGGATGCCACTGGCCTTTTTGGCCACCTGGGCACAGCTGCCTCAGAAGCTGACAACCAGCACCCTGGGCACTTTTCCATTTGGTCATTTTCCAGCCACTTCCTCCAGCCTGTAGCACTGCATGGGGTTATTGTGACCCAAGGCCATGACCTGGCACTTGACCTTGTTGAACCTTCTGCAGTTGTCCTCAGTCCATCAATCCAGCCTTTTCAGATCTCTCTGTAGAACCTTCTGGCCCTCTAGCCCCCCAACACTCCTGCTCCACTTAGTATTGTCTGAAATAAGACCGAGGGTGCACTTGATCCCCGCATCCAAATCATCAATAAAGATGTTAAAGAGGACAAACCCCAATAACAGAAACCCTACAAGTGACTGGCAGCCAGCTGGATTTAGTTCCATTCTCCACCACTCTCTGGGCCTGGACAGTTTTTCACCAAGTGAACATTGCAAATGTCCAAGCCATGACCCCTCAGTTTCTCCAGGAGAATGCAGAGGAAGACAGTGTCAAAAGTATTAGTGAAGACAATGGACAGATGACACATACAGCCTCTCTGTCATCTACTAAGCAGTTTGCTTGGGTGAGAACCATATGTAAATATCACTGTTTGCTGAATGTCACTGTCATTGTCTGTATATAGCTGCATACTGTATATATGTACATATCTATATATGTATGTATAAATGTATGTGTATGTAGAGCTAGAATATATATTAGTTTTGGTAGTAAGCTGACAATATGGGATAGGAGTGGAATGTCCTGGGGTGACTTTACGATGCTTGTATCCCCAGTCGTCTGTTCTGTTGACGCTGGATATTAATTTCTGCATCTTTAAGACTGGTTCTGAGAGCAAAGTGGGGGAAAGAAGCACGCAGTTTGCTTTCAGAAATGGCACTCACTCCTCCACGTCCTGCTCCTGGACTGTGGCGTCTGCAGCACAGACAGCAGAAGGGAGCTCTCCTTTGCTTTTTAGTTAGTTTTTAGCTAGATGAGGCAGAGAAGTTCCCCGGACTGTGGTTTTTCTTCTTCTTGGAACTGATCAACCCTGCTCTGGACTGAAAACCCAGGAAACATTGGGAGCCCACACCTGTGGCCCACCAGGGCCCGGGAGGCAGTATTTTCCAGCACAGGAGGGACTGAGTGAGCCCAGCTACACCCCACAGCAAGGACTTTCTGAATTTGCCATCTCTTCGAACAGTGAGAGGTTTAATTGTCTAATATTATTCATTTTTTATGCTTGCAAATATTTTGATTATTAAATAAACAGATTTTTTTCCACTTTTCTCCAAGAAATCTTTTCCCAAACCAATTGGGTGAGAGGCCGCTTGGATCTGCTTTCTAGAGGGACCCCTTTGGAAGTTTCTTCCCAATTGCCCTAAATCAGGACAACCATTGATCAGGTAGTTCAAGCAGGACCTGCCTTTCATAAGCCCATGCTGGCTGGGCCTAATACCCTGGTTGTCCTGCACATGCCATGTATAACTTTAATCCAAGTTATCCTTCACAAGAAAATAAGCCCTAAGTAACTGGAATACTCCAAAAAAAATGCACAGAACAGAACAGAACAGTAACAGAGCTGGAGACCACTGAGTGAGAAAAACAGAATAAAAGTCACAATAGATACTCACTTTTCAGCAAACCTAGTCTAACTACAGACTTCTCAGTTTCTTCCTAAGATCTTCTGGGCCTAAGTGTAAACCTCTCACTTCAGTTACGCATTGCAGAAGTCCTGAGGTCTCCCAACCCATGAGAGAGCAAGAAACCCGTGGGCACAGATCTTCTCTCAGCATGTGCATTAGTGCATAAATTTTAAGGCTGAGGACTCATTTACTTCAGTGGAAAGTAATAGTACTTGTGGGTAATCTGCAAACTTAAATTCTTCTTTTGGCACAGAAATGCATCTGGTTTTCTGTATTTGAAATTCATCACACAGAAGAAACCAGTGCCTTTTACACTCCCTTCATTGTCCAGCTTCACTTTTTCCCAGTTTCCGGTGATGTTGCTATCATTGGTCAAACTGAATATTCATGTGCATATGAGTCTCAGTTCTGTTTTGTTTCTCTGATTGCTTCACATTTTCACTATTTGACATGTTAAATCCAGAAACATGGAGCTGCCATCCCAAAGTAACATTTCTTTTGTATAAACAAAACTTCCTCAATTAACCGAAGATTGCTTTATTGAGACTGCCTAGCCCCCTTGATCTCTGTGGAGCAGCTGGAATGCAATGGGGTTTATTTTCTGCTAAATTTCAATAGCTTTAATGCAACAGCAGTTTCCTCTGTGCACTGCTTTTGAGTACCATTGGTAAGAGAATCACTCCAGCTCAGCAGACAAAGAAAGGGCCTGTGCTGTCCTCTAGTCTCGGATGATGGCAGTCTGCAGAGAAGGAGCAGAGAATTTTTTTCTGGGGAGGTGGAGAGGGTGCTGGTGAGCAGACAAGTTCCTTAGGGGAACCTGAAGTGCTGGGACACTGCTCTGGGAGTGCTGCTTAATCTCCACTGCCTTCCACTCCTAAACCTTTTCTGAAGGGGAAGCAGTTTGAATATCAGGGTGTCAAAAAAACACCATCAGTCAGGAGGGGAATCCTTAAGATCTGGGCCTTTTTCAAGGTCTTTTCAGTTCAAGACAGTACAGTTTGGAAGAGACAATGTTGGGGGTTTCTTTTAGATAATTTTATGACTTGAGAAGATTCTTAATTTTATTCTAATTATAAGGGATGTGAAAAATCTCTTTGTATTTAATTTAAACACACCTGTCAAGTAGTCAATCTTTTCAACTCTAGAACTAATCTAAAGTACCTTTGCAGTATTTTTATTGTTGTAATCACAAAGTCTGCTGAGCTGTGAGGCAATGCACATAGCCTAAGAACTCTGTAACAACCAGTATAAAGCACAGCATAAACAATGCAAAAGCAATGTAAGTTATATAAATCAAATGCATCAACAGTTCAAAGTACAGTAGCAGAATAAGAAAGCAAATGAACAGTTATTTGGAAATCTGATGAAAGATTAGAAAGCAACATTCATGAAATCTGTAACAGCAGAAACATTTCCACTTGGACTAGACTGGTGCCAGTTAATGTACTTGTGCAGCTATATCCCTCTATAAATTATCTGCTGATGTGCACTGGGCAGCTGAATATTTGTAACACAAGGTTAGCACTCCCTGCCCATTTGTGTACAAAGGCTTGATCTTTATTATGACTAACATGGCTTTTGAGAGTGTTTTTCCAAAGCTGCCCAGGCTGGACTCTTGTAGCATGCAAAGCATGGAAGAGTATTTTAGCAGGTGTCTTTGGGCAAGAGCTCAGATCCAAGTCATAGTGGCACAGCCAGTGTACCCTGGTCATGATATATACAGCTGCTTTGAAAACAGAAGGGGCAAGTAGCTTCTTTTGAAGGGAAGAGAGTGCTATGGAAACAAGTTTGGAAATATTTGTCAGGAAAAAATTCTAGCAGGAAGAAAACCTGTTTGATTTTTAAAAGAAAGGTTTGAAACGGCTCAGGACATGTTTGAGGCACAGAGCAGATTCAAAACTCCCAGGCCTCTGAGTGTGGGAGACACAGTTCAGCTTGCTGGATGGATGAAATACTGTCTTTATCTCTGAGTGAACGGTCTCTCAGCAGCTCTTCGGTTATGGGGCCTGTGTGGTTTTGGTTAGGAGACACAAATAAGATTGCATCCTTTGAAGATCCAAAAGAGAAACTGAAAAGGAAGACACCTTGAGCTGGGAACAATGGTCTGGCATAGCTTTCTTTTGTAGCCTAGTAAAGATAAACCTGTTGCCTAAAACTGAAGGGGCTTTTAATATGAGAGAATTGTTGCAAGCAGGGAAGTAAAACACTTTTATTTCCTTCTGATAAGAAGGCAGAATTGGTGGTTTCTAAGAGCCAGATGCTGAGCAGGTAACCTGTTGGAAAGCTCTGATAGAAGCCATGCGAAACTTTCTACTGTTGGGGGCTTCTTTTCTGGAGATTGTTATATCTATTTATAGAGTTCTTTTTGTAGAGCGGTAGGAAACAACAGGAGCACAAAATAGCAACTGTTAAGTAGGGGAACATGGGAAGCCACAGCAGGGCTTGTACCACTCCTGTAGAACAGAGTTGACTTCAAGGCCATACCGTAAATTAAATCCTTGAAAAAGTGGCAGAGGAAACTTGAAATAAGGTTCCTCCTAGCAGCAGGTATGTTTGACTGGGGCTGAGCTGTGGCTTCATTGGACTGGGCAGAGAGCAGAGGCATGTCTCCAGCCCAGAAGAAGTCTGGCAGAGAGAGATGGCATATTAGAAGTCAGGAGTGGGCATGGAGGACATGTGTCATAGTGCAGATCCTGAGCAAGAAAGAGCAGGGAAGAGTGTGAAGGAAGTAGCAGTCCTACCCTACTTTGGTCACTAGTCCTGACCTCTACTTTGGCCACATCACATTGCACTAAAAGCCTAGATCTGAACATTGAGATGATCCAGTGCCAGAAACATCCTGTCAGACAGCAGGTTGGCTCTCACTCATCTCTGGTAATGGCACTCATCCCTCCCACCATGAACGAAGACAAATGGAAAAGTAAACAAAGCAGCTGTCAGACTTTTTTTCTGTTTAGGAACTTGGAAAGCTTTACTGTGCATTACCTAATAGTTAAGCAAGGTATCAGATAGCACTTGTCTTTTGTATCTCTAGTACCAAATCTGAAAGGCAATAGAAGCCAAAAGAAATATAATCTATGGTAATAGCATTTAAGTTTCAATACATTAAAATGTTAGTATCCTAAATATGTGTGCTGATGACTTGAGAGCTAGATTTATAACCTACCACTGAACCTTTTTTCTTGCCTCAACAGCACAAGATCAGATACTTTATTACCAAGTCCCACATACACTATTCATAAATACAGATAGCCGATAAAATGTGGATAAAAAGCTCATCTTGCTTTTCTCCTCATCTCTGACAATAGTTGCTAATTTTTAGCTAAAAATATTATTCAAAAGAGATAAATGATGACATCCAGCAGCTCTAACCTGGTAAGTCCTTTCAAAGTCGTTTAATTGGTGCACTTTCATGTGCTTTTATCACTCTGGCCAGATACAAGTGAATTTTTTTTTTAATACTTGAAAGCTGTTGGTGACAGGTATTTATTACTGCATTCATCCACTCTTAACATTTAGACTGTAAAAATTGACCCTAGCCTGTCAACCATTAAGCACCAATAATTATGTCTGAAGTTGTGAAAGTGTGACAGCCATTTCATACCTAGTGCTTTAACAGGTCTTGTAACCTTCAGAATTCCTTTTATTCTTTATTTTCCATGCACCAGTCGAAAATATGAGTGTTTTTAGGGAGAAGTGTAAAGTTTGTGCATGATCAAAGAATGACATTTCATAACGCTACCTGTGAAAAAATATTATCATGCATCAGGTGGGTAAATTGGCAATTCACAAAAAAAAAAGATTTTTTCAAATGTAAATATACCTAGAACAAGGATTTATTTTAAACTACATACAGTGACAATGCACAACAGTGCACATCAGCAGATAATTTGTTACCACTGCTAAGCAAGAACTAACAAACTTTGTATGAATGCCGAAAGTGATACACTAATGAAAATATTTTTGCGACTTGTAAGAATCTATTAACCACATGAATTTGATCACAAGAGCAATTATAAATAAGTACCTCATATAACTTTTCTGTTATATAAGACATACATCTCAAGCTTTCAAACATCTCAGTTTACGAGGCTTTTTAGAGCCAGCTGATTTATGAAGCTGTAAAATCTCTTTGGAACTGTTTGTAACTTGTCAATGCTTGTTCATGATCCCATGTTCTACTGGTATCCCTCCTGTTTTACATATTTCCTTTTTTTTTTTGTTACACTGGCTAGGGCCTGACAATGAAGCACTCCTTCAGGTAAAATTCCTGGCAGACAGCTCCCAAGAACTGCAGCAAGATCTCCACCTGCAGCAGCTCTATAGGCCAGGCAATTATTAATAGCTCTTATATAGCATGCAGCTATATCATTAAAATCCCTTTCCCAAGTTAAATGATTAAAAACTCATCAGTATAGAAGAATGCAAATAATTCAAGTGTTAACAATGTGATGCAAATCATTATGCAAAACCCAGACACACTTTCAGCTTGTTTGATTTTAAATTATTTTGGACTAATACAGTTTATTTAGAATGACTGACTCATAATGGGAGATTTGCTAAGCATTTGAAATTCACTTTATTTTTAATGAATGAAATTGGTGTCATAACTTGACATGTCCTGTATATTTCTGTACTCTCATACAAATAC
This sequence comes from Pseudopodoces humilis, assembly GCF_049639895.1. NCBI lineage: Eukaryota > Metazoa > Chordata > Aves > Passeriformes > Paridae > Pseudopodoces > Pseudopodoces humilis. The sequence goes on from NC_142205.1 coordinate 36,938,929, forward strand.
TAGTCATATATTTACACCTGGTTGACATTGCAAAACTTTAATGGAACAGAGTAACAGCAACATTATATGTGTGTAAAGTGAGATTTGGATTGCCTGTTTATGTGTATGGCACTTCAACATCTATCTGAAAGTCTTCTTAAGAAACTTCTGTTAGCAGAAAAAAAATATTCACAGTGTTTCAGCAAGAAGGAACTGATGTCTGAAAAACAGCTGGTCAAAAATCTAGACATAATGTTTATAATTTAGAACTCATGAATAGTAAAAAAAAAAAAAAATAAGATTTTTTTCTTACTAATTCTACAGGAAAATTCTTCAAACTGGAATGCCCTACGTTTTAGTAGAGAATCTGTCCCTTTAAATTAGGTAGACATCATCCTCACTGTCATACATACTTGCCAGGAAACAAAATTGTCATATTACTAAATTAGTCTAGCCACCAATACCAGATATTATCCTCTGAAGACTGTGCACAAAGCAGGAAAATTGCACTGCATTTATCTTTTCATCCACTCATATATTTTCTCATTTATTCAGAAGACCATTTGCTGAAGGTCAAAGTCTCTGTACTACTTAAATGTCATTTAACTATTAGTGCAGGTTCCAAAACAAACGTAAGTATTCCACAGAAGAAAGCCAAATACGGCCAGATAAAATCTGAGGTCTGAGAACTTACATTTTCTATTTTTAATAGAAAAAATAAGAAAAAATATTTTGACAAAGTCATCTTGGCAATGATTTTGAGGTTTCATCAGACATGGAGAAAAATAAACAGCATTATGATAAGAGGTATCAATAGGCAAAGAGAAGTAGCGCTGGGTATTGGCAAGGAGAAAGTGCTAAGAACAAAGCCATTAAGATAAGGCTGAAATAATTAATTTGTCAAACCTTACTCAGAAAAGCTGAAAGAAGTTCAACATGTACAAGATTAATTGCAGGAATCACAGGCACATGACAGAGTACTTCAAGCTGAAGTCAACCTGGTTTATATATGCATGTATATATACATTTATAGTCAATTATCTCATCTTATTTAAGAGTCTACAGCTATACCTACCATAAGCTAGTTCCTAAGGCAGGAGTTACCCTTTCTTTCAGAGCTTGACACAGTGGATACCTACTTAGTGCTAGCATTGCTGCCTGATACAGCAACACCAAGAATATTGAAAAGGCCTTTTTTTCACTGCAATTCATGGGTGAGCATACACTTTAGAAAGTGAAGAACATATGGAATACTGTTTGAAAGTTTTAGAGTGTTTTTCAGTCTCTGCTGTCAAAGGTGCTCCATTTTGTGCAAAACACTTCAGTATTCATTGAAGCAAAGCCCAGCACCTACATCTCTCAGATGCATATGATCTCTACCAGGCTATAGCTGTGCAAGGGAACAGTATGCTGGGATTTGAAGAAGTAACTACTTATTTTCTGTTTTCATTTAACATCAAAATTTTAGAAATCCTTTTTCTATTGTGAAAACAGATTCACATACCTGGCATAAACCTGGAAAACCACCTTCCCCAGTAAAGCACTCATCAGTACACTTCAGAAAGCTCTGGTTTCTCTCTAATATAATTCTGTACTTGAGGCCTCATTTCCTTGCTCTAAAAATCATTTTTCAGCAAATTATTGACATCAGGGGGTGCTCTTTGCAAAGCAGATTGGAAGCATCTAGACAATATGTGTGCATTTCTTAACACTGTTTTCTATGAAACAGTACAAGACAAACACAGAGGTTAGTGAAACACATGAAAACCAGAAAATCAGAATATATTCCAAAGATTTCCACACAAAAGGAAGAATACTTTTTCTTGAGAAAAAAATACTAATACTAATCTAGTATTCAACATTCTAATACCATGCAAGAACAAGCATCAGACATAACAATGGTCATTTTACACTGAAAGGAAAGGTAAATTAATATGATGGTTTTCAAGTATACTAATACTCATCCTGAAATACCTTTTTCCTAAATAAATAAATTCATTTTAGAAAGTATTTCAGTAAAATAATTCATGCATTCTACCATTACTATCCTGTATGCCAGTCTCAGATCTTTCTGTAAGTTTTGCCTTAGAAGATTTGAGGATTAATTAATGGCAAGTAAATTCCCTCCAGTCAAGCAAAAGTTACTTATATGTAAATCATTCTCTTCTTGATGAAGGAGAGGCTCAGCTGCTGTAGGGCGCTTCTGTCTCCCCCAGCTCAGATTTGGTAGAGTTCTCATTTTGGGGCAGATGACAAAGACTCAGCAAGCCAAAAGAATGATTAAGCAGGGCAGGGGCCCATCAACAGTTTATGGTCTGGAATTTTTGCCTACAGACTCTTGCAAATTATCTGTTCCACAAAGGAAACAACATCCAAAAGCAAACTGATTCAGCACTAATGCTCATCAAAGCAAATTCCAGCAACACAGCAAGATCCAGAGTACTCCTCTACCTCTGACCCATTCTAGTTTATTTTATTTCTCCATTTCCTACAAGTTCTGCATTTCACCATTACTTGTACCAAAAGCTGGGAATTTACAATAGTCCACAGCTATCTGTGGAAGAGACAAGCACACAGATTTTTCTTGGGTTAAAAAAAACCTTCAAAAATTTTTACTTTTCTAATGAACTCTTCTGTTCTAAATAGACACATCATGTATATGAATATTGATTAATTCTGACATACTGCCTTGATGCCAAGTTCCAACAACAATTTGAAAAGTTCCTACAAATAGTGAAGGGCTAACTTGGATGAAATGATAAATCTAGAATTCTGTTTCCTGACTGTGTGGGGATGGGAGAAGAATATTTACAAAACACCTGTAAACTTGGGAAAAAAGCTACACATTCACACTCTTTACTGTGGACTGGAGTTTAGCTAAGTTCCCAACACAGCCTTCTGGGAAACCAGTAATCCTCATCATAAGCTAATCAGACCTGAAGATAAGCAATGTCTGCTCCAGGAAAGGGTTGAACCAATTAATTGGTACTTATGGTGGGCACTCCAGCAGGCATATTTGTTTTAAAGTACCTAATTTTTTTTACTAGTCATAATGTTCTTTATCTTCATTCTAATGCTTCTCACCACTTTCACCTCATTTGATATTATGAAGTTTCTCAGATTTTTTTACTGTAACATTCCTACACATAGTACCTCTTACATGGATGTTTTATATTTTACCCTATCAGTTCACAGAAGCTGCCTTGTAATTTTAAGGCCAGCCAATGGGTTTGGTTTTGGTACAACATGTACTGACACTTGAGTTTTGAAGGCAGTTTTCATCAACAGGCGATGATGTGAAATAGGAGGAGAAAGTAGTATATATAATTTTGTTTAAACTTCATTTAAATTTTGTTTAAATCCATGAATTCCAAAAACATTTAATAGATGGGAAGTGGTGAAACTGTGAAACTGAAATAAAGACAAAACTGAGAGACTCACGAGAACATAAAGAAAATAAGTTGCACTAATAGAAAAGGGAGGTGGGGGAGAGATCCTCACCTTACCATGAAGAATTTCAATTATTTGAAAAATTTGTCTGTTTTCAGAGGATTTGTCTAAGTCAAATGGGTGGATGAGGTCTAAATTATCTGCATCTATAGGCACTATACAGTAAAAGACTGAATAAGTGAGTTGTGAAAAAGTGAATAGTCTGCCTTAAGGGCTATGCAAACTACTACAGGATGAAGAATTTGCTACAGTCTAATCAGAGTGGATTTCAATGCTGCAGTAAAAATGAGCAAGATAAAAAGAAAGACAATGTTGTAGCCTATGCTAATCATAGAAATATAAAGGCTATGAATAAATAATAAAGGGGAAAATGAGAAATGAAATATAGAAGACGTTAATGGTGAAATGAAAAATGTGTCTCAAAATGAACAGGGGAATCTTTGTAACTGAAAATAGTATTAATGTAGCCATGTTAAGCATCTATATCATATATCAGGTTAGACTTCCTGACTGATTTTTCTTGAGGTTCCAGTGCAGAAACACATGAGCCAAACTTCCCCTCTGTGTTCTGAACAGCACACAGTGCACACTTGATGCATCCTGAGCATTCCCTCCTAATATGCCATCCAAGGGAATGGAGAAGGGAAGTAGAGGCTGACTGTTCACAACCTGAGTTTTATTAATACTTGCAGCATCACATTAAACATTGACATTCTGCAATCAAGATCAGTATTGCTGGGTTGGGGGGTTTTTCCTGCCTACATCCAACAAGTTGACATTTCTTTTTCCACTTCTGTGCTTTTTTTTTTTTTTTTTTTTTTTTTTTTTTTAAAGCATAACATCTGTAGAAATTTCCATTCCACTCTTGCTTTTGGAAGATTGCTATCCCAGGTAGTCTGTTTTATGAAACTGTTTCTGTTACAAAAATATATAACTTTCAGTCTTTTGTATTGAAAATCGTGTTATGCTATAATTTAATGATGTTAGAAGTTTTGTATTCAAGCCATATAATTCTTTAGGTACTGCTCTCTTGATGCCTTTGTAAACAGTACCATCTATAATTTTCCGATACACTTGAGCAACAATTGCATTTGGTACTATCTCAATATCTCAGGTGGGGTTTTGTCAGCACTATTCATGGAATTAATTATTAGGAATCTACCTAGAACTAAGTATGCCAAATAAGCATGGAAGCAAATATCCATTGTAGCAGAACTCCAGATGCTTCTATCATTATGTTTGGCTGGTGTCAAAAACACAAGATAATTTCTACTATTATTTAAAATCCAATTTTAATAATACCCTCAGGGGTTTTTTATCATTCTATAACATATTTGGTCTGCTCTACAGCAGTCTATTGAATAAAATTTTAGACAACAAATTTATTTTCATGAGCACTGATATTTTTCTCAAAAACTACCATATGTAGTTTACATTCCCATTTCAATTCTATGAATATTTTGAACTCTGCAAATTTCTTCCAAATTTATTAATGACACTCCTGCCCACTGAACTCTGTTAAGCTTACTTTAATGGGTTTCTTATTTCATGTAGACATTTCTGCCACTCAAACTACTATCTGTAGTAATACACAGATTCTTCTAAGTCCTTCTTTATCTCAGCTGCAATATTATCTCATTCTTTTCCTACATTATAGCTAATTTCAAACTAAAAATGCCTTTTTGTGATATTTCATTTCTGACTCCATTAGAAAATCTTCAGTGAGAGAATGATAGTGAGAAAGAAACTGAAATACATTTCAGTATAATGTGATACTATACTGACTTCATCTCAGGTCATGAGAACTGAAGAGAGTGTAAAAAAGATAGAAAACTGTCAAAACTAGCCATGGTCCTAAATATCTCTGTGTGAAACAGACTTAGCATATGTATTTATAAAAGAAGGAGGGAGGGAGCTAACTAACAGAAAAATTATCTGTTGTGTGGCAAGCAAAATTATGAATGATGGAGAGAAATCTGGTGTCAAAAAATTATTATAAAAAGAAAAATTCAGAATTCATTGTAATAGAACAGAAGAACTGAAAATGTCCTTTAATGCTTTCAAAGCATAATAATGCTGCACTGCAGACTCATTTCCTATCAATAATGAAGTCTGAGTTGCCAAAGAAACAGCATTTTTTATATAGAGGGAATATAGCAGAGAATGCCACTTGCTGAATAAACTAGGAATTTGCCATGAATCTACAATATAAAAAAGAAGATAGCAAACATGTTCTACATATTCATGAAATAGTATCTGTAGGACTACCCCAAGATAATACATGAGTAAATCTGCAAATTCATCCCAGAAACTGTTTATGAAGAAGTAATAGCTGCTTTGTAGAGTCTTTAGATTTCAAAAGTACCAGGGAAAAGAGCTAAATCTCATATTTGCAAAGAAGTTTTTCCAGGCTATTAATAAGACATTAGCTCCAATGAAGAGCTTAAAAACATCAATGAGCATTGCATTCTGCTTCATTCCCTTGTTAAAGGACATGAATATGTAATACAGAAATTGGAGGATACTTAACATTAGCAACATTAATTGTAGCATTAGACAATTTGGCATCTTAGGAATTCAGAATAATTTACAAACATGAATACATGCAACATTGTTCTGAAGTAACTGCTGTTAGTATTTACTATTATGAATGGAAGATTCATGGAACACAGATGACATTTCCAAAACCAGCAGTCAGCATAATTAGTAAGAGATACAACAGTTCTCCGACTAAACAGGGACCATTAAACTTCCCTTTTTGCTAACATAATAATTATCTTGACATTCTAAATGAAATAAACCATTCAGTACGTCAATATGGCCACAAGCAAGAAATTCAGATCAAAAATACTGGGTGAGAAAAGTATGTAAGTAGATTGAAGAGAAACCTCTTCTGACTGCATTCAGTGCAAGACTGTATGATAAAACCAAATTTAATAAACCCAAATATAAAATAATTGTGAGAAGTTATTGAGATTCTCACCTGTAAAAAGGGAAAGCAGATGGAACACCAGGAAAAGTAAGCAACTCTATTAAAACACTGAGAATACATCCAATACTATTAAGTCAGTCATTGCTCTTTCTTGTGTTCTTGCCTGCGCGTTATTTTCCTACACACTACAGCTTCCCCACCATCAGCCTGTGCCAATGTTCAGTGAATCAGATAGAGAAAGTGATCCAGCTATATTTTTCAGTAAAACATAAAACTTCACATGATCCAAACATAAAAGAATACAGATAGGAACTGACATGGTTGCACTTCAGTTGGACCAGCTCTTTTACCCAGCTCACTGTTTGAGCTCACCATTACTCTCAGCTGGACAACACATGCAGAAGTGAGAAACATGATCAGACAGAACCACACCAAGTATCTCACTGTGGCCTCTCACTTATCTCTCATCTGCCATCTGCCAAAGCCTGCTGGCTCTTGGTTATATCTACTGAGAAAAACTAAAACCGCAACCAACTCCATTTGGGCAGTTCTGGCAGCTCAAAGCAATCTGAATTGGTACATCTTCATCCTTGGGCCAAACCCTGAAGTGTATCCATGCCACTTTGAGGTGGCTGATAGCAACACCACCAAGCCTGAGTGGGGCATATAAGCTGTGCAAGTGTGTGCCTGGGTAGAGCTGCACTGCTCTGATTGACCTGCCTACACTTACTCTGAAGGAGAAAACACTTATGACTGTTTCACATCTCATCTTGCTGTGAGATTTAGTTTCCTTATGTGTAGGTTAAATCCCTGAACCTTCTAAAGAGAATCAATCTGAACAGTAAGGAAGTAAGAAACTCTTTTGTAATGTATATCACACATAAGTCATTGCTGAGCATCCTAAAATCCTTTTTACTCCCCATTAGAAAAAACCTCGAGGCTAGTAAACCACAGGATGAGTTCACATCTGGGGAAAAAATTGATAGGAAACCTCTCCAATGGAAAATCTTGTTTAAGACTTTAACTATATAAGATCTGTACAAGGCACCTGAAATTAAAATAGTAGATATATACATCTTGAAATATCTAATCATCACCTGAAAATTTGATCCTACAGATTGTTTAACTGGACTCTGGGTCAAGAGAGTTTTAGGAAGTACCACAGAAACGGAACTACAAACCTATTACCATTTGTTAGCACAACTAAAGCATTATCCACTGTATTATATAGAAGAAAATACCTATCAGCAAAATTATATCATTTTGGCTAATTCATAAAATTGATACAAATACTGCTATCTACACACACTGCTCTGCAAAAAATACAGCTTCTCTTAGGAACAGAACTTCTAAACCAGACAATCTAAATCATAGAGGAAAATTGTGTCTGATTAATTTTTTATTATTTCAAGTAGTTACAGCAGTCACAGAGAAGTTATTGGCAGTAACATCCAGAAATAATCAAATCACAAAGGTGATGATTTAAAAAGTGGAGTGTGCAGATGTGCTTTTCTTATGAACGTAATAACATCCTCTGTAGCTGAGCGACCTCTAAACTGTAGGCTTGGGGAGGAAAAAACGATAAAAATCAGGAACAATAACATGAAAAATTAATTGTGCACAAAATGTATAAGTTTTTAAGATAGCTACATCTACTGTACCTCTAATAGTTGAATGGAGTCAACAGCTTATTGAGGAAGAGAAAAATTAATTTGTCATAAAATATGGCCATAGAAATATGTCACGAATCAGAGACACATAAAAAACCAAATTCACTGTCCAGTCATACAGCAAGTGCCTTTACTTCCAGACTTGCATCAGCTGTGGTCTGTAGCAATATCTCATAAAGTAAAGGTCCTTGAAAATGTACAAAAAGAAAGCACTTGAAAAACTTTCTTCAACCTTTGGGGGTAAATTCAGAAATGTCCATCTAAAGGTGCTGAAGCTGATTAGCACCTTCAGAAAGAAACCCAGCAATCCACCAGCTGCTCCCTCAACCAGTTAATCCTTTTACCTTGCTTTAACTATTATCATAATTTTTAGACATACCACAGAATACGCTGAGCTCTAAGGGACTCACAAGGATCATCAAGTCCAGCTTCTGGCCCTGCACAGGACACCTCAAAGAATTACACCATGCACCTGAGAGGGTTGTCCAGACAACTTCTTGAACTCTGTCAGGCTTTGTGTTATGACCACTTCCCTATGGAGCCTGTTCCAGCACCCAGCTACCCTCTGGGTGAAGAAATTTTTCTAATACCCAACCTAAACCTCCCCTGACACAGCTTCATTCTATTCCCTCAGGTCCTGTCACTGGTCACCACAGAGAAGAGATCAGTGTCTTCCCCTCCTCTTCAGTGTAGACAGATGCATAACCAGCTCTAATTTAATTTATTTCACTATCTCATGTATGTGTATAATCTGTAATTTAAATCAATAAACATTTATTAAGCAGATTGTCTATTGAGTCACAGATGCTCTTGCTGCAGTCCATTACGCCAGCTCATGTTCCAGAGTGCCCAGTGAGGGCTGGGAGGATAAGGCACAGAAAAGTAAGTGATAAATGTCTAATGCCTCCACCTCTTCAAGGAGGAAAGGAAAAAATATTGCAGTGCTTGAACGTTCAGTGTAGCAGTGTTAGTAAGCAGTGGGACTGCAACTCCACACTGGAATGCTTTATTTGAAGTAATTTTTGATATTAGTTAAAAAAGAAACTAAAACAATCAACAGAGCACTGCAAGATCAAAACTACTTCACAAGAAGAATCCACAAAGCCTCAGAAAACTGAGATGTTGCTCTGAAACTGTAAATGCAATGCTACATTGATAGTCAGTAACAGGACTGGCAACACAGAAATATCATATGCAAACTTCAGATGTATCAGAACAGTTCATCATTTATTCATACCACATTAAAAGTTAACATGAAACCTAATGACTTCTTTAAGATGACTGCTTTTACAGATACAGAGGAAATGAGTATTGTACTCACTCTAAATAGGGTACTTAAATTTCCTGTAATGAATAAAATCAGACAGGAGAGCAATAGAAACAAGCCCAACAGACTGTAGATGAAAAAAATGCAATTATGTCCAAGATGATTATTTAACTAAAAATCATATGGATTAAGAATATCATAAAAACTACAAGATTTCACTGCATATGAATATGAGTTTCTGTGACAGCATCTAGGGAGAGCTCAAAATAAACTGCATTTAAATTTAAAAAAACAAGAAAATTCCTTCAGGGCAGCATTTATCCCTTGGGGCCATAACACACAATTTAGTTCATTGCTCTTTTAAAAAAAATTGCATGTTCTAGATGTTCCAGGCCATATATTCCTCAGGAAAAGATGAACAAGCTTTGTCTATAATGATGCAGTTAATCTTTAAGATATTAGTTTTCCAGAGTTCTTGGTACTTTTGTCCAGCTGGTATCCTAGGTAAATATCTTACAGTTATTAGATAGTCATCTGCAAATTATTTGGATTATTACTTGTGAACCCCCAAAATCTGACCACTTAAACTGCTCGGAAGAGAAAGGAGTGCCCACCATAGAGGCCAACACTTAACATTCCTTTACAGTACTGGTGCTCTTCCTCCTAACACAGTGACTCATGTTAAGCTTTGCATCAATAGGTGAGGCTCAGAACTCCCAAATTGAGGTCCTGCAGTGAGACTTAAAAATGACAGAAGTTAGCCATTGTTGAAAAGGTGCAATGTTACTGGCACTAGCAAGCCTGAAGGAATTACCTGAACCTTTACCCTCGCAGAGTAAGGGGATGGAGCCCCAGGAAAGAACCTACCCCTTCACAAGGTCATCTAACAGAACACTCAAGACATTTCACGACATTTCACTCCTGACAGGTGAAGTTTGGCAGATGGGGAGCAGAAAAGGTGACATGAAGCAGGCTTAGCTAGACAGTTACCCCTTGAGTTCAGATCAAATCCATAGACTACTCCAACCTCCCAGGCTAAGCCTTTTTCTTCCCCTTGCATATAAAACATTGCTGCTTTTTTCTCCATTGTTCCTTGCCTCTCTAAATGTGCTTAGATTTATGTTTTTATTTTGTATGTAGGGTTCTTCTAAGCAGAAAAGTAGTACTGCTAAAAGCACTCTCAGAACCCAGTCAGGAGACATTTGAATTGGTGGTAGGGTACAGATTTAAAGAAAAAAAAAAAAACAAAAGCCAACTCAAACATGAATATAAATAACATATTTCTAAAGAGAAAATACTGAGGTCCTTTTACACTTAAATCTAAACTGCTACATTTCAACAACATAATGTTTGTGACAAACATAATTCTCAAATTTAGATAGCATGACATAATTATAAATAAAGATATTAGCTAGTCCTTGAGGATACTCCATTAGTCCCTTCTTTTTGCATATTTAAATTGTATTCAACCATCCAGCTAAGTTATTGCACCCAAGTGCATCATAAAGTATAGTTTGTGCAGTGTCATTAACACATAATGAACACAAGAAATCATTCTTTGCATGGATACTAAACAAACAGAGGAATAAGATCATCTCCTGCCACCATACAAATGTTTCTTAACTGTTCAACAGCTGCAGCACTCTAGTGGGAGATGCTGTGAATTTAAAATCAAGCATTTTTCTAGCCCCTGGTCCCAGAAATGCCTTCAGGTAATCTGAAGAGACAAGGAAGTACATACGGTCTCAATCCTGAAGGCTGATGATTTGCTCACAAAGAGAGACTACATTGCATACTAACCTGTGTGAAACACACGATGCAAAACATGTTTCGTGAGCATTCCTGACTGCAAAGAACCCTAATTTAATCTAAGCAAGATTACATCCTCTCTTACTGACAGACATGCAAAGAGCATATCTACCTGCCCCTCAGCAGCACACAGGACAGCCAGCCTGCAGCTATCTCCAGCAAAGCTGGTACATGCACATGACATAAAGAGCTAGGAACCAGCTCAGCCTAAAGGGAGCATAGCTACATCCATGTCATTGCTTCCATTTCTGAAGCTAGCATGGGCACCTCTCTGCTACGCATTTTGGACATGTGCTCTGAAATTACCTATGAAAGAGGATACGGTAAAGAGAGAACTTAAAACAAATTGCAAGGATGAATATATTTCTTTTTATTTTTTCAGCAATTCTCCCTTGTAGACAAGTCCTGCTATTCCACAGGGCACATTTAAATTATGGTTAGCATTAAACAGCCATGAAATTGAGTGCAGAAATCTGAAAAGCTTATATCAACAAAAAGACTAATGTCATATGGACAAAGAACCAAGAGACTTTAGTATTTTTCAAGCTTTTGAGGACTTGGGGGTTTGCTTCTTCTCCTTCCCCACTCAAAACCAGTAACATACAGTAACAGTCTAGCAGATTTTAAGCACAGGTTCCTCTGTTGTCTAAATCTAGTTCATGAAGAATAAGGAGTTATAATCCTAAGTGAAGATAGTAAATTAACAAAGATTTTCTGATAATATCACATGCATTTCAACTTTATTGATTGAACACAAGTCTGTGTCAGGTAACAGAGTTTAGAAGCTGTCCACATGGTGGGAAGAACTTTAATTGTAACTTACACCGTACTTCATGCAACACATAAGGACACAGTACCAAGAAGAATTCTCACAGCAACATAGCCAAGAGAAATCAAACTTCTTGGAGCATTTGTAACTGATTGACATAAAGTAAACAACAGTATCAAGGAAGATCTTTCAAAGCTAAGCGGGAACTTGAGAAGAAACAAAGACCAAATTCAAGGATTTTAATTTTGAGGAGCTCTGCTCATTCATTCTGTTTTACCTGAAAAATAAGACAAGGAAAGTGTCGCACGCCATTTATCAATTAGATAGATCAAGAAGGCATGTGAGTTATACATCTCTGAAGAGTGAACACTTTCCTACGGTCTGGCTGGTTGTAGTTTATTTATATGTTCTGGAAAGGAAAGCTGTCAAGTTCCCTTATGTGCACTTTGAATATCCTTTGCAAGAGATTTATGCTCTCTTTCCAAGGGCAGCCATAGTAAAGGAGGGACCCACACACTGAATGCTGTTCAGAGTACTGAATTCTTGCACTACTGTGTTAAATATAAAATCCCAAACAACCCATGTTTCTGAAGGGTACTGATTTTTCCAAGATCTCCAGTTCTACAATTCTGGTCCAAAGAGAACCAAAGCCACCTGAGTACAGGTCTTGTGAACAGTGGTTAAAGAGTGGGGTTAACCCACAACACAGGTCTCATCAAGTTTCAGATTCTGAAAGAGATTCTGGAAAGCAGAAATCTCGAGAGTGTTTGGGAAATCCCACACTTATTTTTTTCTCCTCTTCCTTTCTCATAGAAATTATGATTTTTAGTTTGAATAACCCACTTAAAAATAGCAGCAATAGTACCTATCCCACCTATTCTCCATTTAATTTATAGAAAAAAATACTGAGTATAAATAACAATTTTTCACCTGCACACCCGCTCATTTCCTTCAGTTTGAAAATATCAAAAATTGTATGCTATTTCCATCAAGAATCCAAAATACCTTCAGCACTATACAGTGTTTTCCATTTAAGTGAAAAAGAGGAAAGTGCACAGCAATGCAGACTAACAGAGAGAGGGAGATAGTGGAGACTGAGACGGGGAAAACTTGCTCTATTATTTTTGAAGAATTTCAGCATGAAAGCCAGCAACTAATAATGATGTGACTGTTTCCCCACTCCCCCTCCTCCCAGTGGGATGGGGAGGAGAATCAGGAAAAAAAATGTAAAACCTCTGGGTTGACATAAGAACAGCTTTATAATTGAAACAAAGTAAAATATAATAATAGTAATAAAAATAACAATAATTTCAATAAAAAATAAGAGAGAGAGAAATAAAAGCTAAGAAGAACAAGTGATGCACAATACAATTGCTCATCACCCACTCGCTGCCAGATGACCAGCTCATCCCCATGTCAGGCCCATTTCAGGTGACTTCCCCAGTTTACAGTGGGCATGACATTTGATAGTATGGGATATCAATCTGACCTTTATGGATCAGCTATCCCAGCTATGTTCCCTTCCAGATTCTTGTTCATCTCCTCACTGGCAGAGTGTGAGACCCTGAAAAGTCCCTACTAAGCACCGACCAAAGTATCAGCTTGTTATTGACATTATACTGAATGCAAAACAAAGTGCTGTACCAGCTACTGAGAAGAAAATGAGCTCTACCCCAGCTGAAAGGAAGACAGAGGTTACTGGGGCTTTGCCAGTTAGTACATGGAGAGAGCCACATTCATAATTGAGTAGCTAGCTTGATATTGCTGACCAAGAAAAGCTATTAATAAAATGTGCCACAAAGTTACTTGTTTCATTAACAAGTTTCAAGTTTGTCTGCCTAAATAAAGCTCCTCTCATGCAGCAGTGTACTGGGGGTGAGTATTCAAGACCAATCAAATCTGAGTTCCCATAAAGTGCTTAGTATCATCAATGCAACCTCAGAACCAACAGTAAGAGTGTTCTGTATCACAAGCTAGTGGAAAAAGTCTTGAGGTTATAAACACAAGATGCCTCTATTTAATTCATCCCATATTCAGGAAAACAGATTCCATAAATAAGGTGACATCAAGAAAATACATCCAATTTCTTCTTGTAATTGAAACAAGCTTGAATGTTGTGCTGCCCAGGTCAACAAATGATAATAGTAATATTGCCTATAACACTTTCTATTTTGTGTTACAACTTCTGAGGAGCAAATCCCATCATGGTGAATGTTGACAACACTTGAGATTGCAACTAAAGAGGTCTGAGCCCAAGGAGAAATTACTGCAAGTTTGTTCTATTTGGCTTTAGCATGGTTCACTATTAAAATATAATACTATATGCCTAGAGAAGTTGTGGATGTCCCAGCCCTGGAAGTGTTCAAAGCCAGGTTAGATGGAGCTCTGAGTAACCTGTCAGTGAAAGGTGTCCTTGCCTTCGGCAAGGGGGTTAGAACTAGATGATTTGTAATGTCCCTTCCAACCCAGACTGTTCTATGGTTCTGTAATTCTATCTGTACCTAGAAATTCAATTACACATCTGTAAAATGAACAACACAGATACAGCTAAGAGACCTTGGAAAGAGAAAGCATAATCCAGAGGATGACACTGCATTACATCTCATAAAGTAACAGTAACATCCAATACCAAATACCTAGTCTGTTCTTTTACTAATTTTCTGTAGTAAGCACAGGCATACAGTACAGAAGATAAATACAGTACAGGCAAATCTGAACTGAGCAGAATTTAATGTTGAACACCAGAGGTTTTTATAAAGAAAAGAGGTCTTCCTAAGTACAGGGCTTCCTTTCTCATGGTGAAGTACTTGGATAGGATTAAAGTTTTTAAGATGACTTTGGTTACCACAAGGCTATGCAAACCTTTCACTTGATGGAAAATGTCACTACCTTTGAGGGCTGGAGTAATTACAATATATTTGCTCTGCTAATTGGCCAGCAACCTCTTCTTCAACTTCTGAATTTGGAATACAGAGAAACTCCAAATGAAGTGAAATGAGTGAAGGTCCATAAAGTAATCTGATCTTCTAAGAAATACAGCCCCAACACTGCTGAAAACTTAATTAATACCCATTTGAATTTTTATAGACTCTGCTATTTCCCTCTTTTGCTTTCACCTGCTGTGACCCTTTAGGAGACCAAGCTTCAGTGTCACCTGAAAGAGTGAAGATTATTGAGGGCAGTCACTTAGAGCTACTCATATGAGGACCCAGAACTAATTTCAAAGTTTAACTGTTGATCTGGTTGTGTTCCCACACCACTCTCCAACATGGCACCACATTTCATTGATATGTGGGGAGTGGCCGTTGTTTCATAAAATAGTAACAAATACTATTTCATTGATCATATATTTTAAAAACAAAGATATAAATCATTCAAAAAATAAACTCTTAGAAGCTGAAAATGCATATGTTTGATTAATGACCTAACCTTATCTGGCAGAATGAACTTCTTCTCTAAGGATTGCTGTGTTCTCAGTTCTTGTCTGAACTCTTTCCAGAAGAAAACTGGTATTTGAGTTTACATTTCCATGTCAGGCTTCATTCAACTGAAAATTATCCTAGCTGAATTACATAAACCACTGAAACAGACTTTAAAGAAAACTTCAGTCCTAAACTCTGGCAATGCTGCTGAGTCTGTAATTACTGCTACACCAGCACTTCATTTACAATCCCCTAGTGCCCTGTGTCTATTGCTATCAACAAATTATGGGTTACCAGCCCAGTTGGTTGCTGTCAAATATACATTCTGTCTAGTGTTCAGACTAACAGCCTGCAAACAACCAACTGAACTATGTCATGACAATACACCACTAATGGGAATAAGGGGGAAATGAACACAAATGGGAAAACCTAAAGTGAAAGATATGCATACATGGTCCTTTTGAGGTAACAAAGTGTATTTAAATCAAGACCAGAGAATTTGGAAGGTGAGTAATGCTTAACCTTTTTATAGCAAATTGATACGGGACACAATGTTGTGGAGTTACAGCTTCATAAAGCAAGAAAATCAACTTTGTGAAATCGTGATTAATTGATGGATTTCAGAGACACAATCATAGAAAGAAATATACCTGGATATCAGGACTAGGGGTTTGTGAGGAGAACTATATAATTTGCATCTATTCTATTTTATATAATGTTTCTGGTCTATATGAGAAATTAAACTCTACTCTGCCCTTTGGAGACCACACCTGGAGTGCTGCATCCCGGCCTGGATTTCTCAGCCAAGAAAGACATGGACCTGTTAAAGTGAATCCAGTGGAAGGCCATGAAGATGGTCAGAGCTGGAACACCTTTCCTATGAAGAAGGCTGAGAGAGTTGTGATTATTCAGCCTGAAGAAAAGAATCCAGAGAGATCTTAGAGCAGCCTTATAGTACCTAAAAGGGGCTTACAACAGAGGGAGAGCGACTTTTTACTCAAGCAGATAGTGACAGGACAAGGGTGACTGGTTTTAAACTAAAAGAGGAGAGATTCGGATTACATATTGGAAAGAAATTCTTTACTTAGAGGGTACTGAGGCACAGGAACAGGATGCCCAGAGAAGTTGTGGACACCTCATCCCTGGAAGTATTCCAGGCCAGACTGCATGGGGCTCTGAGAAACCTGGTCTGCCTGTGGCAGGAGATTTGGAATTAGGTGGCCTTTAAAGTCCCTCTCAACCCAAACCAATCTGTGATTGAATGTACTTAAGCTACGAAAACCAGAAACAGTAAGAACATGCCACAGGAAGTACCACTGTTGTTTCTTTCTTTCCCTAAGCATTTGCTACGAAGACAGGGTGCCAGACCAGATGAACATCTGACTTGACCCAAAACCACTCTTCTTACATGATTATTAGTAGGTATAGGCATTACAGAGCGTGACACTTATTACAAATTTCCATCAAAGACAGACTGAGAACTGAACAACATGCACAGCACACAAAAGCTCAGTGTATCTGAACTGCTGTAATTTTCTTGCTGTCAAAATTGCTATGTTGATTTATATCTTCCCTTAAAGATCTGTTTGACCAACTCTATTTTACCCTGCTATTATGACAGCATTTGATAAATAATCGACAGGTTGCAGTACTGAGATATTAAAATGAATGGAAGTGTAACTTTTAATTTAAGGGGGAAAATATTTGCAATGCATAATGAAGTCTGAAAATAAATATTTAATTTAAAAAATACTTTACTAGTATCATTCCCTATTTCTAGACATGTCTTCAGAGGCCATTTAAGTTTTTTTTAGCAGCACAATATTATTTTTTTCCACTATTATTTCATGCTTCTGAATTAATGCTACCAATTCTGGTAATGACACTTTCTCTGAAATCATATTTCTTAAAATAAAAGCAAGAAAATTATCTGAAAATAAAGAACTTCTGCAAAACATTCTCTATAAAAATTCTGAGAACTCAATTTTCATTAGAGCATTTATATTTTTATTAACTAAGCAAGGAGCATACTTAGACAAATAATGATTATAGATTTTTTTGAAAATTCTTTTATAAAGTGATTTTCAGAACAAACAATGGCATATATGCTGCAAGAAGCATGTTTTGGTTTTGTGTTTGTAGAGAACAAAGCACTGTAGGATCATAGAAAACAGAAAGGCTTCCAGGAGAGGGCAGAATATCTTTGGAGGGCAGCCAGAAGCAGTTTATATTTAAATACAATTTTTCTTCATCTGAAACTGTTTCTCTGTTGTTTCCTTGTTTGCACCTGGAGGAGTAAGATAGGTGGAACATGCCAGTTTACTCCTTGAGAAGAATGATATGAGAGCTGAACAAAGGATGCCATTTCTTGACAAAAGCAATTATGTAGAATGCTAGAGAGATAAGATAGTGGATGTTCTAAATACTGGTGTGATGTAAGCTGATTGCCTACCACATGGGTCAGCTTCTTCAGGTTTACAGGTGTTTAATTTAAGATTTAATAAGTATGGGTTAAAAGGAACAAAAGCTCTTTATATATGACCCTCAGAAAAATAACTGCCCAAACAATTCTCATGGACAATTCTGTAAGTGACAATGTGTTGCCACTTTCCAAGCCACAGGGGCACAAAAGATGAAAAGATGGTTAGTTTCTAAGGTATACAGCAACTTTTGAAATGTACTGTGTCCCAGCTTGGTAGCTATTTAAAGAATTTCACAACTACTGTCATGCTTCCCATAGCAAGGAGAGGATATGAGAAGAGAGGAGTCTCTCATCACTACCTGCATTCTGTGAAAAAAATCATACAGAGCATCAGATTTGACCTTATGGCTCTGAGAAAGATTTATTACCTCCTTGGAAATGCTGACATCGTTTTTACAGGGGCTGTGCCCCCTCTAGTAGTGATACTTGGGGAATTCTTAGCCAAACAAAGGATAAAATGGTGTCACAAGTGAAATAACACTGCCCTGTTGAAGAGACTGCACACAGATCCTCCTGAAATACTTTTGTACACTCTGGGCTCTATACTCCATTTTGAAATTACAGTTATCAGCCTACATGAAACTGAAACATGCAGCTGCCTACTGGAGCTTGACTGATACACAACTCTGCAGCAACTAGATTGTTTGTACTACTGCATAATTCCAGTTTTATCTTATAAGGAGACTCTTGAAGGAGAGGTAACAAAAATAGGGTGGAAAAGAAATGCAGGAAGTAATGGAAAATAAAGAGAAAAAACTCCTCACAATGGTAGTAGTAGACTACCTCGTAATGGTAGTACTTAGAGCAGTATTTCACCTGAAGCAAAGTAACTAGCTGGTTGTCAGTGAACAATTTGCTTTCATCGATCTCTTGGTTAAATATTGAAGACATTTCCCTACAGGGTACAATGAATGAAAATAAATTCCTTAATCACCCACTTTTTGTGCCTGTGCTTGTAAATCAACATGGGTTCCAAGTGGAAAACTGTTTAGGTTTTGAAGAATGCTCCACCACTGCCATCTGTGCCTTCCAATTGCCCATGCCAGGAACCTCCCACAATGATAACCCTTCTTTTCTGGTCTGATCTTTAATTTTTTTATAAAACAATATTAAAATAATAAAAAAATAATTCTGAAAAATATAAAGTACATGTATTAAAGTCGAACATGTGCCTTGTTTTAACCTGGCAATAGTGTCAGAGCCATCTCATACTCAACTGAAGTTTTCCAGCTAATTTCTGTAAAATACTAAGATGATGGGTTGAAAAATATTCTATGTAGTTACGTGGTCATATAATATGCATGTTAAAGTACAGAGTACACCAAACAGCTTGTTAATCTTTAGTGTTCCATCTTGCCAACCTTTTTCTAAGGGAAAAAAATCTTCCTTCAATGCAGATACTGAATGTGAGAGATCAGGCAGGTAGCACAGTGTCTGTGTGAAACTAAGTCACATAACTTTCTCACACTGGCCTGAGAAAGTGTGGCCTGAGAAATTGTGAGGAGGAACTCAAACAGTCCTTGGAGAGGGAAAACAACCTTTGCAGGTGTTGTTTGTCTCCTTATTGTATACTTGCAAGAAACGGTCGAGGGGTGGTGTTCCTAACTGTCCAATGATGATGATGATGTGTTGGTTTGATGGCCAGTGAAGTTTTACCCATTCAGAACTGTCTAAAAAAAAAGGATCTTGAAGAATAAAACTTGCTGTCTTTTACAACAGAGCTTGAGAGTCTGTGTTGTCACTATCACTGTTCCTAATACAGTGCAACACTTCAAAAGATACAATTAAATATGGGTTAATCTTGTTATATTTTTCTTTATATATTTATATATATATATATATAATTTTTTTTTTACTTTACCATGACTGACTCATAAAACTTAACTTCTTTTTCTCCTCGCTGAATTTTCTGAGTCAGTGAAGCATATACAAGCCAAAGGCTTGCAGTAGAAGCCATTTTAGCACAAGATAATATTCAACAGTGGCCAAAAGTGAATGCTTGGGTGGTAACTGAGCCACATAAGTTTATTTGCAAAGCACCCTCACAGCTTCTGATAATTTTAGCTCACATACTTACTAAGACAGATAGAGATAATTTTCATTTACAAGTTAACTAAACTCAAAGGTTAACTGGGATCAGTTTAACTCCGTGTGGGTCTTCAGCTCTCCCTATCTTTGGCAAGAGCTTTTCTGTTTATCAACTATACTCTTCCTTAACCCACTCCTCTTTTTTGGAGTAACCCTTCTGCTGTCTTCATGTGATGTCCCTTACTTATGGGAATCTCCATTTTTATGAAATGTCCCTTATTATTTCCCAGGTAGCCTGGATGGATATGCTAATAGCTATTTTTAATTATTCATCACATTTAAAGGATTATAATGTTCATGGCACCATTTTAGGATCTTTTAAAGGGCTACTTCTGCTCTAAATTTCACTTTTGTTGTCAAGAGATTTCACATTCCCTGCTCTGCCAGTAGCACCAGTTTTCAATGCCATACACTTAAAGTAGCAGAGGGGATGTTTCCAAAAGCCAACACTGCAAGCAATCTAGAATTTAAATGAGAAGGTGTATTCCTGCCCACTCAGTCATCACACTGCTTGGTTTTGCTGCCCAATCTATACTTTCAATCAAACCTAGGCATTCCATACCTACCTTAAAGAAGGCAAAATAAATATTTTTTTTCAAGTTTTACTGACAGCAATGTAAAAACTGTACAAAATAATTCATAACTCTAACTGAGGAGGGTTACCTCACAGTCATTCAATCCATTTGTGACTGATTTCCATAAAAGTTCTTGTGAGTGAGAGCAAATTTCCACTGGATAAAACTGAAGGAAAGGTCTTAATTCAAATCTATATGCTCCATGAACAGTTCAGAAAAGTATATTATCTTGCAAACTAAACCTCTCTTTGTTTTTAGAAACTGAAGTCTTCTTTTTTTGCTTCCACATTTCCCGCATAATCTGATTTTCATAAATAGGGGATTAAAATCATACACACTGAACTTATAAAAGGTTACACATGCCAAGACTGTAAGTCCCATACTGCTTTACATTGTCCAGTAAATAAAGTGGATCCTTTCAGGCAAACAATTGTACAGGGAGCACTCCGTAAATTATAAGGCTCAAGATTCTTCTTCCTTATATCGAATGTAAAAGTTTATATTAGTCTCACAACATGCTCATAAAAAAGCCTCAGCAATTTATTACTTCATGTAAGATCACACCAGATAAATTAAGGAATGTGCATGCCAATAGAACAAAACCTTTATTTATACTTTAAATTAAAATGAAAATAAACTATTTCCCAAAAGTCTCTAATATGCTATGATTTTTAATGCAAAAATAAGTACATTTTAACTCCCTCTCTCTTCTGTATGTCTCCATTCTTCCTGCTCACTTCATCATTGTCAGACCACAGTTAAAAGGCCTGGGAATTCCTTCAGGGAAAATGGGGAACTCTGGTTAAATTTTGCAAAAATTTGTACTCAAAAAGTTAAGTATGAGCACTTCTAATACAATAAAAACCTTCAAAGTATCCAAATTTCATAGTTACTGCTTTTTTAGATTCTGGAAAACAAATTGTTTCATCAAAGGACACCTGAAGTACAAAAACTTGTCTTACTTTATTGTCTCCATCCGTGAATAGCAGGTAAATAGAGGGGATCTGTGCTTAGGGAGCAGAGGGTTTATGTATGACAGGCACTAGAGAACGTATTTAATAATGCAGGCAATATCATCTTGCTAGGGAAGGTGCTCTGGAATGATACCTTTCCAGACAAAATTAATGACTTAGTTCAAGCATACTCAGTCTGACAATTAATCAGTGAAGTTCTGTGAAAGACTGTCAAAGGAAATGGTGGATGTGAAATGCTTCAGGGATTTACCACACACTTAATATCTAGAAAACAGCAGGTTGGTATACTGGAAACATGCCTTAGGCTTGAAGTCAGAGGTTCATATGGTTCTGAATGCATTTTACTACTATCATCAACAAAAAGTAGAGTATATGCAATAATAGAGCTGGTTTCCCATTTGCTACAAAGGCATAATATCTGATGTATGGTAATGCAACTGTAATTTTAATTTAACAGGACTGTTTTAGTATGACTTTATGCTACAGTCATTTACATATGGTCCACATGAGGAATTATTTTTCATTATCTCATTTTCATATGGAAAATGTGAGAAATACTAACACGAGAGTGATAAACAATGGTAAAATAGCTAATCATGCAACTACTTGGAACTGTGCTAGAGTTCATTGACACGGGATTCAGCAAGAGCAAGATATCCATACCTGAAAGTACCAATTCCCATTTAACTTTTACATCTGTTTTTCATGCATAGCCTGAATTAATTGAAAATTGCCTTCCTAAATAAAAATAAAATACCACTGAATTCACTGGAGTCTGGATCATACCCTTCATTTTTTTCCTACATTTAAATCTACAGCATTTTCTTCATAGTCTGACAGTCATGGAAATTACATTAATTGAAAACTTAACTTGTTGTTTAGTGTATCTGTGAGCATCAACTGAATATGGAGATACCAAGGAGCTTGTGCAAGTTCAGAAGACTCTCGACAAACATGAATGCCCCAAAGAGTTGTCCAGTAAGCACAACCATCTCTAGTGTGTTTGCTTAGAAATAGAAGAAATTTCAAGACACTGAGTAAAAACTGAATCTATTTTCTAAACAAAAAAAATATAAGAAAGCTTGGATCAAAGTTTGATATAAAGATTTTTATCAGTACAATTTTAATCTGGCCAAGTCTATTTTACCACATCCAACACATTCATCCACAACTGGATGTTTCATTTACCATAACTATTCTGAGTGAATTTCTTTCCATTTGGAAAAGCTTAATTATTGCCTTTGGGCTGTATTAAGAGGAATGAGATTTACCCAAATTAACATTTTTTATGACTTTGCAGAGACTTTTATCAGAATAAGGCCCTAAAAAGCAAACAGATGTTGCTTTACAAAATCAGTTTGCTTATACACCACACTTTCACCTGACAGTCAAAAAATACAGCTCCTTACAGCAACATTCTACATAAAAATCATAGAATCCATCATGATTCTGACAAGATGAGTATTACACACACTAAATATCTGAATAGAAGCTATCACAGATAAGATTTAGGTCTCACAAGATTGCTCCATCACTTCCGAAAGACTTATGGTACTTCAGTGAAGCTGAACCTTTAAATCAGGACTATTTTTCCCAATTCAGTTAGGCTATTTATTTGTTTGTTAGCAGAAAGCTTTTCTGCAGCCAGTATGCCAATATTTTTTCATTAGGCAGTCAAAACAGCGTAACTTTTCCTGCTTCTTTTTAATGTCAATACAATCAGTGTACCCACATTTACAAAAGCACCTCATCACACCCAGCAGTGAATTGCTATCAGATACACCTAGAGGAAATGAATATACATTTGGGTAGAGATGCAGAATAGAAAAATACTACAATGTTAAGTTAAAAGTAGTTTCAGTTGGGAAAAAAAGTGTCAGATTTCTAAACAAATGGAACTGAGTACTAGCTCCATCAGTATTAAGGTATGGCAACTACTTTGTGGCTCAATCCCACACAAAACAGGAAAACAAGATGTCAACAGCAGTGTTGTGCCTAAAACCACAGCTAAGAAAAAATAGAACCCATGTATTAGGGAGGGACTGTTCACAACAGACCACCAGCACCCTATATTCTACTTAACTGGAGAGTAAAAATTCCAATGAAAAGGACTAAGAGATCTTACAACAGTTGCTGGCAAAAGCCTCCAGGCATCAATACTAGCCATATACTTGCTAATTCTTTAAGTCATGGAAATGTGTGTCTGGTCAAAACCATGACTTGACTTTTCATGTAGAACTTGTCACCTTCAGTTCAGATATTAAAAACTGTATTTAACTAGTTCTCCTCTGCATTCTAAATTTACTCCTGAAAGCATGTATTTCTCAACACTTAACATCAACATTTTAGGAGCACTGAATATGAAGTTTATGTGGTCATAAGGCCATTCAGGCAAAAAGAAACATTAATCAGAAAAAAAAAATAGCAGCTAATTTTAATAATTTCAGCAGCAAGCTGGTGCATAATGAGGATGAAAGGGAGAAACAATGGCTCCAGAGCAGCTTCTACTTTTCTATATGCCCTTCTGCCTCCTTTCTCAAGAAATTCTCTTTCACCTATCCTTGCCTTTAGGAAGTGGATTGACAACAGAGAATTAGGCTGCATCATGAAGTCAAACAGTAGGAAAAATTGTGATGGACATACCTGGATGAAGCAGGATAAAGGCAATTTGATAAGGAGAGATTCAATTCTCATGTACTATAACCTTTCAAGCAACTTTTAGAGGGATTTTACTGAAATCTACTCACGAGAAAAAAGCACACATCACTTTCCATGCTTGAGAAGAGGCTGAGTGAACGGAGACAGTAAAAGTACAAGAGTCACATAGTAAAATTCCTTTGTATTTCTCAGGAAAGTCAGAAGATCAACAACTGAGTTGGAGGCAGAGAAGAATCTAGGTGGTAAGATGGAGTGATGATAAAATAAGACTGTATGTGCTCTTTGCGATAAATTTAAATAACTTTAAAACAATTTACTCCTTTACTGACAGTTACTATTAAAAACAGAATTTTTTTCTGTTATCTGTAAGGTTTCCTGGCTACTGCTTCCTATGAGGAGGCATCCAGAGAGTTTAGTTCTCCTCAAGCTGTGGATAAAATTAATCAGAATACACTAAATAATAAAAAATAATAATAATACACTAAATAATAATAATTAATTATAATAAATTATAATAAAGTGTGTTTGGCCTCAAAATGGCCAGATCAATGACTTCTATAGGCAAAAGTGGCTGTTGGCACTGATTTTAAGATTTTTTTAATATGTCACTCAGAATAAGTTCCTTAAAGAATGATCTGTCTACTTTGGTCATATTTCAATGGCAGATTCTGGCAGTCAAATGTGACTGGACTTATCAATGAGGCAGAATGATATGGAGGAAATTGAAAGGCTGCAAAATAAATCATTTGGTAAGTTAATTATAAATAATACAATCTCTATATGCAAATATTAAACATGTTTATTTAATTAAATCACTGCAGATTTTAAAAGTTCTTTGTGTTGCCTTTGGCATGTCATCACATCAGGCTGTTTCTTGAGGATGTAATTATTTAGTTAAATGATTAAATGAATGCTGTTATACATATTAGCTGTTCTCAGCTTCAAGCATATAAAAGTGTTCTGTCAATATACTAAACAGGCAACAATCTAATTTTGGAAGGTATTATTCAGGAAAAAGAAAAGAGACATTATCTGAAAAAAGCAGTATCCAACAGTTCTTGTATCCTAGTCACATTTTGAAAGTCATTTGTAAGTTACATACATAATATTATTGAGTTACTCAGACTCGTTTAGAAGTTTTTGTTTCACTGGCTTAGAAGCCTAAAAATCATGGTTGAAACTCAGTCATTGTCCAGAGAGCAAGAAAAATTTTTACTGACTAATTTTAGAAATGAGCAGGGATGAACAATCCACTGCTGTCAGTTGACAGAAGCAGTGAGAAGTAATTATTTTAGCCATGTTTTAGCCACTGCCTATCAGCACCACTTCCTACCATACTAACTTAGCCCAAATTTTGCAATAGATTAGATGAAATAAAATATAAATTCTTAAGCAATTTATACATTTCTATGCCTCTTCCTCCCAAAGGACAAAGAACATCAACCCAAGGAATTATATTATCCACAGACTGTTCACCCCTACCAGGTGAGTTACCACAGTAGCACTGCACAGCTTCAAAGGCAGGACCTCACATGGCTTTGCAAACTCCCTGCTCTGCTCCTCGGGGCCAGCCCTTCACTTTTGTGACATACCAAACAAGCACTGCCAGGAGAGACTTGTTTATGACTTATGTATTCACAGCATGAGCCTAAACCTCAATGTAGTTTTAACCTTCGGCATCTTATTCAGATGGCCCAAAACTGACACGTAATAAATGTGTTGCTCTTTGATGGCCTGTCATTGTTAATGTTCACTATTTCAGTGCCTTGGTCTCCTGGGTTCACTCAAGCATGGATTTTCAGATTATTCCAGCCAAGGCAACCCCTCTCTAGTACTTATAAGCTTTTGAAAATAAACCTAGATGACTGTACTCAACACAAAACACAGTAAGCTCTGTTACTCTTTCAAATCAATTTTGCAATGAGATAAAGACTTTTAAAATTGTTAATGAACAATTTGCATTCTTATTGTAACAGTAAAAACACTTTCTCTATTTTTTCACTTTGGAAATGTCTAAATGAGCTATTTTTTTTGGTATCTTTAACTTCTTTCTTGTCATTACCAGTAAGACTGCACTGGTAATAAAAAGAGTAGGATACATATCAAAACAATGTAAATTATTAATCATAGCTACCTCTGCATACTCAAAATTGTGCTGCTATATTTGCTATCACAGAGTGATTTCCAAGATAAACTTCTTTTCTGTATCTTTAACAGCTTTCCAGTGAAGTCATCATAAAGCAAAGAGTTTCCCTAATGGTTCTAGAAACTGAGGATTTCTTTCCCTAAATGTCAGGAAACCTCTTTGGCTGTCTTTAAGAGACCTGACTGATAAAACTTTTTTTTTCTTTTATTGATATTTAAACCTGTATACTCCAAATACCTGTAAATGCATGAATTTTTTATGTACATACAAAACAGGACTTTTCATAAGGTTTATTAAATTGGGAGAGTGCTTTTTGCTACTTTTTAAAGCAAACAACAAAAATAAAATTCTTGCATTTTCATATCAGAGATATCACTCTTAAGAATATTACTTGGTGACAAGGAAAGATCTCTGCTTTCTCAGCTAAATCTGTATTTGTCCTGTCTCAAAAATTATCCCAAGAAATTACATCCTGAGTACATCAAAATCCACAGCGGCATAAGAACGTTAAAACCAACAGAGCAAAATTCTGTTTTGTTAATCTATGTCGTTGCTAACAGTCTTCCAGTGAACCACATATATAGTAAGACTATGTAATGTCTACAGTACAGTCCCATATTTATAGGACCATGTCTTAATTAGTATCAGAAATGTAAGTAGCAGCAGAAGCAGGTCCACAAGAACCAGCAGAGTGACAGCAGGGCTCAGAGCATCCCCAGCTGCAGAGCAAATTCCTCACTGCCTTGCTTACTCCAGGGACATCACACAGTAATTCTCTGAGCCATTGCTCAAAGACACCAGACCAGAACTCTGGGGTGTTCTCATTTCATTAAGAGACATTTTCTTAATGACAGTAGAAACACCATGATGATGAAAAGGAAATTCAGTGTCTTGTAAGTTAGCCTGTAATTAAAGATAACTAATTAGTATTGATGCACAGATTTTTCAGTAAGCACATACATCTAACATGATAGGAGTATGCAAGTTTTTTCTTTTCTGGAAACAATAAAGGGAACAATAAATTATGCAAGAGCCACTGCTGATAAAAGACATATCAGTGTAAGTTACAGTACAAGCTCCCTTTGCCTGTTAGAACTTGAGAATCTCTGTTTTCATTTACCTTTGCGTTAAAGCACCTATATTCTCAGGCAA
Organism: Pseudopodoces humilis; assembly: GCF_049639895.1. Classification (NCBI taxonomy): domain Eukaryota; kingdom Metazoa; phylum Chordata; class Aves; order Passeriformes; family Paridae; genus Pseudopodoces; species Pseudopodoces humilis. Next base: position 36,966,302 of record NC_142205.1, read on the forward strand.
ACACAGCCAAAACAGTATGCAAAGAGAGCACCACAATTCAGAAAGCTCTTTTAGTATGTCTAACTCCCAGGTACACTGACTGAACTTTATGATTTATTTATTCAGTATTTACTACCTTATTTAATTCCCTCAAACAACAGTTGCAATATTTTTCTGTGGCTGGTGTTTTCTGATACATATTCCATGTTTCCACATCTGAGAGAGATGAAGGTAATGGATGAGGCAGAGACAGAAAAGCCTTTATGCAAAACGAAAAATCTGAATTTCTAGAAAATCAAAAAGCAAGAGGGATTCATAGTTCTGGCACTGGATCAGGTATTTTTGTCCATAGCACAGGGTTACCTAGTAATCCAGTCTTCTAGTACAATTTCCAGTAGATCAGTATGGTGAAACTTCACTTTTCTCCTTGTATATTCCCCCTGGCCTCAGTTTTCTTGTATTCCTTACCAGTGTGCATCTGTCCTCTCCATCATGTTCCCATCTCTAAAGGCTGACTCCATTCCAAATGTGAGAAGTGCCTGTCCATATACTGCTTTCAGTACTAACTATTTTTCCACTCACATTTCTCCCAAGGATTTTTTCATGCCTATGATTTGCTTACCCTTAAAACTGACACCAAGAAGCACAGAATTATAAAAAGTCATTAGAAAGGTCATTTGTGTCCTATGCACACACATGACCTAAGAAGGAAGAACACTGAGCATTTAAAAACACAATAAGAAACACCTTACTAAATAAAACATAGTGCTATCTCTTTAGGGTTTATGCTATCACTAGCACTCCTCTTTAAACAGGAGTCAGGAAGCTCTTGTTTACCTATTTCACACGTTCAAAGAGCAAAGATACTTTCTGACTACATAGGATGTGTCATGTAACGTTTATTTGGTATTACTAATAAATCTATGCTCCCCACAAGGAAGAATTCAGGAAAAGAGATTGTTGTCATGAGCAATGAACATTTTTATCAGATATGGTGATTTTTGTCTATACTGGAAAATAAATGAGACCACCAAGACATAGCCAGTTTAACACTGGCCTTCCTTACAATTAAGAGGCATCTTCTCCCATTTATAGTCCACTGAGCTGTCCATTCTTGTAATTAACTTCTTTCTCAGGAGCACTGTGCACCACCTACTACAAGCAGCAATTTGCACCATAATAATCCTTTAAAAAAAACCCTTTAATCAATTTTCCCCTCTACAAGTTAGACAAAGATGCAATAAATGGTGTCCATGAAGAATAGATGGAATGGGAAGAAACTCTTAATTTAGAATTTAATTGAAGAAGGCCAATTATAAAATTTTAATTTCCGCTATCATCTGTCTTGAATATTTATCTTATCTAGCAGCTATTTTATTCATAATGGAAATCTTTGATGGCTTTTTTTGTTATGCTATTCTAAGTCATGGATAATATACACTACACTGGATTAAATTTGTACGGAAAATAGGCCATGCTGGTTCATGTCTGAAATTAGATACAGCTAGCTTAATTTTGCTAACATATAAAAGAAAGGGAGCTTTGTTTAAAAAGATAAACAAAAGAAGAAATAAATAAATTCACTTAATCTCATTAAATATTCGACTTGATATTGTATCTGCAAAAAATATGAAATCTACAGGAGCTTAAACAGCAATTTACTGGAAATCAGGACACCTGGTGTAATGCTTTCTGCTGATTAAGACTGCATATACTGAGTATTCAATACTTATATAAATTTAATGCCTTGAGTGGCTAGTGTAGTTCAAAAAAGCTGATTTTTTTAAAGCTGAGAAACTCACTCATATTTAACCACATACAAAAAATTCAACGTTCTGAAACAACCTCAAACATTAAATACTAAAATCCTCAAAAAAGAGGAAAAAAAGAGCATGGGGTAGATAAGCACAGATTCCCAATTACTAGGGTATTGCAGTAAAACAGATCTGCTGAAAGATAAAATAGAGGATATACATATAGAATAGGGCAAAGAAGCCCTGTTTTAATTACTGTGGATAAAGCAAAAAAATCACTGTGATTTGCACTTCAAAAGCATGACATTTTCACAAAATTGGAAGGGCTATAGATTATGCAACATTGAGATTATCGTTTGCAGAAAAAAAAATTACTGAAAGATCTAAGCCTCTAAACTTAACATGATTTTAACCTAATAATCAGTAACCTGTCATTTTAAGTTAGAGTTATGTGGTAGATTATTAACATTGTTAGCTGCATTTACAAGATGTATTTTGATACTTAGATTCTTTTGCCCCACATTTTTTCCTCTCTTAATATATGTTATCAGGTTTAGCTCCATTGACACCTACATTCATACCAAGCACATTATACAACTATAAATATGTTAAAAACAGGCATCTGGAAGGAAAAAAACCCTACTCTCCTCTTTTTCCCTCTCCTCAGTTTAGGTGGAGAGAGGAATTAATGCATAGCCAGCTGAAAGTAGGACCTGTAGGATTCACATATCAGGATCTTGACTCCTGGTCACTTCAGGGCTTTAGTGCTTTTCCACAGCTCTTTTGCTTCCCCACTTTCTTTTGACTTGAGCCATTGCAATGTCAGAAAAAGTCAGTGCAGTTAGTGACAAAGACAAGTCCTGATGAAAGTGGAAGTGACATAAAACTGGCACCATCTTTCTTTTCCCCCTCTCATGTCTGAACAAGTTTGAAATTCTGTGACAGAGGCATTAATGATATGAGCTAAAAAAACTGAGTTCTTCTAACAACTCATAAAATGTAAATAAACTCTCTGTTGGGTGCATGAAAAAATAAATCAGACCTGCTACTGAACAGCATGCATCAACTTTTAGGTCACAATGAGACAAGGTAGGCCCTTTATGATGCTGACATAGTAACACATCTTAATGATTTTTAAGCAAGAATGACAAGGTGCATAAAGCCATGCATCATATCCAAGTGGTGTTAAATGTTTCATGCTACCAACAGTGCCACTGCAGTTTTCTTCAGAAAAACTCAAAGATGCTGAGCACTTGGAATGATACAAGCTTTTGGCCTTTGAGAAAGAAAATACTGTCTTACTCAGTGCAAAGGCACAGTGCACATGAAATTGGCAGTCCATTCTAGAAAACCACTTCAAATAAACTTTAGTGAATATTATTCATCACCCATAAAACCCAGAATAATGTTCTTCATAGTTACAGAAAAACTATGTAGAATTATTAGTGCAAAAATAAGGATGGATTAATAAATTAATGGATATTTTTTATTGGAGAGAGTCATATGTCATAGAAACAACAAAGATCTGAAACATGCATTGGGTGACTCCAGTGCTTGTTCAGCAGTGCTTTATAACCTAGAGCAACAGCAGGCAAAATAGGTTTATGAAACCCCATTCAACCGGTGTGAGATTTACCCAGGTTCCTGCTTGGAAAACCAAATACATGACTTTGTCCACTTTTTTGATGATCTCACAACAAAGGGAATTACTACTTGCCTTTACCAGTGCAGACTGTCAATGTTTCAGAGGAGGCACCCTGAATCTTCATTCTCTACTTGGCAAGTCTTTTGTAAAATGGGAACTGCCCAGATGTGCTTGAGGAGGTGCTATTAAATGCTCATTATTTTGCACTTCTGAATTCACAGGTCAAGAGCATTTTCTACAATGACAGTTGATGAAATTATTCACTAAGCCAATGGAAGCCTTTCCATTGATTTCTAATGATGATGGATTGACTCATTAGCCTGTTTAACTCTAGACTGTCACCTGAACAGTGGCAGCTGTTACACTGACCACGTAGCTATAAAGCACACTAACAGCTTTGTTTACAACCAAAAATGTTTTGTTGCATTGACAGTATTGAGTTTGCATGTTGAAGAACTCATCGGTATTCACTTCAACAGTGCATTTTACCTACTATCTTCAACTTGCAATGAAAATTAAAAACTCTGCTTTCTTCACAGGCAGAGAAGTCTGCCTTTGTGCCGGGTTCAATAGCCAGGCTTGCTGGGAGGAACGAAGAGGGTACAGTTTTCTGCTTTTTATGCTGAAGCCATCATTTGTTTGTAGATGAGTAGTGACATGACATTAATTTCACAGCAGCAGCTGCAACTCTAAGTTTATATAAGAGTAGCCATTATCAAAAAGATGGAATGTGGTACACGTGTAACTGTGTGGTATGCACAGCTCCGAGCTTAGGCACTAATTCTGGTTGTTAAAGATCCATCCTCTGTCTCTGCTTCCAAAGAGGGGCATTGCCATCTGTGCAGGTCCGCCACTCCGGCTGGCAGATGGAAAGGACCAGTGCCAGAGCAAAGCTGCTGGACAGGTCATGCATCCAGAAAACAGGGATCTTAGCTCTGAGTCACTGCCTACATCACTGGTGAACATCACATCAGTGGGGAACTGGAAGGAACACTGAAAATTAAAATGTTTTCATCCACGGCTCTGACCCCCCCACCCAAAATGCCAAATTCACTAATTCTGTCTGAAAACTGAACAGCATGCAGTACCTACTATTGGTATCTTTTATTTGGTACCTGCATTTTGAATCATGTAAGTGGTGTTTTCCATCACTGTAGGAATCCCTTAAAGGGGATTATTACAAATGTTTATTCCTGATGAAATTTGGTGATTATGATGTAAAATAACCCCAAAGCATGGGACCGAAAGGGTTCATTGGTCATCAGTGTATTTTGAAAGTAATTTAAAAGCTAAGCCAGAAGATTCTTCGTGAGGAAATTATCTCCTCTGAATCCCCACACAAAACACAGTTATTGATTTGAATGAATGATCACAGTTTTTTCAGCAAGCTTCCAGTTTAGTCAGTATACAGGTCATTTAACATCACAGTTTTAAAAGACGAAGTTTGAAATTAATTCTTTGGATACAAAAGTACCCACTGAATTTTCAGAACATGAGATTTCAGTATGCTTCAGAAACACTGTCAGAAAATAAATGCCCTTAGTTTCTCTTTCAACTGGCTTTTTGTGATGCAAAACCAGTTTTCACCTAATTAAATTGCTTTTTTAAAGTTTCTTATTCATTAAACTGCTAAGTCCTTGAGCCACAGGAATATTCCACACCTCCTTTTTCAGGCACTGCCCTCCTGTGTTACTTTTAAGTTATTTATAAATACAGCTCTCCTGCAGCCTCTACCAGCAGGGCACCTTCACATGTTGGAATTTAATGAGGCTCAGGCACAAGTCATGAGTCCCTGAAGAAAAGTGTTACTTGATCTGCTTCATTTATTTCTACCAATAATCATACCATTACCTACAGCTTCTGTTTTTAATTAGTGGTATCTAATGATTAACACTGGCCAATTTGCATCCAATTATGTCCCCTGAAAAATTATAAGTGGATGAAAAGGCTGAATGCAATTAATCATTCTGCAATGTGAATTTGCTTAAATATCAAGGATGAATGTGTTGTACTTTCCTAAATAAGTTTTTATTGAAAACATACACTGTCTGGTTATGAAGCAAAAGCATGACACTTCCCATGACAGTATGAAATCTGGATTTTAAACACTACAGAATTACCAAACACATTCACACTTTTCCTTTTAATAACAATGAAAAAAATTGATGTGGCCAATATCTAATTACACTCTGGATTCAGATACTGCCAAAACAATTAAATGCAGTAAGCAAGATAACATTTTATAACAATCAGAAAGATCTTAGCTTTGTCTGAGAAAAAGTTTGGGTTTAGTATGCAGTTTTTAGAATCTAATTAGCATTTATTTTCTTCCATTCTTAAGAAGGTTGGCTTTAGAAAATACTCTGTTCCAGCCTCAAGGCAAACATTCAGTACTAGTTAGCCATGGAATTTTTTGGACCACCATAACATCTTTAAGAAAACATACAAATCATAGGAAACATTTATTAGAAAAAAAAGAAAAAAAGAAAAAAAGAAAAAAAAAGAAAAAAATAAATAAGAAAAAAGAAAAATAAAAAATCACGAAAAAACCACCTGTAAAGAGCACAACCACAACACAGCACAAAACCAACACATCTCGTATCTTCAGGTTTTCCCCTATTTTCAGGGACCAGACTTGACCAGTCAGTTTCACAGATGACAATAAAGTGCTTTTCATGAAGAGTTCTCCCTCTTCCATCTGAAAAACTCTGAAGAAACCCCATATAAATACAGACCTTTTTTTGTCTATAATGGTGAAATTATTTTGTCCCTAGGATACCTGTGAGATAAAATAAGCTGACAATCCTTTCAAAGATTAGTACTTGTAGAGCAACTTGCAAGTATATAACCCTTTAAGTGTAAACTTACAAAGCAAGATTTATTGCATATCACCATCACAAATCTTTAATTTAAAGCACCATTCTCATATTGTTGAAATGTTTAAAATACAGTAAAGTTGATAGAAACCTTTTGGAAGAAGATAGTTGGGAAAATTAAGTTTAAGAGAAATGAAGATCCTAAATGACATTCAATATATCTTTTCTGACTTTCAACAGATATAAAGCCAAGCCCTTGGCCAGCACCACTGTATTTTTGCCCGAGAAAACCTGAAATAGTAGACATCCAAATAAAGTATTAATTTCAGTGGCACACAACTACAGTTTGTACCTGCATTCCCCACCTTTTTTCATATCTCCTTTGTTGTTCTTCCTCTGCCTCAAACATTTTTTCCAGTTCTTAGCTTTTTTGGTCAGGTATTTCATGTTGCTCTTCATATAACCTGAGGCACTACTTTCTTCCCTTTATTACTGTACTCTTCTGTTTAGGACACATTTTTAATATATCAATGTTTTGCACTGCACTCTGGGAGGACCAACAGAATTTATGGGGGAGAAAGATTATACTGCAGATGATAAATGCTTGGGGTTTGATTCAGGCTTAGAAGAACTGTTAGATTTTATTTTCCAAAAAATATTTTTCATTAAATGTTAAGTTCATTTTAAGTAAGTTCTGGTGTTCATTATTCCACAAATAATTTGGCTTCAATGTGTATGGTGTTTGTCATCTGTAATGCCAGCTAGTAGCCAAGCCCCACACAGCCACTCACTCTCCACGAGCAGGATCAGGGAGAGAATCAGAAGGGTAAAAGCCAGAGAACTCGTGGACTGAGATAAAAACAGTTGAATATGGAAATCAAAAGCTGAGAACACAGGCAAAGCCAAACAAGGAATTAATTCAGTGCTTCCCATTGGAGGCCAGTGCTCAGCCATCTCCAGGAGAGCAGGCTCCATCACAGGTAACAGTGACTTGAGAAGATGAACAACATCACTCCAAATGTATCCTCTCCTTCTTCCCCTAGTTTATATGCTGAGTATCATATTGCATGGTCTGGAATATCCCTTAGGTCAGTTTGGGTCACCTGTCCTAGCTGTGTCTCCTCCCAGCCTCCCATGCACCCCCAGTCTCCCCTCCAGCCTGGCAGAACAGAAACCAGAAAAGGCCTTGGCTCTGTGCAAGCCCTGCTCAGCAATAACAAAAACATCCCCACATTATCAACCCTGTGCTCAGCACAAATCCAAAACACAGCCCCATGCCAGCCACTGTGATGAAAATTAACTCTACCCCAGCCAAAACTGTCACACATCTCTGCTTCCACTCCAGGCAAAATCATCAAAAACAGCTGCAATATGCTGGTTTGAAAAGTATGGCTTACTGGGACAAGTGCTTTAGTTTTGAGCACCAGATTAATTTACAGAAGCTGTACTGAAAAACATTGCAACAATACTTTAATTCTCACCATCTGCAAGGAGCCCAAAAGGTCAGAAATAAGATCTAAAGAATACACTGCACACATTTTTCCCCCTCAAGGATCATCAAGTTCCAATTACAGTGGATTCATTATTGTAGAGTGTTGAGTTACACTTCATGAAGCAACCTGCAGTGACCACCAGCAGACTCACAGCTTCAGACATAACAGATTATCAGGTTTTTTAGCAGGAAAGTTTTTATGCTTTATCCCTAGAGTTGTATATAATATTATATAAATACTATACTAAATACTATAATACTAGCATTAAAAAAAACTGAAAAAATGAAAAAAACCAACCCCTCACACCTCTGTGCATTGAGATAATGATTTCTTGATTAAATCAATGGCTGCATGCTTGTCTAACCCAACCAATTGACTGACACTCATTGAGGCTCTTTTTGAGGTCCAGTCACCTAGCTAAAGCTGAGTATGTTAACTCATTTAATTTTCCCATTCACCACCACTTAGGAAAATAAAGATTCATGCATTTCATGAGGAAAGGGAGTCAGTATTGCAGTATAATTGCAAAATCTGTGACAAATTAACGAAGTTTAAAGACAGCAAGCAAAATATGTACTACAAGGGAATGTCACCAGCCTCAGAAAAAGAAAATGCTCTATGCCGCGGGAATGAAATGTGGTTTTGAATTAAACTTATTTCAGCGAGAATCAAGACAAAATCTTGCTTAACTGTGATTTCTTCAAAACACCTCCTTCTTTGAACACCACTGAAATTCTGTGCCTGGTGGCTTTTGGGAGCAGTTTAAGTTTTTTGGGATTTGTGACAAAAGTGGGGAAAACAGCCCTTATATGTGTATTTTATTATTAGCATTATTGTTTACACACTACTGAGCATATGCTACCTGCAGTCTTTGATTAGCATGCATATTTGGTCCAGTGATTCGTTTTGACCATGCTGGCATCATAATAAGCACAAACTGTGAGAAGATTCTCATTCTTAGACAGAAGTGAAAGACCCAAAGACTGAAGGGGTAACTTTGTACAGTATCACAGTGTTAGTCTAAGGCACCCAATAATTACCTTCCTTCATTCCTTATAGGTGGCCACTTGAAGAACTACTTTTCCAATTCTCCTATTCTGCATTTCAGCTCACAAACACAATCTTGTTGGCACTTCTCTGTCAATATAACCAGTCTGGTCTCATTTGAAATACTTATCTTTCCTCTTTCACTCCATCTACTGTATATACTCTGTCATTTCTAATAACTTCACTGACTTTCCTGCCTGCTATTTGAGTGCAAGGATCTTTGACATCCTTCATCCCTTCAGGCATCCAGAACATGACCATATTTGGTATGTATCTAAAACTCACATTTTTACTGTCAAAATTTTCTGTATACAATCCCAACTCTTTTAACTTATCTCCACAGAATTCAAACTAATAGCAATTTCCACAGTGCATTTTTCAAGTCCCAGCTGTTTTAAGTACCACTCCACTTGCATTCACACCATTGCTCCCCTTTTCCAGGTATATAAAGTTCAAAAGTTATTCTCTTGTTTTCAAATCTTTTTCCTAATTCAACACATTTTCTCTCCTCTATTTCTTTGCGTACTAGCCAATATGTTTAATGATGCCCATTCATTACTTGCCCATTTGGCCCATAACTCTTTTCCATGCTGAAACAGCAGTTTCTTCTTTGCAACCCACCCTCATGTTTTTACCACAGTGATAATAACAAGTTAGCCATATAAGATGATACAGCTGAATCAATTACAGCACAGCAAAACAGTGTTTTAACTCTCCCCTCTCTTTTTTTTGTCCATTATCTTTTGCCATTTCTTGTAGCTGATGAATAGAGTAAGGAAGGAATGAAGTGACAATTCACTTGAATGGATGGAAACATCCTTCTCTACTCGTCACTCACTGATTCTTTTGCACTTCCTTTTCTTGTCTTCCACCAATATGCCCACAGCTATTTTGTATAAGCTTATAATACAGCTTTCTTAAATTTCTCAGATATTTATAGCCTATAAAATACCCTAAGTGTGAACACACAAACTGGCTCCAAGAAGTTAAATTAAGATGTAATTTTACCATAAAGTATTGACAGAGCAAAGCCACCTATATTCCTACAGGATCAGAAACAAATACACATTCCCCTTGGCCTGTGACAGATTGCACATGTGTCCATCCCCTCAACAACAACATTCGCAAAATAGTTATTGAAAATTAACTGGACCCTTTGGGAAGAACTTCCTCTCCTCCTTTTCTAACTTTTCAAAACACGATTTTTTTTTTTCAATTAGATTATAGGTAAAAACACATATTAAATTAAATATCTGGATTGTTTGTATTATCTGCAAGAGAAGAGCAATTTAAATATTTAAGCTGTATTTAATCAGTAAAATGAGGTCTCTAATCAGACTTACTCTAAGGACAACGTTCATGAATGGAGCCATACGTGCAAGCCATTTTTGCTGCAGACATTACTAAGCATTCTCAACAACTGATAAGCCCAACAGGTAAGCCACGTGTTGTATGGCAGGTCCCTTCAAGTGCAGTGAGTTTCTGTATTAATAGAGATACAACTTTATTTCATGCTGCCAGAGTAGATTTTGAATTGAGAGTATCTCCATATTTTTTACTAGTCCTTTCACTCCTTAAAATTTTTATCACATCCTAAAAGCCAAATGTTATCCTCAACTACAGTTACATCAATAATTGTGAACTGGGGAGCGAGTCATGTCCCAGTAACTTCTTCAGCGAATTTCTTAAAATACACCTAACAGATTCATGTATATTCCTAAAAATATCAAATCATCTACAGTGAGAGTTTGACTATTGATTTTTCATGAGTATTTGATGCCTTGAAGAAGTTGCCTAGAATAAAAATTAAGCATGAGGAGTCAGTGTACCTAGGACTATGAACCCATTTAAGTCACTTGATCACTATGACCTTGCCTGCAGTAAGAAAATTAATACTGTTAATTCAGTATCAGTGCAAACATCAGGTCATCAAAAAAGCCAAGGTGGGGGTGCTACTGAGAGGGCAGGATTCTTCAAGATACTTTAAACAAACCTAGCTCTTTCTGCTCTTATTATCTTTTTATGAAGAATTTTACTGTAAACTCTGAACTCTAGCACTGCAGCTGTGCACAGCTGGTCTGAATAAGCACTAATGAAATAGCCCAGGATCAGCAGGACATTGCATGCACCTCTTTGTTCTGTAATGTAAGAATTGCTGGGCATGGAATGGATATCACCATCACTGAATGGAGCGGAAAACCTGAAAACTAAGCAATAGAAAGCAGTAATATATCACTGGTATAAGGCAACACTGAGGTACTGGCCTTCAGAATAGAAAGTAAGCAGGAGAAGAATTGCGTTGAGCAGGTGTGTTTTGAGGTCAGTACTTTCTGAGACTATTTGTGAGCAGTGTTTCTCTTGCTTGCGGCTGTATTTACAGTCAATATCTAACCTGCAGGCAGCAAGGACTGGATCTCCCTAATAACTGAACATTTTAAAAAGCATATCAGTCTTTCCTTATATTGTTTATAAATCCAAATGGGGCTGGGGACTGGGATCCTTTGGAGATAGAGTACCCAAAAGCAGGAGGCAGCAGCAGAACAGAGAACAGACCCTTGGCAATTCAGTCTCTCTCCTACACTCTGCCCCAGACCGAGGCAAGTGCCTCTCCTCCTCCCTGCCCTGAAAGGGAGCAGATAGGCAGATGCTAAAGATATCAATCAGGATGTCTTAGCCTGAAAGTCAAAGGATTTAAGATGAAATAACTCTTTAATGATTGTTTTTATTATTAATTAAAAAGTAGCACAGGAAATTACTGCATAGGAGCACTCCAGAGACGAAGATCAGCTGAGCCCTGAGTATTCCCTTGGCACTGACAAAACAGATCTACAACTGAGCAGAGCTTGTATGATGATGTTTGCAAATGACATAAAACACTCAGTTAATTAAGCTTTCTACTCTGATGTGAACAGAGGTCTATTCATTGACCTAAATGTTGTTCTCTTTTTTGTTCTTTCTCTATCTTTAGAATTAGGACTTCTAATTTCACTGTCTTAGGAATTATGACTAACAGCTTGATAACACCATCTCTAACTGAACTCCAACCCCACTGCCCACCAGCCCCAGCCAGTATTACCAAAGATCCCCAAATCAGATCTTCAAATAGCATAAGGGCTTTCTCTATAAGATGCACTATTCAAGAGAGTCTCTGACCTACACAAGAATATTCACAGCTGCTCTACAAGCATACATATGTGATGCAATGGTTTTCTAAACCATGCTTAAGTACCTAAAAAGGCAAATAGGTGTGATTTTGGTGGTGTTGGCATTTTAAAAGCTGCTGAAAAAGCAGACCATGCTACAGCTATTTCCACCCATCAGCATCCTCAAGTTACCCTGAATACTGTTTGTACCAGGCATAGTGATCACAGTCAAAAATTCTAACCTTCGGTCAAATCTCCTCTTCTTCATGTCCCTAAGAATCTGTTGGTCCATGAGCATCTCAATAACATTTCACAGCATGGGGTTGCACCTGTCCCACTTAAGAGCCTGACTACAGCATCCCATATGGCATCTGTAGAGCAAACCCAGCTCTACAGAGTCTCTCATAGAGACCAGCATGTGAGTGGGAAAGTGTTCTAGTCAGCTAAACTCACCCACTCACCTCCAGTCCTATGACTGTAGCTAAAAGACCAGTTATTAGGACAAATCTCTGATTTGTGTAACTCAGTTCAAGAGAGTGCTCCCATACCAGAACCTTCCTACAAATGGACTTAATGAGCTGAAGCTCTTAAGAATTACCTTCAGGTCCACATAGTAATACAGTATATTATTATCAGTATTATTATATTATTATATAATACAGTATATAATATCAGTACCCCAGTAATAATTTCAGTTATTTTCCACAGTCTCAAAGAAATCTGAACAGTATGTTATCTCCAAACTCCAGGCTGATTCACCTTTTGCTCAACTTCACTGCATCCTCTAATTATACCAGGAATCATTTATATCTTCTTGCATTTTCTGTCTTCCTTCTATTGTACATACAGACATCGCAGGGATTTTTTTTTTTTTTTCCTGGTGTGTCTTTGCCATAACTCAGCATTATTCACAAGGTAGATTGTTTAAATGGGCAGGAGTGCTGCTCCTGTGTCACCCCCTTCCATCAAACTGCTACGTGAACAGCCAGGCTTGAAATTTTCAGAGAGAAACATAGACCACAGTCCTATCTACAAATAAACAGTATAATATAAGTAGAAACTGGAAATATTCCCACAGCCCACTTCAGGGGTTCTTCTCATGATATTTTGCTAGAAAGATTGTTTCTCATTTATTTCTTCCTCTTGGACTCAACCTGTTAGTAGTCAGTTTGACTTCTCCATTATTTGTGTTAGCATTTTTGATCTTACAAACTTCAAATGAAGCAGTTTAACAGTCTACAAATAACACTCACACCCCAAAATAAATGGCATGCTTTCTAAATATTTAGTCATCAAAAAAAATTGTATCAGAAATTGAAAATGTTTAATTTTGGTGAAGCCATTGTGGCAATAAGCATCCTTAACAAATATACTTCATATAACTGCATATAAAAGGCTTACCCAAACTTTACCTTTCTCCTACACTATTGAGCCATTCTAATGGTGACCTACTTAGGAACACAGCACAGAGGACAACAGAGGAATTGCTTTATTACAGCATCATAGAATAGCTTGGGTTCCAAGGAACCTCTCAACATCCTTTAGTTCCAACCCCACTGCTGTGGGAAGGGACAGCATCCACTAGACCAGATTGCTCAGAGCCCCAGCCAACCTGGCCTTGAGAACTTCCAGAGATCGGGCAGCCACAGCTTCTCTGAGCAACCTGTTCCAGTGCCTCACCACCCCCACAGTAAAGAACCTCTTCCTAGCATCTAATCTAAACCTAATCTCTTTAGTCTGAAGCCATTCCACCTTGTCCTGTCACTACATGCCCTAAATAATCTCCTTCCATCTTTCTTGTAAGCTCCTTCAGATGCTAGAAGGCCACAATTGGGTCACTCCACAGCTTCTCTTCTCCAGGCTAGACAATTCTAATTCTCTTAGCCTTTGATCTGAGGGCCTTTTCCCTCCTCTACCCACTTTGAGAAAAATAAGCCAAGAGATCCATCAGCATGTCGGGGTGGTAAAAGCATAGAACTGGACTAAAAATGTCCAAATTCTGAAACTGTCACCAATCAGGAAATTGACATTTAGCCAAGATCAGGACAAACATGCATGCCAGATCTTTTACTTAAGCAGGTAAATAAATTGAAATTAAATTATTGAACTGTCCTGAAGTTCAAGAAGTCTACCATGAAAAGCTCTTGAGGTATAATTTAGAGGGGTTAGAAGGAGGTGAGGTAACTGTAGGAAAGAATGTTAAATTTCAGCAGAAAACAAAAGTTTTAGGGTGATGGTTACTCAACTGCACATCCCCCAAGGCCTAGGAATTGCAATTATTCAGGAAAATGACCTTCTTTGACCCTCTGAATACACTGTTTTTGATACACAAGAAAATAATATTTTATACCCTTATGCACTCCCCCACCCTTTTTTCTTTTTTCCAGTGGAAGTAAAAAAGGGAGAAACAAAAAACAAAGTAAAAATATTACTTTAAACCAATTCAGAGAAACCTGGAAAGCTGTCAGGAATAAGAGTTTAGGGGCTTAGAGAAGCACTGAAGTGGGGGGGGGGGGGTGGTGGACATAGATACAAGCACCAACTTTCCTTTAATTCCTCTGCTGCAGTGACCTTGTGAATGTTACAAAATCTTTCATGCACAGTCTCAAATAGACTTTGTCTCGTGATTTTTTTCACCTGAGCACCGCTCCCTTTTAGAGGGGAGGAGAGACTTGGGGTTTGATAAATGGAGATCTGAATTTAGCTTGCCATACACCAAAACCAATTAAATCAGGCTGAGTTGCTCAAGAGACATTTTTAGTTTTCTGCTGAATAATCAGAAAGTATTAATAGTACTTTGAACGAAAAATATGGAAAAAGTGTGCTCAAGGGAAAGAGAAAATTTTGAATTGATGGAAATTTAAATTAGGTGAGTGGTTTCAAGTAACTAGGAAAAAAAATAAATCACAATGCAGTAACTTTCTGATACTTATACTGTGTATAAGGGACCTGTTTCCAAAAAAGTGTTTTATAAATGAGAAAAAAAAAAAAGCCAAATTTAACAGAAGCTAGAATAAGAATACACATTCTTATTGTAGAATAAGATATCATGGTGATCCTAAAGGTTAAGTTATCTGAAGCAAAGACTTTTCTTTGTATGTATCAAAAAATGAGTCCTTAAATCCACCTGCTGGAACCACATTAATAATTTTTAATTGATGAATAAATAAATTATCCCCTAAACCAACCTGCTTCTTTCAAGCCAGATATACATCCAAAGCCTGGAATACAAGTTTAGCCTTGTAATAGCTTCAAGAAAAAATAATTTTTACAATTCAAAGCACGGTATTACAGTATCTTCTGCACTGCAAAAAATCACCAATGATGCCATCTCTCAAAAGTAGGGTGTGAGAGAGTGAAGAAGGAACAAGGTACTGGTATGCACTGTTGCATCTAAGTTTAATTACACATCTAAGAAATTTAATTAAAGTGAGTGGATAAAGAGATAAGAATAAAGTTTCAAAAAGCAGACAATGGAAAGGAAATATATAAATCTTCTGACTATTAGTATTATGCAGGACAGTGAAATATTGTTATTCCTCCAGCACAGAGCTTTTAATCACAGCTGTGCATTTTATGACAAAAGGCATGTTTCAGAAGGTGCCATGTGCAGAAGGAATTTTAGGAAAGAAACAGAAGGAATTTTACCAAAACAACATTGTACTGCAGGAAAAATCCAGAAGAAAGCTCTCCTCTGGTACTTCAGAGGAAAACTGTATTAGATACTTCTAGGCGCACTTACACTTTATAGCAAACACTATAAAATGTTGTCAGACACTACCACAGGACAGATCATACCTCTAAAAAAAGAACGGTTTAAGGAGTTCCTTAGGGCTTGGTTATGCTCTGTGATACAGGACTGGTTTTAACAAACATAACCAACAAGTAATTGATACTTGCTGTCATTGCAGCCAGGACACCAGAAAGCTAACAAATCTGTTTCTATTTTTCAAGTCCATTTTGCAGCCTGAACTGTTGTCCACTGTACTTCATTTCAAGAGTACATCACCACCCTGCAAGAGCTTGGTGCCCCTGTGTAAGTGTTGCTCACAAAGCACACACTCCTGGTGTTCCTCTAGAGCATATACATGGCATGTGGAGTTTCGTGCGTTTGAGGTAGCAAAGAGACTTCTTTTTAAGTCAACTTGCATAGAAAATTTGTTGAACAAGTCTGAAACATGCACCAAACTTAAAAAATAGCTATTGCAAAATGCACCCTCAAAAGGAGCTTTACCCAAAAAAAAGCCAATAAAAACTAGAGGAAAAACAATGTATTTGAATCTATATTACGTATTTGCTGAAAGTTTAATTTTTAAAAGGGTCCAAGTCACTTTATAGATGTGGGTCAATACCACTTTATAGATTATTTGTTAGTTTTGCTAGTATATAGGCAGAAAATGTTTTGTAATTCGTCATTAATTGCAACTTCAAAACAATGCTACATTCACATACACTTAAAACATCTGCTTCAAAACATGTTTTAAATACCTGAATAATGCCTCTTTTCTAACTCGACTTACATTTTAAATTAACAGCAATCATTTATTTGTTCTGCTTCTTGCTTTCTATTTTGTATAAGTCACTTCCAGCTTTATCCATACAAGAAGCTGAACTAAATATCTTCTGTCTTTGCTGGATAGAAGAGTTGAAACTGATGATGTATAGAGGATGCAAATATTTCCAAGTTATGTTCAAATGAAGATTCAGGGAAAACACTTTTTCCTCTTATGAATGACCTAATAGTACTTTAGATCTGCCGAGCTGAATATTTTCTACTTAAGCACTAGCTCACTTACTCACTTAATGCCCTCCTAGAAACTCAAGTATTTTCAGAAGGTTGATAATAAGGAAGCCTATTTGCAACTAAGTGGAAAAAGTTCCATACGTTCTTGATGTGTCAAATGAAAAAAAAAACAAAAAAAACCAAAAAAAACCAAACAAACAAAAAAAACCAAAAAAACAAACAGGTTTTATAAAAAATATTGGGACCAAGAAAAGAAAAAAGCTTTTCCCGCTATAATACAGAATTTTAGAAGTCTGTTCCTGACTAGTTTAACTATTCCATCAATACTTGGCCCTGAACTTTTTCAAACTCATTCTTTTCTGTATTTTAAATCCATGCAAGGGAGTTAACTAGTGACTGCAAAGGCTTATTTCATGCTACACTTCTGTAGCAGAACCTCAATAAAAACTTAATCTGGCTGTGGGCTCACTGCGTAAGGGCAGCAGAAAAACCTTAGCGCTTTCCTTCTTATGCATAATAGGATATAGTAAAAGATGGCCGGAACAGACTCCAAACTCAGTGCTTATTCCAAACACCAAGCCAGAGAAACAGTCAGATTCTGTCTCACAGACTGCACACATCCTCTTGCCATCAACCGCAGGGCCCTGCCTTGGTTTTTCCTCCCCACGCTTTACTGTATCTCATATTCCTTTCAGGATCTCTTCCTCGCTCCCTACTGACATGCTCATCCTTCCCAGGAACATTTTGTGGAGAAAACAGGGAGCCCCCTACAGAAAAAATTTTGTTTACTTGCCAGACTCCATGAATAAGACAGTGGGTTCCAAAAAAAAAAACAAAAAAGCCCCTCCTGCTTTCACCAATATGTGGTCTTTCCTAAATCATTCCAGCCTGTTTCTGGATTTATAGGACTCCTAACATGACACTGTTTCTACAGCCAAAAAGAGAAGATAAAACTTCTCATACATTTCTTCTAGGGGTCCCTTTCATTATTTCCAAAAAGTAAAAAAATAAAAAAGTGTCATGGGTCAGAATAATTCCTGTCAACTCTTTCTGCTATTTTTCATTGAACTGTGTCTCTGCCTGACTGACCCAGCTTCCTTCCTCTTTCATCCTCATCATGAGGGAGAGAACTTCTTAACATTCCCAAGAGCTTTTTAAACTATTATGGTTAAGTGCTATTGCTGACCAACTGTGAAGTCCATTTCAGAAGTTGGGAGCATAATTATTCCTACTCCATTTAGACTGGATTGTCATTTCAACTGCTCTCCTAGGTGTTTTATGACTATGCTGGCACAACAGCCAGAAAAGGAAGTCCTTTTTCAGATGGCCTGTTTCCATCTAGAAGCTGCAGTTGTAATTGCACAGGACTACGGCAGTACTTTTTTAAAAGAAAAATTCAAAACAGTCAGAATTATCTCAGTTCTTAGTTTGAGAGTATTTCAGATTCATTTGACTTGAGACATTAGGAGTCCTGTTGATGGTATTAATGCTTTTTTTCTCAAACTGAATAAAACTTTACTGTGGATACACACATTTGGGGTCTTTGCTCTGAAGAAAAAGAAAAACGTTTTTACAAATATTTAATCTATGACAAAAGTGTTCATATCTGTCATCTACAGAGATAACCTAATTTTTCTACATCCTTAATCACAACTGAAGTTTTGCACTACAGTGTTGTACATGCTGAATTTCTGCAACTTCTAATATACAACTTACATTATGATTATTTTTTTAAAAAATGAATTCTTCAGGCAGAATATCAGGAAATTGCTATACAGAGGTGCATGGTTCTCTAATTCAGATTCTATAAAGAAAGACATACACAGTATAATTTATTATTGAGAACAAAAATAAGGAACCCATTTTCTTCTCACTTGGATAACATTATAAGAAATAGCATTGTGCTAAATTTGCCATTAACATAATTATCTGAGTTTTAAAAAGTCATTTACCAGTTAACAGTATTTTTTATTGCTTTATATATGTTTAAGTTTTGTAACTCTAAAATACTCCACCATTTTCCTGCTTTCTAGCTGCTTTGACAGATAACATTTACAAGAACTATGCATGTACTTGGCAAATACCAGGTTAAGCATTATAATTTCCTTCTTGTATAATACAGATTGATTATTCCCAAATACACCTGACATTCTAAAATAAGTATTTACTGCAAGTAGCAAAGAAACAAGAGGGAATACTCCAGATCTCACTTTAAATCCAAGCTCAGACATTCATTCAATGTGTGACCTCAGGCAACAGACTTGACCTCTTTCTAGTTCAGTCAATTCAGCTGGCTAAGAGCAGGAAATCATTGAAAACCAGATGCTGCATCTAAAAGCAGATCTTCCCCAGGTAAATAAATTACAAGAGAGCCACAGGGATGGAGGAATATAGTGTTTCTTATTGTAAGAGTCAGGAAGGCATATGGATAGAAATTGGAAGTAAGCCAGAGGTCCTTTAGCCTCAAGCTTTACTTTGATATCTGAAAAGTAGCATTTTTTATGCTGTAAAGATACTCAGATTTTTGTGCTATAACTAGACTGCAAGATTAGATGTTCTTTATCCAAATGGACTCAGATCATGGAATCGAGGTAGGATTTTTTTTTTTTATTTTGCCAGCATTATTGTTCACAGACATCTGAAGTATTAACACCAATGCCTGATTGAATCTGCAATAATTTAAGAAAAAAGCCAATATTCAGATTTCTGAGGACTTTGGTAACTGCTGTAAATTAAGTCTGTGTTAATTTTGGAGAGTTTGGGTCTCTTTTTCCTGTAAAGGTCACATCTTCCTAGCATTTCTTCCTTTTCTCCTCCATCCAGCTCACATCAAACCACTTTAGACTATGGTTGTGGCTGCCAGAATTACAAGGAAAAAGTTCACATAGGTTTCAGAACAGAAGCGACATATCACACCCTGTTCCATACATAAAATGGAAAAGAAAGGGCAAAGATAGAAAGGTTTATATTTGGTTCACTTATGTAAGTAGCACATTGTTATATTCTAAGCATTATACATAATCCTATAAACATTTCAATGTGTTATTCATCGGTTTCTCTGACATTAAACTGCTCTGAAAAAAGTAATAAGTTAAAAGCCCACTGGTAATAAATGTACCATTTTTTATATATTATTTTGCTATAAAAATACTTAACTAATAGATTTGTTTATTTATGCCTACTTAACAAAATAACAATTTAACAGAACATTTATCTAAGAGAGCTGATAGAACAGACTTAGAAGGTAAATGAACAGCATATGGAAAATAAATTGTTAAAAATCAACCAAAAATCATAATTTTTTGATTTGTGAAAACAGAAATTTAAGACCAAAACAAGCTAGATGTAATAGTTGTAACTTATGAACTGTGACCTCAGAAGTTGCATGCCTTCTGGTTCTCATCCCTTCCACAATTCAGAAAAAATGCTCTGTGCTACACAAAAAGTGGCTGAGATTTTGTATAGCTACCACAGCTAAGCAGACATGCAATTTATCCGCAGGAGTCATGAAATAGAGAGTGAGCCTAAGCCTTAAGGCTCTGTTACACCTGTTTTCTCCACATTAGTCTCGTGTTCAAAAACTATATACCTGTAGGAATTATTTTTTGCCTGTATGATCCAACACCTTGGTAATTGCATTGTAGTTCAAATGGAAATGTGTCTGTGTATGTGTGTGTGTGTCTGTACACATGCAGGCATACACACATACATTTTAAGTAAGAGAAGAAAAAACATTTCAGTAAAGATAATAGACTCACACTGACTCACACTGGGTGTAATATTGATTCTGACACAAACTTACTAGGCCAACACCAAACAAATCCTCTGGTTTAGATTAATACCTTCAAACCAAATTCTGCTAAGTACTGTAATAACTTTGCCTGGAATTATAAATTCTCTATCAAGTATTTTCTGTCTGTCATTGCATGTACTAAGGAAGAAACACCTAAGGATACAAACCTCATTTGAAACTGCTGATACAAGGTTTACCATAAAATAATTCTGACTGATGTTGACCAGTAGAGAGAGAAAGGACAATCAAAAAGTTTTAGGGGCGAAAAAAAATCACCTCTCACTTAGCAGAAATAATGGAGAAGAAAACAGAGTTTGCTTCTTCTCGTAAATAGATACAAAATGATAGAACTTTTCCTGTAATCAAGACTGCAGATAATACAAACCATTATCTTTCCATATTAGATAATTCAGTAATGCCATTAAGTGTTTAGTTTTCCATTAAATATCAGTCCTTGTAAAGAAGGTCAATACAAGCTTTTAACATAACACTAGAAATAAATGACAAATTTAATATAGGCTTGCAGCATCCCACTTTCTGGAAGCACTTGATTTCCTGATCTTAATTAAGAAAAAGCAGCATGTAAGTGAAATGAGTGTTTTTACTATAGAACCCTTTGCAGCAAGGTCCAGAAATCAATTAGAACCATGAAGATTAATTTTTTTAGCATTTCTATGTAAGCATTAAGCACTCTAAAAATCTCCTGTCAGACACTCAGGCTTCCTATATAGTTTATAGAAACAGGGTTCCTAAAACAGATGCCAAATAGTCAGTAAAAAAAAGCATTAACTAAAAAAAATAAAAATTAAACCACCTTTATTCTCTTATTTATCCTTGTTTGGTGTTACCACCCAGTTCCTGCCTCCACTCAGGGTCCTCAACCTCATACTTGCTTCCATCTCCTATACTTCATTCAGGGATTAAGGAAAGGGTTATCATACGTCATTTTAGAAATAAAGGCAACTCCTTTCTTTTCTTCACTGAGATCAAAACTCCATTACTGTTAAAATCCATGCTACCATTCCCCAGCAGAGATTCTTCTTGCTAGGTTGGAATCTTTTCTGGAACTATGAAACCTCACTAAATCTTTGATGTGAGCAAGCCTGCATAAGATTTATGTGGCTGAAATAATGGGAGCAGCATTGCTTTTGTTTGGTAAAATGTAAAATGAGTTAATTCATTCTTGTGAACTAATCTTTCCTTAATTTTGTAGCTATATTGTCACAACTTCTGCCTATTCATGTATTTAATAAACCTAAAATCATAATCACAAGATAAGCAGCTAATAGTTGAAAGAAATCAAGAACAAGCAACCACAAGCTGATTATATTACTGTAAGTAATATAAGCTTTGATTTGCATTGAAATTTCCCAGTCTTTTTGAGATATTCCAAGAAAGTAAAGCTGTGTGTTAGATGTGCTTTCTCACAAATAAAAAAATATGTGAAATTATCAATGAGGCTCCTATTCAGACATTGTACCTTCCAGGTTAGTCAATAACCAAGTTTCAGGTATCCAGGATTCAGGTACACATATTTCACAATTTTTTCCTAAATAATCCCCCTTTTTGCTAATTTACTAGCACTCAGGAAAAAAAAAATAGACACTTCCCTTTCTTTTTTCCCTGATGTGTTCAAATCAATCATGAGAGAACCTTGTTCAAAGGAAAGCCACTGACTGAAGCCTCTCCTTGGTTGTACTGCCAGACACATTTAAAAAAGATGTCAGTAAGAACTCTAATTTGTCACTGAAGAATGATGATTGCAGGTACTTTTAAGTCCTGCAAGGTCTTTGAAACAGCTTTGCAATTTAGTGAATGGGATAAGATGTGCTGGCTTTCATAGAACTTCCATTGCAAGATCCAAACCCTAACAACATCTGCAGAGAGAAAAAGAGCCAAAACTGGTATTGTGAAAATAGAATGTGCCAGCAGGGTCCTGTGAGCATATACACAGCAGTGGTGTATAACCAACAGTCTCAGGGCTGTGTAAAGAAATCAACAGGCCAAAAATCACAATTAGTGTTTTTTGAAAGCCAGCACATTTGTGTTGAATTTAGGCCCTATGCAAGTTTTAAAGGTCTATAGTCAAAACAGATTTTACAAAGGACAATTGAATGGAAGCAGGTAAAAATTATAAAAAACAACAGAGGTCCGAAATGAAAATGGTGTTGTTTCACATTTCTAAGGAAAAAAAAAATTGAAGCCTAATTAAACAAGTAGTAACAATAACAATCAAAAGTAACAACTGTGAGAATAATCACGGTGACTTAAGGACACTGTATGGTTTCAGAAAATCATATCAAATCATATTCAAGCAATGAGTTAAGACCAGAGGATAACCATTAAGAGTAACCTCCAAATAGTTTCAATTACTTCCTAATGTCAACAAAACACTAATTGAACTATGTGAAATGACATTGCCTAAGCACCCAGTTGACAGCTTGCATCATAAATTTAGTACTATCTTTGTATCAGATAATTAGCGGCAATTGTAAGATCTATATCAAGCTGCACATTAAGGTTGGCTCAAAATTATTTCCTGTTAAGGAATGTGGATCCATACATACAGCAGGTCATTTTGCAAGATAAGAAATGAACACACTAAATACTTCTATTTAATATAACAAGCTGAAAGACTTGATGAAGAACTCATCTACAAAAATATTCAACAATATTATCTATAGTGTTCTGCAATTGTGTCACATTCTGGTTCTGAAAAACATCCAGATGCCTTAGCTGCACACTCTAGTGCATTTTAAGACTGAAGGTTGGAAGAGCTTGGAAGCCATTAATTTGCCTGTAGAATAAAAAGAAAAGTTCACATTCCCAACATTTGAAAATGGAACATTTGTCCATGAAATCCAGACAGGCACAAATCTGTTGTAGTGCATCTAAAAATCTTGGTACCTCCCAAGGGTAAAACTCACCTCTGGTTTGTGTAATGTTAGTTCCTACCTGAGAACCTTTTTTCCCTTCCCCCTTCCCATTGGCTGTGACCTCCCTGCATCCCCTAATCACCCCCGCCCCCTGGTATAAGAGATGAGACCCAGAGCATTTCGCTCTCTCTCTTGCCCCGGATGGACTACAGACAATTAACCCGGGATTATTCCAGCAAGTTTGAGCCTCCTGTGTCTAGATACTTTGAGTCCGTGTTGTATCCACCCCAGGACCCCCTCGGCCGCCTGTGCCTTGAGACGATCGGGACTCTCACCACGGGGGGTGGGACAGAGGGGTCCCACCGGGGAGAAGGATTGCAACACAAATCTGCTCCCCAAAAATTACACAACATGGCATTCACCAAAAAGAAAGGCTCTTAACCATTTCAAGCTTATTTCAGAATTGTGCAATAACTATTTGCAAACAAGACAAAGTATCAAGCCTTGATAACTGACAGAAAACTGACAGTTTTGAATCTCAGAAATGGAAATATTTATTCCCATGCTGTCACACTATGCCAAGTACTGCTGAAGCCAAAATACTGCTGCAGCCAAACATCTGTGAAAGCATGCAAACATAAGACATGTCTGAACTTTGGAAACATGAGTACCCTTCAATCTTCCTCTGAATTCCTTCCTCAATGCTGGTACTTTTTAATTTAGTTATGGGGATAGTTCATCTTTTTTCCTCTGCATAACAGAGGAAGAAATGACAATTTCTTCAACAACACCATCTGGGAAAGGATCCAACCATCATTTAATAGCATCAATAATTATTTTAAACAATCAAACTAACTTTTCTGATTTACTACCTAATTTTCATATTTTCATTTTCCATCCAGGTCTAATAATTGTGCTGACTTAACTGGCCTGAAAGATTAGATCATCTCTAATGTGGGTCTTAAGCTTGAAACTTCCTATCTTCCCACCCTGAATCCTCACGTGTAAGAATAAAGGTATAAGGCAAAAACACAATTCAGACCCTGACTGAACCCTTTTTGGCCAGTTTCATCTGTCTTCAAAATGCTGCAGGTATCAGCTGCCTGACATTCACCATACCATCAACGGTTAGCAACTTATTCCTTTCAAAGACATTGAACAGACCATTAATGATCACTGGATTTAGGTCAGTTTTTGAGGATTGGTGTTAAAAGACTTACAGACAGACACATATGACAAAAGGAAGCCACTATTTCCTATTCCCAATATAAATGAGATCATGCAGCCAACAGAAACAATAGACAAAATCATCCTCACGCATCAGGGCTCTCAGAAATCACAAAATGAACTCATTTACTACAAAACCAGGAATCTGAAACCCAATATTTCTGTTAATGCTTTCTAATCTACTTATTCATTTTTAAGGTTTCATCAGTTATAAAATCCAATTCAAATGTCCTCTTCATGTCTTAGGAACAATTACAGAAATGCCAAGCTTGGAAGGGGTAGCTGGAGGTCAGCTATTCACATCTACTTTAACACTGCCTGCCCAAACCAAGGTCAGCCACAACAGGCTGCTCAGGACTGCATACAGTCCTGTTTTGAATATCTCCAAGGATGGAGACTACATCAGCTGGGCAACTTGCTCCAGTGTTTGATCACCTTCACAGTCAAAAAAAAGAGTTTTTCTTATGAAACCCTGATATTTCATTACTGCCCACTGTCCTTTTTCCTCTCACTGGACAGACAAAACTAAGAGGAGCCTGAAAGCACTTTCTTTATTTACTCTCATCAAGTATATTTAAACACTTCAGTGATATTCCCCTCTGAGCCATCTCCTTCACAAGGAGTAAGACTGAGCAGCCTGTGGAGCTGCCCTTCTAAAGTCGGTATTTTAATTAGGAAGCTTATATTTCTAACATCTATAAGTTATAATAATAACTTATAATTAAGTTATAATTATAACATAATAATAAGTTACAATCTATAAGCAGATTGTTAATAAAATATACGCAGTTGAAGTTAATTTTATTAATAGACAACTGTAAGATCAACAGATTATGAAACTGAAGCTGCACAGGTGTATTAATCAAGAGTCCAAAAGTTGACAGTGAAATGCCAACTCTGGCAAAGTTGAGGTCAATATCAGGAGTAGGGCCTGCTCCTGTTACAGAAGCCACTTTTTCTTTCAATACCCAGGCTTAACATAGAATATATCCATTTTGAGATGGATATGTTCCTGCAACATAATATAAAACATTGAGTGGTCAAAATCCTGACACTTCAGTCCTTGGTTGGCCCAGAATATAAACAGCAATTTCACAAATAAACTGTTGTCCTTGTAGTTTGGGGAAACAGAAATGGCCACAAATACTCCCAAGCAGAGAGCCAATTTTTTGTTTTCTACTGACATCCAAAATACCTGTTAGATCTACAGAAGATATTTAAGAAGGCGTGTGTGTGTGTGTGCGCATTTTCAGTCTAGGCTAAGAAATAGAAATTACTCTGATATCTTGTCATGTAGTTGCTCAGAAGGTACAGGATTGACTCCAACCTGCATGCACCAGGATGTACATTGGGTACCTGACCTCTCCACAGGAAAGAATTCTGAAGGCTTGTTTTACTCCTATCAGGGCCTGGTCAGAACTGAAGAAGTCCAAAACTACCAAAAATTTTTTGTATTTTTATAGTCTTCTTTCCTCTCAAAACTGTTATTATAAAGCTACTTTAGTGAACTATTTCAATAATAATTTAACCTTTACTTCTGCAGGTTTATTTGGCAAATACTGTTATCATAAAGCACACAGCTCACAACTACAAGAGTACCAAAAGCCTGCAAGAAAATATTGCCTACTGCTGGAAACAGGTTCTAATTAATGTCTTAGAGAATCCACCTGTTAAGAAGCAGTCCTTGTTTGTGTTTTATGCTCATTCTAGTTAGGACTCCAGGTAAAGCAGCTTGTTTCCAGTTTCTTGTTTCCAGTGAGCATGCTGAAGTCAGAGGCATAAGAGGAATCCCTCTCATTTATTATGTATTAGTGCTAATACATTTTTCAACATTAATCCTTTGAGGAAATGACACATTGATAGTCTGGGACACTAATGGGATACATTAATTGCAAGTAGTATAAGAAAAGAAGATTACTTAAATGCATGCTGGAAACAGAAAATGAGATTAAAAATGGCATTTTGGTTAAGGTTCTCCAAGCAATTAAAAAAATACAAGATGATTAGTCAAGGAGAAACTAGAAAGACCATAAATGAAAAGTGCTGAGGGTCAAGGAGAATCTGGGAGAAGGGATTTATTGCTAAAAGTGAAAGAGAAAAAAGCTAGAAATTAAACCCAAACTTAAAGAGAGAGGGGAAGAGGTACAGTATGGTATTTCTAATACTACAAATCTTTATTCTTCAGAAGAGAGAGAAGCAAAGCTAATGCCCAGATACTGAAGATGTTTAAACACATGAATGACTGTGAGGTCATAACTAAATACTTTCTTAAAAATAAAGCCAAGCAGACCAGCTGTAAAAGAGACACCATGACACAAAGAGAAAAACTTGACTCGTCTTTGCACCATAAGAAGATTACTGCAGTCTGTGCAGTGTGTGCACAACCAAGGGAATCAAATCAGAGTGGTGAGGCAACATTGACAGCGTAATCAGTACCAGAATAATGTAGCTCAGTGTTAAAATTTATAAGAAACTGTTCATAAGTGATCCACAAGGAACAATTCTACTACCAGAAAACAGACATTACAGAACATTAGGAAGAGATACTAGAAGAACGACCAAAAAGCTAGTTAAAGAAAATGTATATAGAAATGGAAGGAAATTGTGACAGTAAACTCTACAACATTACATAAAAAAGAATTACCATTAGACCAACTAATCCAGATATTTTTACAGCAAGGACTTTTAGGATGGTTTCCTAAACAAACCATTGATTTTCTGTCCTTGTCTATTCTAAAGTTAATACTGGATATTTTTATAAGTAGTATTACCAAGGACACACCAGGGAGAATGCAAGTTCTGTGTATCCTGTTAGGAAGTCAGACTAATCATTCTTTTTCTACAATCTATTCAGGGAAAAATTATCCTGGGTATATCAATACTCAAGGTGAAAAATAAGAAACCTGCCTGACTCATTTTATTTTTAGTAATTACAGTCTGTGAACTGCCCCAAGAACTTCTCTCATTTGGTAGCTCTTTGGTATTGCAGTTATAGTTGACAACACACCCCTTCCATCAAAAAAAGTAATCTTGGATGTTTGTATCACAGCAGAGGTAAGAAAACATACTATACATAGAACCACAACTGGAAGCACAGGAAAGCTAAAAGAGAGCCCAGACAGCTCTTGTCTCATTGATCTTCCACTGCTAACTACATATTGTGATGAGAAACAGCAAAGGCAGAAAGGGCTCAGAGATAAGGACATGCACACACAACTGTGATAACGTGGTATTGAAAATTCATGCAAGAATTCACTGATAAAAAGTGTATATAGGTGTCTATATGTACACAACATACAACAACCTCAGGAGTGTCATTAAGAAACTACCCAGTTTCTTCTGCCTTTTATCAGCTTTGTGAACCAGGGAAGACAGCAACACTGAGAGGAATGTTTCCAATGCACAAATGATTGAACTTAGAGCCTTCAGAAAAACTTTCTCAAAGAGCATCATCCAAAATATAATTCTGTATGCCATAGTTTCTCTCCAGATCACATTATTTAGCCCCAATGTACTTGTGTCAGAGGGACATTTCATTTCTCTTGACAATTTCCAATCACCCACGGTGCAATTTAGCTGCACCCAGAGGTACACTGGAGCCTACAGAGTAACACCTAGAGTGTACAGCTATTTCACAGTAGGACTGATTACCCATCTGAAGTTCAGGTGTGCTTGCCCATTCTTGTTAATCCATGGTTGTCAGAGGAAAATTATGCCAGGGAAAGCCCTGCATGCAATGGCTAGCAGGACTTACACAACAAAAGCAGACATACATAGCCAGTGCAGTGTAGACTTACTAAGCTGAAAACTTGGACAAATACCCATGCTTTCATCCTTCTAAAACAACTCTCAGAAACCAGTTAAAAATTCATTTTAAAATCAGAAGGAAAAATTTCCATATATGCTGTATGACTTGAAGAAAAAGTCTTACTGACTGACTTTTGAGACTGGTAGACTTTTGGCATCAACCACCAAACCACAAAGATAATTTAAGAAATTGAACATTTTTTACATGGTTATAGTTAAGGTCTTCATCTACTCCAAGCAAAATTCTTTTTCAAGTCTCCATGGTTATTAGCCTACATCTCCATCTCTGTAGAAGTAGAATGGAGTGAAATTAGGAAGAAGTTTTGCATTAGTTATATTGAAACAATTATAGAAAGGATTTTATTACTATGTATTGAAGAACTTAGATAACCCTTCTTAAAAAGGAGTTAGGATTTAATTCTATTGCAGCAAGTACAGAAGCTGGGGGTTGGGGAGGGAGGGTTTGCCTCACAAACAAAAAGTATGTTGAGTTTCTTTGAGGATTTTTTAATACTTTTTAATCCCTGAGACAGGAGGTAGGAAATATGGGAGTTAGTGCTGAAAGCCCTATGGAAATCAGTTAATCACTTTGCTTTGTACCATCTGAGAGTCTAACCTCTTCTGTACCTTGTAGAAGACAGACCAAGTCTGCCCTGCAATGAACCCAAACATTATCAGTAGCAAAGTGATAGTTTAAATACTCAATTAAATTGAGATTTTAGTACCTCAATTAAAATTTAAAAAAAAAAAAAAATCTGTAAGAGGCAAAAATGAGTGTAACATTTTCCTAATCTGAACAGATGCAGCAAAAGACAAGCAAGACAATGTTTGCAGGGGAATCCCCTAAACTACCTCAGGCATGATTCTAACTGAACTGCAAACATTCAGTTTCAGAAAATCTGCTCCAGATTGTATAATTTAAGCAATATGGTATGTGAAGCAACAGGGACAAGCAGGAAATCACCTGGAAGAGGTTTTATTCTCTGCATGGGTTGTTCCTGAAATTCCAGCACATGGAAACTTTTTATCAAACTTTGCCTGTGGATCCATCAGTGCAACTAAAAGCCGAATCTGTATATTCTGTCATAACATTTCCTGATGAATTATGGATACCTGGTGCATTTTTGACATATTCTGCTACACATATCTGTACTTTTTCTATCATTAATTTACTTTTTATTAAAGAAAAATGACCTTCACCATTTCCTTATTCTATCTCTTGGATCATCTGGAGACTCACTGAAGAACATAAAAAAAAATATAATAGAGAAAAGTCTTTTTCAGGAAATTAAAGCTTGGATATCCTTTAGGATACAGAGTATTCTAAAGGACTTAATTATTTTTATTTACAGAACAAATCTAGGCAAGTAGATGGAGCCTGAAGTCAGTTTTTCATCCTCACCTTTAAGGCAGAAAAAAAATCTCGAGTTCAAGCATTGTATCTGTTGTTTTAACCACAGGAGACAGCTATTTATAGAAAAACTGATGTATTAGAAAAGAGATTTGTGCAGTAATACGGGCTAAAAAAGCAAATGTTATTAGTACTACATACTAATTTAAAAACTTGATATATTTGAATCCCCAATAGCTGGGAAGCCAGAACTAGTACATATAAAACACAGCATCCTTAGTCCTCAATTGTATAAACTTCCACACAGTTTAATACCTGCATCCCACAGACTGATTTGCAGCAAAAGCAGCTTATTGTATAGTACGCTGTTAGGAGCTATGCTGTCAAGAAGGTCTAATGGAATCAAAGGCATTGTAAACTCACCAGCTGGTCTGACAATTTTGGTAGCAATCTTAAAAATTAAATACTTTCAATGGTATGTAAAATTTCATATTTCCCTATTAAATATTTCTGTTTATCTAAAAAAAAATATTCAGATTTGCTGAGAGTAATTGGAAAACTAAACACTACAAAGAAAAAGTACAAGGCAAGCCTGGCCTTTCTTGCTGTCTCAGTGCAGGCTTTCATCCCTGTTAGAAAAAGGATGCAGATTGTTAAACTGAAAGTGGATACTTTTTTCCCCCCCAGAAAGATAAAACAATTATTTCAGCCAGAAAAATTTTAAAAACTCTAAGAAACTGAAATGCTTTCACTTCAGCTGAAATGCTTATATCTAAGATGAATTGTGAAAGAAGATCAAGCTCAGGCTAGTTAAATATAAACCAGAAGTTAAACTTTTCCATTCACTTTAAATCTAAGTCCTGGTTCACTGATACTTTCTGTGGCCTCTCTAAAAGATTCAGAACAAACTCCTTGTGAGAACTGTGTTACCTGGGTTTAAAGGATGTTAAGTAATAGTTATAGAAGAAGCTGCATATTTGCACTCCCACCCAAGAAAAGCCAGGGAATCTGCACTTTAATTTTTAAATAACCATGTAGGGCTTATTCTGGCAGAGGATTCATGGAATATATATATATATATATATATTTTATTGAATTTCAACCACTGTTCATAGAATCACAGGTGAACATTCAGGTAAAAAATACAGTTCAAGTGACATAGTAACTCAAGCCTCTCCAAAAACAAGTGGTTTTATTTCCCCATTAAGTAAGTTATCAGGATTGCTTGCAAAATTTTCTCACACTTTTTATCCTTATGAACTCTAGTAACTTCTATCATTTTAAAGGAGAAGCAGCATAACTTGATACCCATGTAATTATTCTCTCTCCCTCAGGTGGTCTTCCCTTGCTTGCCTGCCTGCCTGCACTCACTCAGAGACTTTTATGTGAAGATAAGGATCCTCTTTGATCTCCAGCTACCTCCTTGGGGGCCTAAGACATTCTTTTCTCTATGGAACCACCCTGGTAATTTTGTTCCCATTGATGGTACAACTACAGTCTCTGTAAGAAACTTTATCTGTATTATTTCTTCTTACTCAAAATTTGCATTGGGCTGTATTTAATTTTATTATTTTAAGGCTACAGCAAATAAATTCATATTCAGGTTAGGAGAATTGAAATTTATGTATTTGTGTACAGCAATATTATTTCAGACACTGGGGTCTTATTGGTGTAAGTCTTCATAAAGGCAAAAGGGACAGCATACACAGTGTGAGAATGTGTGCCTGTGCTTTGGCTCTCAGATGCTTGCATGCTCATAGTGTCTTACTAGGTTTCCTAAAAGAAGCAATATGGAACTATGGAACTATGTATTTAATTCTCCAGATTAATAAAATTTTCCCATATGTTTTGGGGGTTTTTTGGAGTGGGTGGGGAATTTAGGAAACTATTTTTTTGCCTCAGTTCTAGTCCTGAGAAAAATGCCACTTAGCACATACCTAATTATTTTCAGATAATTTGGTGCATTACAAGTTATTTCCTTCACTTCAAGTCTATGCCTCTAATAATTGATGTTCTATCACAGATTGAAAGCATTACTCTAAACAAAGAAAAAAGTAGCCTGACAGCTGCACGAAGACATAATTAGGAACATCTATGTTTACTTTAAACCATGCAATTGATGCAGAAATGTACAAATCAGATGGTTTCTTCATAATATCCACACAACACTTTCTAAGTCAACTACCATCACCTGTATTTCAGATCATTCAAGAGATGTCATTTTCTCACTCTCTTAAAAAAAAAAATCTATTTTCAGGGCCACTGTTCAGTGTAATAATTCAGTAGCAGATCCTTGGAACTGATGCCTGGCAAGACTTTCCCAAATGCGGGTTTTTTCAGTTCTTGTAAATAATTGCTGTTTCTATTCAATTCAAATTCTACACTCTTATTTTGTCGTCTCCAAATAATTAACCGTACCAAGAACTTGACAACTGTATACCTGCTGATTTTAAAATGCTATGCTTATGTTAATCTCTCTGTAAATCTTTTCTACAATTCCCTAAACAGCCACTTGCACTGGAACTACATTTAAAAACCTGGTCAGTGACAAACACACTGGGACTAACTTGGGGTTTGTTTTCTGATATGTTCTTGAAAAATACAAAGGCACTCCACAGAGCACAGCAGATATTACTTAGGTTGTATTGGCAAGAAATAGGATTCCCCTATGGCCTTAAGAAAACATTTTGTAGGACTAGAGAAAAGTTCCTATAAATAAAAGACAACCTCCAAAGAGTGGTCTGGTATTGCAAAAAGCCTACTCAGCTGTATAAAAAGAAAACACCAGACTTAAACCTATTTCGAAGGTGATCTAGCCTTGTTAGGCTCAATGAACTCTTGGTCTTCACATAAACATTTGTTCTCCAACGCTAATGATGTTTCTTTTCCCTGTTGCTGCACAAAACTCCCAAAGAAAATCTCACCATTTTCAATCAAAATGATGCAATCAGAAACCTCAGCATCCCATGCTGCTCTGTCCTGTCCTTTCCCATTCAGTATAGTTAGACTCTATTCTGCCTCATTTCACACCTGTATCATTCTGCTTTTGTCACCCCTAGAACTGCAGGACTGCCATAGCATAAGTTACATTGGCTATATCATATTTTACATCAATTACAGTAAAAAGAGAAAATCCTGTAATAGTTTTCTTCTGAATACTCACTCCTCTTCCTGTAATCCAAAAAATTTTTGTTTGGGAGAGAGAAAAGGTCAGGGAAACTCCTTGAGATGACAAATCCATCTTTTAGATCACAAAATCTGAAACCATTTTAGAAAGAACGTACAACTTCTAATGATAAAAGGTTTTGACATGATTGGCCCACTGTTCCCATAGGACAAAAAACTGAATAATACATCAAGATCCTCAACTACTTGAACCTACTTCAGATAATAGGATATTATGACTTTAAAGAGAGATATTGTCAAAGAACACAGGAATACGGCAAGAATTAATTACGCCCTTACAATAATTTAAATGCATTAAATAGGCTATGTAGGCTGGATCCAAAGATTTACAGTATTCTATGAAAAGACTCCTATTGACATGAAAGGTGCTATGAAGCAATTATTCACTTACTTGAAATTCTTTTTTTATTTGCAAAGCCATTCAGCAGACCTGTCACTTGCAAACTGTCAGCTCACTGTGCAAGGAGCAGGAGTTCAGAATTAATATATTTTTTATAAAACACAAAGTCACACAGGAAACAGACTTGTTTTCTGCCATGAAAGACATCCACAAAAGAGTTTTGATAAGTTTGCAAACCATTTGTCATGAATATACCACAAAAATGTGGCAACAGGAAAAACAGATATTTATGGAGAAAGCACAATGCTATAAACCCAAGATAAACCAAACAGGTATATATTCAATAGCCACAGATAAAATTTTAAAATAAGAAATTGGCAAGTATGAGCAATTAGGTGTTCTTTATAATTTTTGGAAGCAAAAAATCCCCAAGAATCAGAATACCACATTGTCAAATATATGACTGTGTCACCAGATGTTTTCATCTAAATAACCTTAGAGGAACATTTTACTAAATTTGTGAGATATAATTGTCAAAATATCCTTCCCTACTCTCTAACTGCATATCGACCAAATTCCTTAGTGATCTCAATGGAATGAGATCTAAATGGAATACCCTATTGCAGAATAGCAACTATTTCATTAATTTTCAGTGTGCAGTATGCTTGATGTAGCTATGAGGTTTTGTAAATTTGAAACTATTCAACAGCTGAGAGAAACTGAAAATTATATTTCACAAAGATGACCTGACAAGGTCTTTTGGTGAGCTCAAATTTTATTCCCAGTGTCAGATAGTCTGATTATAACATTCAGCTGCAAGATGTTTTGATTGAACTAAAAGCCTTGTTTAATCTGCTGCAAATGGAAAATTACTCCCTTATCTAAACTGGTAGTCTATCTAGTACTAATTACTACATTTCACATTATCTTTGGAAATATAAGTAATAGCAAACAGAAGGACAAAGAGAATTTTCTCGCAGTGTATCAACCAATAGAGCATGGATATATAAACATCGGGTCTGTAGAGCTGCCCAGCAGATGTCATTAATGCACCAGAACTGGATCTAATTGTCAAGCATCGTGCCTTAAGGCTTCCTCCTTGCTTAACAGGGTGTAAGGATTTAGAGATCTAAAGACTTAAAGATGATTTCCTGACTCCCACTGTGACAAAGAGTGTAAAGAAGCAAGCAGTCGTCTGCAACCACCGAAGTCCGGTCTCCCCCAAATATGCCTCCAAAGGATACCTAGAACTTGGGCTGAAAACTAACCCACTGTGATAAGATAAAGGTGATACTACTGTCCAAGTTTCCTGAGGCCTAGGAGGAGATAAAAAAAAATAAGAATAAAAGTTTGTACACAACTCACCATCTGAAGTTGCTTTCAGCAGTTAAAATACATTATCAAAAACGTCTTGATGTACTAGACATATAAACATAGACCTGTAAAGCATTAACAGCTTTAATAATGTCAAACTTCAGGCAAATGAGGTTCCAGAATCTCACTGGGAACATTTGAAACATTGCATCATAAGGAATTTTTAGATAATTTAATTTCAAATTTTATTCAGTTTTCCCTTAGTGATTGGTCTTAAACACTTATTTGAGAAAAATTACTCTGATTTAAGCATAAGAACTATCAAGAAAGATACAACATATTTCATAGGAAAAAATTATAAAAGTATACTCAATTTCTTTTCATCTATCAAACAGTCCCACTGATGTCAGTAAGATTATTCATCATGCTTAGATTTAAACAGCCTGTGCCTTACAGAAGCAGTGTATTAGTCACTGTCTCTTTTCTCTCAAGAACGAAGGAAACAGAAAACATGCTGTAGTACAAAGCCAAAATGGAGAATATGTCATCTTTGACATAGTTTGACTCTGTTTTTAAGTCAAATACATTTTAGTTTGACTATGCTTCTAATGCTGAGTTTGTCTCAATCATTGAATTTGAAAGGACAAATTTCATACTGTTAAGAAAAGTAGGAGAGCAATATTTTAATATCATGCTTTTAGAATACTCACTGTAATTTTCAAACAAATACTGCAAGTTGCAATTGCAGTAATACAAGTTCTCCTGTTACCAGTTACTCCCAACCAGGAGCTGCCACTAAAGAGCAAATTGATAGATTGTTGAAATCTCTTCTGTGTAGTTTCATTTAATAACTGAAACGTTTTCCAATGCTCTTTTAACCAAACCTCTCAAAGTTTTCTCATATCCATATATACAGAGTGTGGAGAACCAGGCCTGTTACCAAAATGCCTCACCCATGGAGGGGCAGAGGCAAAAGGAGAGAAATGCCCCTCTAGAATAGAGTAAGAAAAGGCCTCCCTCCCATGGGCCTTTTGCAGCCTCGTGTTGGTATCTTTTGGGTTCTGATGTTCTGCTAGTGTGTGGGGATTGATGTCACCCTTGATCAGCCCCCATTTACCATTCATGTACCCTTCCTAGAATGTCCTTCCTTCCCTTAACCACCATTGGCTCTGTTTTGCCACATTGTTCCATCCCTGCTATCCCCCTGGTTCTCCCAACCCTTATCCACTCCCCTGCAGCACTTTCCCTTGTCCCTGTTGGACCTCAACTCTTGGACCCTCCCTTTTACCACATATTTAACCTGTTCCCTTAGCCCAATACTTAGTTCTCGTCCCTGCACCTATTTGAGGCTGTGTTCAATAAACCAGTTTTTGGATTGCCAGACAAGAACCCATCCCTTCATCTTAAATCATCAGCATTTTCTACATTGTGCTCTGGGCCCTGAGAATGCTTGTAGCTCCCTGGGTTCTCGTTGCAGCACGTGCCATAACAACAGAGTACAATTACCAGTACACTGCCAAGATCATGGAAAATAATGAAGTAATAAGGACACTGAGTTGAAGTCTTAAACTGCTCTCAAAGTATTTTTAGCAATGATTTTAAAAGCATAGCACATCATTCTCATTAACACAGATAATGATCATACCGCACTTAAATGAGGGGGAAGTCTTTTATAGAAGTTATACAAAGTGCACAAAAGAGGACCAGCTTCACATCAGCACTTGCCAAGCTGGATAGCTAAATGTTAGACAAATAAATGTTTCTCCAAGATAACAGAAGTATGGGCTTATAAGCCATCATTTTTAACACCTCTCAGAAAAAGATTTTTTAACTTAGGTCCTTTTTCCACTGTCCAAGAGAAGGCTGTACACTGGTCATCACTTGACACAGAACTGCATGAAGAAAAAGATCTGTTACTGAGGGTATATAACGTATTTAGCATTTGCTGACAAGGATACAAAAACTAGTAATTGCAAGTTGGAGCTTCCTGAATTAAGCTGCAGGAAGTGCAAACTTTCCAAATGAACGGTGAAAAATTATTAAATACTGAAACAGCTTACCTCATATGGTGCATTTACCATTCTTAAAGAGGAATTTAAATTTTTTCTTCCACTGAGTGTTATGCTTGGATACAACTTTCCTGGGGTAGCCTTTGGCCCTCTCCTTGGGCAAGGAATCTCAATTCTAATCTCTGCCCTAATTTTATCGTGTCATTTTGGAAAACAGACCATTCATTTCACCCAAAATGGTCATGACCTTATGGGTTGTTGAGACAATTACCATAAATATTTTATGAAGTCTCTACCAAGGAATGAGGTTAATTTCTGATCTCTCTCCTCTCCCGAAAATAACTTTTACTAAAGCACTGCTGTGAGCATAACTTTTTCCCCATAACCATAAGCAACTGACTACAGCTTGAACAAGGATACTGAAGCAATTGGCTGTCTGGAACACTGTATGGAGCTTTCCTTCCTGTGATTAAATGGTGTTCCTGCTTATATATTAATATGCAAGTGAGAAGGAGGTCATCTCTCTCTTGTACTATTGCAGAGTGGCAGTATATAAAAAGAAAGGTAGCTTTGGCATTCCTTGGGCTCTCTCAAATACCAGGTCTCAATAAGATCAGCATCCCTACCAATGTCCCATTATGGATTGCACTACTTCTAGATCCAAACAGACCGGTTTTTTTAGCCTACCAGAGCCAGGGCTGTCATGAAATTAACAGTTTTTGCCTGTTAGCTTTTGTCAAATATGTGATTACTCCTCCAACCAAACTAAAGTAAGCCATATACATGGCTAAGGCTTGGCAGAGAGTGAGTTCCAGCACCCAAATGGGCTTGATAAGTACCCTCAGCAGGGTGCTCAAACTCCATTAACCAAGTCATATTACACATTTTCATTCCTGCTAATTTAAGTACTTAATTTTTGATATTAAATCTTGGAATAGTTCTCCCCTTTCCCTCATCATCCTCACAGATTTGTTGCAATTGGTTTCTTTTGAAAACCATTCCTTCAAACACTAAATATCAGATAAGCTTCTTTTCGATAGCCTTGCAACAGATTAGACCAACATTTCAAACCCAATGTCAAAGAATTTATCAAGACAAAGACCTTCTGCCCTGCTAGGCTGTCATGGGAACAAAATCCTTTTAAGGGTAGATTTGAATCAATGATTTTGTCACATGAGAACACACATTCCCAGCTAAAAAGCATCATGCTGATTTATATCACTGAGGAGGGAGACTCTTCGTGTGAAGCTATAAATAACTTACTTATTAAAACTTCTGGCATAATTAGAAGGAATTTGATTTTTTATTGTTTGCCTCACAATAAGAAAATATCACTGCTAAAAAAAGGAATCCAATTTGCAGCAGATGTAGGGAAGTCAATTCATTTGCGACACTACAACTATGCAGATCTTTGTTTGCTCCTAGAAATGTGCACTAAGATTGCAATGAAAATCAAAATGCTAAGATCAGGAAAGCAAAAGCATGTTATAGCCCCTAGCAGTGAAGGCTGATGAACTACCAATGATCTTCTGCTGCTAGGTCTCACCGTTTCATAAGAAACATGCTGCAGCAGAAAAGTTTCAACACTATTCCTGACACTATTCAGATTTTTCCTGTTCTTTTTGTGTAATTTAAGTTTCTACCACACCAGCATTTGTAAAGAGCCATTATACTCCCAGATCTGAAAGAATAGTTTGACTATTACTTTGGTGTCCCATAGCAAAACACAGGTGTTGAAAGGACTCGACAAGCTGATGTGGTCTTTTAGAGATATCTTAGTACTGCTAAAGACCAATGGAAGACAAGCCCCTTTACTAGAACACAGATATAAATTTGAGCATCTAAAGATAAAAGTTTTCTCAACAATTTAGACTTTTGTTAACCATAAAAGTTAAAGGAAAACAACACATTCCTGCCATGTGATCAGATTTTAAAAATCATTTAAGAAATTTTCTTGTTTTTCTTTGATTTGCTTTTTGATTACAGCAGATCTCCCTGACAGAGGCAAAAAGCAAAGAAAGATTAGTCATATGCTGCAGCCACAAGAATTAAACTTGTTTAGAGAAAACTGAGGCATAAATACATCAGATATCTAAGATATTTTAAAATTTCCGATTGTGACAGATACCCAACACTACTTCTAGTTCTAAAGACACGTAAACAGTTAT
This sequence comes from Pseudopodoces humilis, assembly GCF_049639895.1. Lineage (NCBI taxonomy): Eukaryota > Metazoa > Chordata > Aves > Passeriformes > Paridae > Pseudopodoces > Pseudopodoces humilis. The sequence continues at coordinate 37,004,994 of NC_142205.1, forward strand.
TAAATGCTTCCTTTTAAAATCTAATTCAAATTTAAAATCACTGTATACCATAAGCCACTAAGGACACATCACAAACATCTGAATATACAAGAATGTCACACAAGTTTAATACCTTCATTTTATAAAAAAACTTGGAGATGGTAAAAAAAAAAAAAATCCATCAGATACTGTGTTCCATCAGTTTAGCTCAGTGGGAAATTTACTCCTCTTCCTTAAAAGAATACAGTAGAACTTTATTCTTACAAGTCAGGATACAATAAACAAAATATGTAGAACTGTATTTAAGTGGTTGACGTTGCATAACTCTTATAAGGTAGATTTTTGCCTACAAATATTTTTTCCTATGCTTTTTCACCTTCAACATGAGAAGTTTAGTCCCACGAGATTAAGTCCAAAGATTCAACTGTGCTGAGCCTGATAGGAAAACTGATAACACTAGGCCTGTTATATCAGTGTATTCACATCAGTCCACAAGAAAGACATCAGAATGAATAGTAAAACCTATTCAGCCTAGGCTGCCAGGCTTACCTGGAGGCAGCCTGTCTTGTCAGACAGCATAACAAAGTCAGCTGAGTTCTGTCAGCTCCACCTGCTACACTGAGAACAGATTCAGGCTGTACTTTGTGTTTGCAGTGTTATTTTTATTTTCTGAACATAAATCCCTATGGACTTAAAATAGCAGGATTATTACAAAGCATGTGTTTAAAAGCTTTGCTCAGTGTGGGTTAGGATGGGTAGAATATTTAAGGTTCCTTCTGGCATTACTGGACTGAAAAAAGGCAATAGCATCATCCTACTCCAGAGTTCAAAGGTGTCATTGGAGTAGGTATATAATTTTATATAGCAATTTCACTTTGTAAATCTCATACACAGCTGAACTCTTCTGTTCTCATCTTTAGCAGGCAGGTTGAAATGTACCATTGTATGATGATGTTAACGACATATAGTTTTCTATTTAAATATTACCTACAAAAAAATCCACAATGTACTTCTCTTTAGAATTTACAGTACTAAAAGCAGCAATTCTAGCACTCTGTGAGAGTTTTCTGGGGATTTTTTGCTGCTATGTAATCATATATAGTGATTTATAAAACTAAAAGCAAGTCACAGACTTTGCCTGGCTGAATCTACATTGTTGTACAGAAAAGAATATGCCTAGGATCATCTTAGTTACAGGAAGACATCATGTTCTTCATGATCTCTTTCCTGTTTGTTTTCCCACAAAAAAACAAAAAAGAAAAAAGAAGACTTTTCTATCATTTGAAAATATGCAATTGTAATGTGTAATTGTAATACAATTTTTTTACTTTTCTATTCCTTCTTTTACTTCCTCCTAAACACTACATACCCTCAAACTCTCTTCTTCCTGCTTTGGAATCCCCAGTCTTGAATTCTGCCAAGCCGACTATCCATGGTGTTGAGTTCCTCCGAGTCATTTTCCTGACTGCTGACACTAAATCTAAAGCTAGAGCTTGAGAATTTAGCTAAGAAGGATTCTGGCAATGCAGCCTAAATTAGAAAGCAACATGCTGCAATCTGAATAAAGAGTGTCATTAAATATGAATCCCTCTCTGCCTCTCAATCCTTGAAAAAATATTGGGAAAAAATGGAGGAAAATAGAAGTGGCCTCTGTAAGGGAAACTTCACATCACTTTGAATCCTGTTAACTGTAAGAGAAATGGTATGGCAAGACAAGTTTCACTACAATCACATTACTAAGATCAGTTGTTGGAAGTCAGTTTCTTGAAATGTGTGTTTCCTAAATTCCCCATGCTTCTATCCCATTTGAGGCATTAAAAACCTCTCTTCCTATGCAAATAAAATTTCAGAGGACTTAAATGGCTTTGTATTTCTAAGGTATATACATAATTCCAGTGTAAATTTAGGACAATAAATACATAAAAACAGTAATGGTAGAGGTAATGAAGATGCACATGGCAGCGCTACAGAGAAGGATATTCAAAACCATTCCGGTAAGTCCTAGTCCAGAATTATCCACTTCCTTGCAATTTTGATTAAGCAAGAGACCGCCACTAATAAATGGTTTTCTCAGAAGAACCACATGATGGCCATGAAGGTTAATTAGATTACAGCTTTAATTATCACACAATAATGTGAAGATAATCCGTTTTTTCTCACTCACTGTCCCTTGCTTAAGGGATGCTGTCAGTCATAGCCACATCTCAGGCTCCAGCTGAGATCACGTGGCCACAACATAAAAGAAAAGGAAAAAAAAAGAAATCCTGTCTGAACCAAGAACATTACATTCAAAACCTTATAAAATCATAAGCAAGAAAATGCATGTCAGAAAGACTTTTGAACAAACACACACTTCTTTCCATGCAGTATCTAGAGTGAATATTTGATGAACCTCACTTAAGACAAATCCAGTAAAATTCAACTTGGTTACGATGGAGATAAAATCAATCCTATTTCTCTAGAGCATAAACTGTTTGACTTCCCTGGTTTCTCTTTAAGGAAAAGTAGTAAAAAATGACTCATTTAAAAAGAATGGCATTGCATTCTTTGACAGCCTCTGTTCAACCCCACCAAGACTGAGACCCAAAGCTTTGTCTCCATCAGAAGGACGGGCTAAGCCTTAGCTAACAAACCTCACAGACACTGCTCAAACATAGCCGTGCTGTTGCTGCAGCCTGCACTTCCTTTGACTGGCCTCCCCACAGGCTGAACATTAGAGAAACCCCAAACATTGCTAAAATGAAAAATTTCTCCAGATATCTCCACTGCAAAGAAACTTTCCATCTGTGTGATTGTTGTTGGATAGCTTGTACATGGCTCAACAATTATTAGGAAAAGGTTTGGTACAAAGTCTAAGGGTCCCAGGGTCACACCAGTGAACAGACCTGCTTTGAGCAGGCTACTAGTGCTGGCTGCTACCCCATCGCTTCCTGTCAAGAGCTTCCTGTCAAGAGCAGCCACTTCCCCAGTTCCAACTTCAGACTGCCTGACATCCCATGTCCCCAAACTGGCTTGTGAAAATCATCACCAGGGCATTATAATAGACAGCTTTATTTTAATGTGAAAATAAAGTTGTACTGGAGGGGCAGCTACTTGCTTAACACGCGCTCAGTCAGTTCTAATGGCAAGAACTCCAAATTCAAGCACATAGTTTAGCTCAAATATTCACAGTAGCATAATGCTTGTTTACCATATTCTAACATCATTAAGAGGATTGTAACTCAGAGTGCTGTTGTGCATTGAACAGAAGGCACAAAGTTTGAAAGTAACTAGCATGTAGAATAAACTATAAATATTTTACGGTGTTAAAGTCGGTTACTCCCCTTATTTCTGGAGTCATATGCTGCACTAGTTTTAACAGCTTTATATTCCATTGACATAAATAGCTCCCAGAAGATTAAAAGAGGAAAAAAAGGGACTACACAAAATTGCAATTTTTAAAACTGCAAGAGAAGTTCATTCAGAAGGAAAGGCAAACATGTCCCACATTTGTTCTCAACCCCATCACTAAAGACAATCTTTATTGCAATAGACATTCACTGCAATACAATTTTTCTTGTACACAAAAGAACTTAAAACATCTAGGATACAATTGTATAGTTGCAGATATCTCTCATTTCTAGAATTAAGATAAGCAAGGAAAAGCAAAAGTGCTATTGTCATAATTTTCTGCTTCAAGGCAAACTTAAAAAATAATTAATGTGTTCTGATCAAGCAATTTTTCCATTTTGTTTCCCTGAAATCTTAGATCTCTACCATGAAATTGTAGACCTCTACCATGATGATGAATGCCTTTTAGGTAGTAGGGTAAGTATCCCAATGGATATGCTCAGGCAAAAGTCTTCCTTTGTAACTAGTTTAGTGTGTGCAACTGTGTGCAGTCAGTAAAGAGCTCTTAGTTCTGTAAATTGGGCCATTTAGTTGCATTTTGTCTTTTTGTGACAATCAGTAACTAAGTCTGTACTTGCTTGTTCATGTACACTGCAATTATCTGGTCTTCACCTGCACTGGGTTTTTTTGCATTTTCACTTGCCATTTCCAATTTCGCCAGGCTCTGATTGAGTAGAGTGTGTCTCAATGGGGAATTCCCTCAGAACTTTGTTTACCTTTAAGACACCTGCACTTGATGAGAAAAGGCAGCTGCAGTAATATTGGCTGTAAAACACATGAGCAGAATAATGAGATGAGAAAAAGTTTAGGTCAAATTTACCTTAGCATTTTAACACTATCTTCAGTAACTGCCTTACGGAATATAAGAGGTTAAAAAGTTTGGTCAACTCAGAACCACAATGAAATTCTAATTTTTGGACAAATAAGTCACATTTGACACTTCAGTGAGATAGCAGTTTGTTCAGTTCTCAGTGTGATTTCGCTGCTCCTGGAGTTACAATTATCTATGTTTTCTAACAGGAATCTAACAATTATCTATGTTTTCTAACAGTTTGGATCACTATTGTGATAGCATGGATATTTAACCAACTTTCATAAAAGTAAGGTGTAAGCAGACACTACACGCATTTTGTGTAAATTAACCTAAAAAATAGTTGAAGACAAAGACTCCAAGAGAAGTTAAATCTGATACAAACTGTCAGAAACAAGAAAACAGTAATCACAGTTGGTATTCACTCTTCAGCTCAGTCACAAGGCTGTGGATATTGTAGCACATACAACAGACAACATCATATCAGGTTCCCAGTACCTTGTAAAACTCAGGCGTAACAGGCTGCTTTCAGACATGTTTGCCAAAGAAAGATTTAATTTTCTCATTATTTCTCCAGAACAAGTCTTCTTATCTAGTCTTTTATTGATTACCTTATTAATCCACTTATTTTGTGGTGGCATAAAGCAATAAGCTGACATAGCTCTCCCACCTTAAGATCTGATTTTAGTTTTTGATGAACATCCATGAAGGCCTTGTTCACTCATCTCACAGTAAAAAACTAGCAGCTTCATTGATACAGCTCACCTCTTTGGAGTGGCAGCAAGATTTCCACACATAGAAAGTCTACAGCCAATATGGCAAGATGGAAACAGAACATTCCCTCCAGTAAGTCCTAACATTTACTGTAATAGCTTGTGTTATCTCCCTTTCCATTTTCCTCTTTCAGTGTAATATTATGAATAATTAGCCAGACACCAAGTTTATGGAAGATATTGTTACTATAATTCTTTTATCTAACAACTGGCAATCATTTTCCTAGAGGCTTCTTCCTTCAATTTTTTGGGCTCCTAATCTCTTAACAATGATTCATCCAGCAGATTCTGTTAAAATCATCTACTTTACTCACACAAAGCTTTTCCAAGGAACACCAGCTGCCCCTAGCTGCATGGAGTAGCAACACAATATTGCATCTATTGCATATGATGAATTACATATTAAATTTCCAGTATTCTATAATATACAAACCAACACAGAATTACATTTTCACAATAGCAGACCTTTCTTAGTGGGATTCTATGAAGCATATTTCTTTTTAATCAACAGATTGTAATAGGCCTTTGGAGTCCCTGAAAGCTATCTGTCAAGTCACAATCCATTACTTCTGTTTATTGGGGAAAACTACCCTGGAAGACTTTAGTTTTTTTTTTTATTTTGTTTAGGGTCTATTGCCACCACAAAGCAGGTTGTGCTGAGTGTACCCACTGGAGCCCACAGCTTCAGACTTTCCCCTGGGTCTCCAAACAACTGCATTGCCCCTGTTCCTATGGACAAAAAATACATTTTGTTCTAAGTATGATTTAGAAGGGAATGGGACACCTAGTTGGGAACCCGGGACACCTTCGCCTTTCCAGTGCACTTGTGTACACACTTGACATAGATAAAAATGCCAGAGTTTGTGTGTGTGAAACTTGCCACACAAGACCACAAATTCTTAAAAACATTTGGGTATTGATTTGGGGTTTTTTAAGTTGCTCTTTCTTCTTGTGTGTTACTCTTGTGCAGCAAACTTGCATCAGGTAATTTTATACACCATAAGGACTGAAATAAAGGTTTTTTTTCTTCTAGATCCTCCATCCAGTAAGTAAAGTGGTTGGTGACTTTTCGCTAATGATTACAAGAGACATCAAGGCTCATGCAGCGGGTCAGAAAAAATAACCAAAGAACCAGCAAATAGATTCTGAAAGGTAATGTATATGAAATCTTTGACACTCTCAATCATGTCACACTGACCACATCTACTCTGCTCAGTCAGATACACCATTACCAGGGTGACACTGATCTGCACTGACAACACCCTTAATCTGCAAGAGTCACTGGGCTCTTTCCTGCGCTTAAAGGGCACATGAAAGTGCTGAGTAAGGGTAACAAACACAACACACCATATACCTTCTAAGATTTAACTCTAGATAAATTCAAAAATTTTAAATTTACCACATTTCTTATTTTTGGAGAAGAAATATTTGTTTTCATCCCAAGAAAGATAACCAATAAGATCAAAATGCAACATCTGAGGCATAGAGCACTGCATGTATCAGACTCATCAAAAAAGCTGTTCCCATAGCTGTAATGACCATCTTAAGGATAGGAAGAGTGGAAGAAAATGGAAA